>NW_026606066.1:8640000-9142500 GCF_029834395.1 Sorex fumeus
CTGCACTCAGGGATCACTACTTGAAGATCTGGGGGACCATATGGGATGCCAGGGATGGAACCCAGGTTAGCTGCATGCAGGGCAAGCACCTTATGCACTGTACTATTCTCTGACTCTTCATTCATTTCACTTCATTTCTTTTTGCTCCTTCATTTAACTTCTTTACCTGATCTATTTTCAATGCCTATGCCAATCAAAATCTTGTCTCACAGAACACTTAGAATATCACGGTGGCCCTCCAATCTTCTGAAAATGTATTATTGGAGACTTAGAGGCAGAATTTCAAGAGATTGTATATCTACAACTCTTTCTTTAAGTCTAGGATTGGGATTGACTAGAATCTTTCTTATTCCATCCTCTTCAGTTCTATTCAGTGCTTTCTTCCTTCTCTAAACATTTCCTTACTCTTTTTCACTTTTATTTTTTCTATTATTATCTCTTTAAATCAAAGTAATTCTCTTTATCTGGCTAATCTAAAGTAATATCAACAGGCACAGGGTAATTTTTTCTCTATAGTTTCATCATTCTTTCCCTTTCCTTTGTTGTTTTGCGATAACTGGCAGTGGTAAAACACAACTGACTGTGATATTTACACACTTGGTTGTTGTGGTACTAGCTGAGGGGCACACATCAGGTTGGGGTGCTCACATGCTTGTCCATAATGCTAACCTAGAGTCACACTCTATCATTGTTGTTCTTGTCAGGGGTCTTACTTCCTGATTGTGGTGTTCGCACACCTTTAGTAGTGTTCAAAAGGGGTTACACTGCTTAGTTGTACTCACAAACATATGATTATTGTACACCCAGAAATCACTTGCTTTTTAGATTATTGTTGTTGTTTGGGGGCCAATCCCAGCAGTATTTAGGACTTACTTTTCGTTCTGTGCTCAGGGATCACTTCTTGAGGGGTCAGCGAATCATATGTGATGTTGGGAATTGAACCAGGGTTGGCTGTGCAAGACAGCTAGAAATCACTTGCAGCACTAAAGATCACAGGTAGCAGAAATCCCAGGGTCATGCTTTGCACAGACGAGAGCGTTAGGGATTGAACTCAAGACGTTATGTTCGCCTCTAAGCTATTCTAAACCACTGAGATATTCCCTCCTATAGTTTTTGTGAGTTTGTAAACACCAGCTATTTCCAGCCCTCCTTAAAACATTTGAGATTCCTTGTGATTATTTAAAGAGAAAAATATTGACAAATATTTTCAAAATCCTAGAGAAGCTTAAATTTTTATAATTGAACTTGATTAAACAATATCTGGCTTAGTATCTTAGCAATCATTATTTACAGAACTGGTTTGAGATATTTATAAATAAGGTAATCACTATAAATTAAAATTATCCTACCATGTCAATGAACTCAAAGCCTAATTGTGTGAAAATAGAATAAAAATTCTTAATATTTATACCTATAGATACAAAAGAAACAAAGTATCATAAAACATCAGACAAAACTTCAGAAATGTGTTGTTTCTCTTTGGTTACCAGGTGAAAACACTGGTCTTGCTTAAGGTAAATTCAAAAGAAATTAAAAGAGTCATCTGTTTCTGGGTAAGGAAATCATGGCAGACATTCTCAATGGAACACTGCTCAGCAATGAAAATGGATGAGATTGTGCCCTTTGAGAAAACTAGGGATGGCAATTAAAGTGGTCTTATAGTAAGTAAGGCAGGAAATGAAAGTCAATTACTGAATGGTTTTACTCTTATGTGAACTATAAATAACCAAAGTAAACATCCTGGAAAGAACTACAAACACTAAACAAACCAAACAAACCCTCCTAGGCTCTGTGAAAAAATTAGTGATTATGAGGAGAAAGGGCTGGAGTGATAGCATAGCGGTAGGGCGTTTGCCTTGCACGCAGCCAACATGGCCGACCCAAGTTCGATTCCTTCGCCCCTCTCGGAAAGCCCGGCAAGCTACCGAGAGTATCTTGCCCACATGGCAGAGCTTGGCAAGCTCCCCGTGACGTATTCGATATGCCAAACACCGTAACAAGTCCCACAATGTTACTGGGCCCGCTTGAGCAAATGGATGAACAATGGGAGGACCATGATGAGGAGAAAAGGTAGAAGTGATGGGAAGAAGGACTAGAGATCCTTTTGTGATACGGTGGTAGCATTGGAACTTCGCTGGTGGATACTGACAGTCTCATACACATACAAAGGTATGAACTCTACTCCCAAAATTCCATTGCAAGACAATAATAAATCAGAAAATAGGGTTAAACTGGACAATATTATGGAGTCTTGCTTTCTCTAAATTTATGAACATCAAGATATTAAATGAAAAATTTTTGGAGCTGGGAAATCTGATTTCTGCTTTGTTTTTAGTATCACTTTCCTGGGTCTTTCACCCTAGGAACCTTACTCTCTCTCCCCCTTACTTCATGAGTGTGCTGAAAATTTCAAATTGAGATTAAAGGTTTTTTTTCCCCAAATCCAGTGGTCCTCAGGATTTAATCCTGGTTCTGTGGTCAGGGAATCACTGTTGTTGGTGCTGGAGTGTGGTGGGAAGAATCATATATGATGCTGGAGATTGAACCGGGATTGTATCCCTTCAAGGCAAGCAGTGCTTTACTTCAGGTACTGTCTCTCAGTCCCTAGAGGATTGTTTTTTAAAAATCCCTGATGTCTCCTTCTCTAGCATGAAAAAGTCTTTTTCTGGTTTAGTAATCAGCTTTTCAGGGTCACCGTCATGTTCATTTAAAAGCAAGTTTTATCTTGTATTTTAATGATTTTGCTATAAAGAAAATCTACTTTTCAGTTCATTTACCCAGCATTAAAATAATTATTTTCCTCTTATCCTTGGAAGACTGTAAGCTTTTAAGAAAGAAATCCAAAAACCACGGGATAGTCAAATGAAGGAATTTTTTATGGCAGTGCAAGAAAAAAATTTTCTCCTTCTGTCCATATACCAGATCATTTTTTAAAAATGACATTCAAATGACAATCACATGGCACTGTCTTTGCTGGAGCTGCTATGCACGATGGTGCTAAACTCTGTATTATAATATATGTTGCAGATGGCACCTACAGTACATTTATGTAGAAATTTTGTCCACCCCTCCAAAAAGATATATTTACTTACAATGATTCAAAAACAGATGGATAGACAAATCTGTCTTTGATATTTAATACTAATATATTAATGTGCAAATGACTTATAACAATAGGTTTGTTTTCTAGAGCCTAATGCAATGGGCTGCCATAAGAACACAAATTATGTGTACATTTTAATGCATCTATGCTTCATAATTATGCATGGTTGTGTGCTGTTATAATTGACATAAAATATAAAACAGGTCAAAGAGCAGCTATTAAAACTATTTTTCATTTTGCTTCTTGACAGCCGGCAACATTGGTGCCTGGTACATTTAATAGGGCCATACATGGAATGCCCAGATAGTTATAGAATTGCAGCCACATTAAAGGCCTCCAGATTTGTAACCTAATTACTTCAAACATTGTTTTAAGGCTGATGATTTTATTTGGAAGGTTCCTATTTTGAGACTACATAAGTGAAGTACTTTAAAATAGAAATGAATGAGGGAAGGATATCTGGTATTTGTGCACGTGTGTGTGTGTGTGTGTGTGTGTGTGTGTGTGTGTGAGAGAGAGAGAGAGAGAGAGAGAGGGAGAGAGAGAGAGAGCAGAGTTTAGCTGGGAGGGAGGAAGAAGGATGGAGAGAAGAGAAAAAGGACCATCTTGAGAATTATACATGTCCTTGAATAATTTGCTTTCTGCTTAGATAAATTGAAGAGGCAGTCTTCTCCCATCAGTTGCACTGATGACTAAATTTCTGTCTGTGTGGCTCTCAGTTGCTTTCTTTGTTGTTTTGCTTTCTAATGCACTTAAAAATCAATTGGTTGAAGTTTTATTCTCTTAAAGTTTAAGTCCTTTTAGGGGTTACATAGGAAGAGACTCTAGATTTCTAATTACTTAATCCACCTACCACCCTGAGAAGTAACTGAAATTAATATCCTCCCTGTAACAGTGAGGTAAGAGAAGCAAATGGAGGCTGAATGAGTTGCCTGAAGGCACCCAGCAGGCCTTGCAGGGGCTGGAATTGGAACTCAAACACTTGCATTTCAGGTGTGGCTTTGGCCCTGCTCCTTCTGTTTGAGAGTTTCTCACCCTTAAGGTCCGAAAGCAGCTTTTTTTTACTGTCAAAAATGCTCCAGGGAGCTCAGGGTTTCAGAAACACAGCCTGTGCAAACTTGACTTATAAGGAATGTCTGTTACCATATTTTTCAAAATACATAGGTTTTGGGAACTGTAAATGGAAAACACGAAATTCACAGCCAACAAATAAGAACTCCATATTGCTGGTGTGATATGTCAACACAGCTGTATATTGAGATAGAGAAAGATAGGTATGGTAATAACTAATTCTTTTATTAACTTTTCATTTAGGCACTGTGATTGACAAAGCTTTTAATAAGAGGGTCAGGCATTCAGTGTCCCAACTCCAAGTCTACCACCAGAATTAGCGTATTTCACCAATGACCCTCCACAGCCAATTCTTGATAAGGATAGTTCTTATTTCTTTGTATTGTTCTCACCTTACCATTTTTGGTTGTTGATTTTACCATAATGGAATGACAAACATTTAATTGAGTGCTTGCACCCTAGGCCAAGGCCATATCCTTTAGCGGCAGTGCTCACATGGTTGTGCTCACACACAAGTACAATGGTCCACAGCTAGCCCCAGGGACCTCCAACAGCTGAGCTGCAAACATCATGCTCAGGTACGTGGTGGTGCTGGGGATTGAATTTGCAGCCTCACATTTATGGGGCAGGCACTTAATCACTGAACTATCCTCAAAATTTAAGATAATGTGGAGGGTTTGGGGGGGGGTGGGGGATGGAGGTGACTCCCAAGTGGTGCTCAGAAGGTCCTGAGCACTAAGCAATGCTTGGTTGGGACCATGTGGTGCCTGGGAACTAATCTAATCTCTGATCTAACTGAATCTCGGAACAATTTGAGTCCAAAATAAGTCTTTTTAAATAGATGGGGAAGGACGCATTTTCTCATAAAACCCAACATCTCACACTCCTTTTCATATGTTTTAAAGATGTTCTTTCTGTCTATACACTTAGAATAGTTACAAAGTTAGAAGTTAAAATTAATGGGAAATTGAGAGAAACTAAAGTAAAATAAGGGATGAGGAAGAAATACAGGTACAAGAAAAGCTTGCTGGTGGGCTGCGGTGTTTCTCGATTCTCACAGTGGCTGCGCACACTTCCACCCACCCAGCCACTCCGCTTCATTCCAGCAGCTCGCATGAGAATCTTCCAGGCATTCAGTTCTCTAGGAAATGTCAGGCCATGGATTTTCAGATTCCTTATGTCAGTCAGAGCCTTGTTATTTTCCTTCTTTGGGCTGCTTCAAGTGCTTCCTTGTATTTGATGTGTATTTGTCCTCTATGAAGACAGGGCCAAAGTGCATGCAGATGGAAACCAGACATCAACAGATGGAATTAACATAGGGGAAGGGAATATTTATTCCTATTTATTTAACTTTAAATAATCACATTCTTCCAAATAAGTGAATAAATGAAGTATTTTAATACAATTAGTCTTATTGCCTGCACTAGGGTGAAAAAAGTCCAGAATGATCAAGCTATGCCAGTCATAATAGTCTCTAAATGTTTTACATATATTAATTCATTTAAACTTTCTAACAATGCTGCAATAAGGTGCTCTTATATTATTGTATTTTTTTTATTGGTGAAAAAAGTACAAGGAAACAGTAATTAGCTGAGGTTACAAATCTAAGGTGGCAGATGAATGAATTCTAGAGTTTGAATTCTCTTTTGTTCTTCCTCTTATAGAAGGATACGAAAGAGGGACAGCAGCCAACAGCTTGCCTGATTCAAGGCATAAAAATTCTAGTTTTAAGGGCCCAACAGAGAGTACAGAGGTATAGATGCTTACCTTGCACATAGCTGATGTTGATCCAACCCTCACCATAGATGGTCCTCTGAGCACTGACAGGAGCGACCCCTGAACACAGAGCCAAGGCCCTAAGCAGCAGAGTTTAGTGTGATCCACCCCTATCCTCCCCCACCCCTGCCAAATTCTAGTTTTAATATTTTTTTCTTAAGACTTACCATTCCAACTCATACTAAATCACCAGAGAAAATGCTGAAATAATAAAAGTGATAAGTGTACCAAGGTATCAGCTGAAAAGAATGAAAGAAGCAGTCTATTGTGATCTTGCATATAAACATTTCAAAGCATCTTTCAAAATAAGGTGCTTGATTTTACAAGAGAATTAAGTGCTTATGAACTAATGTTTATCTTATACAAGGAATCTCTCAAGGCATTGTTATATATAGTTTCACCTAAATATGTTCCTGACTTTGAAAGCACTAAAGAATGAAAATACATTTTGTTTGACTGTGCTTGCTTTGTTAGCTCCTTCCCTTTTCTATTGAATATTGTTTTATTTTTATCTTGACACAGGAGTGTGAAGTTTATATCTTATTTCTATATTAAGTTTCTGAATTTTGAAATGTGTCAAACACTCCTGAAAATCAATGCTAATTCTTAGAAACAACTAGTTTGGGAATTTTGCACAGTTTTGCTATTTGTGCTTACTGTCATATATCAGAGAGTTTTCCATAAAATAGTCACATTAATTTAAAACAAAAAATTGCAAAGGTCATGAATATATATACCAATGATAGAATTAAACATTTATTATAAAATCATCAAAATTAACCTAGATTAGTTGTTAGTCTCAGAGGCTTCAATATACATATAGTATACACCTCACTGTACCAGGAGATAAAAAATTAGCACAGTAATTTTTTTAAACAATAATAATACAAAAAAGAAAAGTTGCTTGCTCCTTCACTCTCCCCCTTTTTCTATTATGATTAGTTGTCAAACAATTGTTTTGGCAAATATTTCTCTTTTCTGTCCCATTGTCTTCATTCAAGATTGGTTCAGGCTTCCATTATTTTATCAGATAGAACATTTTTTTCTCTCAAACTATTTTCTCTGATTCTGATAAGCACACCAGTGCCACGCCTCATTGCTGTTCTGATTTGGTCCTTCCCTAATGCAGCTATTTTATTTCTAAAAATCTGCCTATATCTGTCCCTTCCTAAAATAGCGTATAATGGCTCCTTAATAAGACGAGAAGGTCTCTAACAGACTGGTACTTGTCTACATCTTAGGCTGTTTGCAAGTTTAAGTACAATTTAGTGACACAGAATGATTCACCATGTAGACACACTATGCCCTTCATGTCTTTGCATGTGATATTCTTGTAGACAACCTCCTTTAACTCTGCTATTCTGTTACTTAAATCCCTATAAAATTTCAAATCTCTTTTAAATATGTCTCAGATGATGACCTAAAAGTTCTCCCCTTCTTTTCCTTGTCTTCCTATCCCAGGAATAGTAATCACCCCTTTCCTCTACATGATCAAAACTTGATTATATATCATTGTAATTATCTCTTCATGTTCTTTTAAAGTAATGTTCTTTTTTCTGACTTGATATAAACTCATCCTCTGCTGACTAGAAACTTTGGATTATTCATCTACTTTTCTTCAGCCAACGTCCTCATATACAATGGATACAGTAACTATATGCTGAACTAAGAAAAATTCCTGTGGCCTCCTGGATCACCACCAGGTGCCCTGAGCACAGACAGGCTGTTGTTTGCATGCAGTTCCTTCTATACAGTGATGGGGTGAGACCAATGGGTCACATTCTGGCCTTAGTGAAAGGTATCCATGGAGACCAGAGGGATTTGCTCTTGGGAACACTTGGTTAGGGAGGGGCATGCTTTCCCGCCTCTGTTCATTTCCATTACTGCTCAGAACTCTATAAAAGCCTTTGGAATTTGCACACTGGAGGTTCTGGAGAAGCCCTGTAGTGTTTCTGCTTCTCAACTTTGCGTGATAGAAGTGCGGGGGCAAGGTTGGAAAGAAGGCAAAGATCCTTCTTGCATAAGCTTATGCTGGGAACCCTCCCTGGCCTCTCAACAAGGGAAAGAGCCAGGCTTAATGTGTGATGCTAAAAGACTTGAGGGGAAAAGAAAGAAAATAGATGACACATTTCATAAAACTGAAACTCGTGGGATGTCTAGGAATTCAAAACACTTTTATTGCCTTAAAAAACTTAACATGGCAAAAGTTCTATGTATGTCTATTTTTCCGGTAACATAAATGGGAATAAAGGGCACTTCTTGTCTCTTGATGCTGTGCATCCCACTTGCTATTAGTAACACAGGCTTACATTGTAGCCCACATTGAGCCTAATTACAACTAGTCTTTATAAGCAAGTAAGCAAGCTGGGTTGGGTAGATAGTGTCAGATCACATTTCAGCTGGGGATGATGGTGGGGTGGGGAGCCTGTAAGTCTAAAATAAACAAGGCGAATGGGACATCTTAAGTCAATTGTGAAAAAATAAGTGATTTGTCCTTGCATTTTGTTGACTTATTGGACCCAATGTGAGCAAAGTGAAGATAGGTTAGAGACCGCTATTGCCATTGATGGTACAAAACGTCTCTGCCCATTGCCGAAGGCCTGGGGAGAGAGAAAAGCAAAAATGACTGTAGGCTTTTGTTTCTCCAAATGTCAAAGGTTACTAAAATAGGAATGAAAAGAGATGAAATGGAAACTTCTAGTACCATATTATGCCAGGCCCTCTGAATCTCATTCAGGTGCATACAATAGGCCTTGTTCCTTGATGAACATGTTTCTCATTTCCAAATCCCCTTCCACCTGCCTTTGCCCCCATTAAAATAAAACCAAGACATTAAATCTAAATTATAAATGAAAAATGAGCAGAAAGTTTAAAAGAAGTATATATTTGGATAGCTTTGAGTGTCATAAATTTTATTTTTCAAAAAGTTTAACTGATGATTTAGCATCAGACAAACTGTAAAAAAAAAATTTAAAAATGTAGAAAGAATAAGTTCACCCAAAGTCCATCTGATACTAAAAGGTAACTATCAGTGTTTTGTTGAGACCCTTTTTTGATGACCTTCTTTACAATGTACGATTTTTTCCACATATACAGATACTTAGAGTGTATTACACATGCTTTCTTATCATGGGTATTTATCATTTGCTTATCACTTTTCACTAAGCCCTTGTCTTACATGTCTACTACAATGAATGAGGCTGTCAATTACAATATATTTCTCAAGAAGCACTTGTCAAAACTCTTCTTTTTGGGGGGGTTAGTTATAGGAGCCACAACAGGCAGAGTTCAGGGTCCAGGCCACTCCTGGCTAGTCTAAGAAAGGGCCTGCATCCCTCTTACACCAAAATCATGGGCTCTACAATGGAGATATTTTTTTTGACCCCTGTAACTTGAATATTTGTAGTTTGATTATTAGGCATTGCTCATATATGTATTTGATTTTGGATACTTATTTGAATTGTCTGTGGCATTTACTCACAAAAATAAATTGGGATTTGTTTGTTTATGACAATTAGCTTGTAGCAACTGATCTTTTAAATGCATCTAAGTATTGTCTTTTTATTGGTAGTAGAATATATTTTATTAAGTTAAAAATCTTTAAAAATAATTTGTGCATCTCCTACCTTTTTTTATAGCTCTCCAATCCTTGAAGATGTAGTAATTTTCTTCAAGTTCTAAAAAAATTGTTTTATGCGTTAAGTCTTTCATTCATCTGCATTAAACTTTATTTTTGTACATGTGGTAAGGTAGGAATCCCCTTTTTTCCTCAGATGAATAGTTATCCTTGATAGCACCATTTATTAACATCTGCACATTGAAAGAAAATATTATCAAGTACATTTGAATTTAGTTCTTTGCTTGTTATCAATTCTACAGATCAATCTTTTTGTCCTAAACTCAAAAAGTCATTTAAAAAATATACGATATCTTTGTAGTCAAAGAGATAGAACAGGGGTTAAAGGACTTGTCTTGCGCATGGTTGACCCAGGTTCTATTCACTAACTGCATTTGGTTCCCTGAGCACTGCTGGGTGTAGACCAAACTCCCTAATCCTCACTCCTCCCGCTACATAATACCTTTATATTATGCTTTATCATCTTGTGAATCTGGGCTTCTTCACTTTTAATCTGTATTTGAAATTCACAAAAGTAGAATCTTAAGTGCCTACTGTGTTTTAATCTTAAATGCCTACTGTTACCCCTGGGAGATTTCTTTTTCAGTTACCCCTGGGAGATTTCTTTTTCAGTTACCCCTGGGAGATTTCTTTTTCAGTTACCCCTGGGAGATTTCTCTCTTACCTGCTCAAGGTATATCCTCTTTATTTGCTTCAGGCAGCCTGGGATGACTTCGGACTCTTCCAAAGCATAACTTTAACATTGGCACTTCAAATTCTTAAAAATTTAGAGTGGTGTTTTTATAGTTGTCTCAGTTAAGGACTTTGAACGACATTCTCTGGACTGTATCAGAATAGAGTTGAGCTAGGCAATTATTTTAAATCAACTGAAATAGATGGTCACCGTATACATTAGCCGAGCATCTTGAGTCAGACTTGAACATGCAGTCAACCTGAACAAAATGAGCTCAGTCACAGAGGGCCAGATTTCTTAATTAGTTCTCAGTGGCAAGAACATTTTATGTTTCCAAAAGTCAAGTACAAATTCTACAAGTGACACAATTCAAGAAGACTTCATAAGGGTGAATTAAAACTGGCCTCCCACTGTCATTTGCAGCATCTGAAGCCATCTTCATTTATTTCTCACTGTTAGTCTTCTTAGAAGCACCCATACGCTATAATAAAAACGTAATGACTAACTTCATTGTGATTGTGTTGAGGCCAGTGCAGTCCCTCTGCTTGACCTTTGGCAAAGCTGCTCTCTTCTTTTCTCCTTATTTTTTCCTTATTCTCCCTCATCTTCTTTCTATAGCAAGAGCAATAGTAATTACATGCCTCTGTCTGAAGGCATCTTATTCAATCAATTCGTTTACACATATTTTTAGAAGGAGAATTTTTAAAGGCAGGAAATAAAATATAAATAAGTTTTTATTTATTTGGTTGAGCTTTATTTGTTGTAAATTGTTTGTAGCTTAGAAACTGTATTTATAAATGTGAGGAACAGAATATGGTGATACAATGTGTTGACACTGATTTTTTAAAAAATTACTATTGCTGTTAATAATGAATGTAGGCTGCCTCTTTCAAGGTTCAAATATGCATCTCCTGAAACTTCACTGGGGGTAATAATTCACTGATGGTCAAGGCTGCAAGGGAAAAAAATTCTTCCATTTTTAACTTCACCAGGTGCATGATAGGAGGGCAAGGGGGGAGAAAATTTTATCCCTAAAGTTTCCTTCATCCCAATTTCATGTTGGTGAATTGAAAAGCTGCTGTTATTTGTTGTGGCAGCTCATCACAGGAGCAGTGTTGTCTATGTTTCATGAAAGAAGTGACCCACTTACCGGAAATTTAATGAGCAAGGTATATTATTTCCAGATATTACAGATATCTCTGAAGGTTAGAATATTTTGATAACTTAGTTTCAGGATGATTTGGGTCTGGTTTCAGTGTTTAGTCTTAAAATTTTTTCTGTATCATGTTGATCAGTTATATTTCTCTATACTGAAAATATCCATTCCTCTTATGTTATCCCAAATGCCCCAAATATTTTATTTCCTCCTGGATAAATATTGAAAGGTCATCATTTTAAGTGTTTGAAATACATAACAAATTAAAACATGGTTGCAACCATAGTTTCATTAAGTGTTTGTCAAAATAATTTTGCATTGCATCATTATATGTTATATATGCTTCATCAAAAATAAGTGTTTATTTTCACTGGCACTTATTTGACAACAAATTCAAAAAACTGAAATTTATTGGGAAACAGTTAAGGTTTTCTTAAAATATTTTTCAATTGCAAAGTACTTGACTTTGAAAAACAAAAAACTTTTTAAGATAATTTACAGGTCTGTTCCTTCAGTTGAAATTAAATGTGAATGGAAGAATTGAGTTCAAGCAAGCTCTTTCCAGTTTATGGGTAGCAGAACAATGTAATTAGAGATATCCATTAAAAATCATACTTAGTATCAAAAAAAGAAAGTTGCTTGTCAAAATAAAGCTGCATATTTCCCTTCTGGTTTAATCTCAGCTTTCTTTCTTTGCCATCTGTTTTTGTAAATGTGACTATGTTTGATATCACTCCACCTCTAAGTCTCCACTACATACTCAGCTTCCTACTATTTGTGACTGTAGCCTTTCCCAGAAAATCATGCCTTTTCCTTTAGGAAAACTCAAGAAGACCAGGAGAAAATTGATAGGCTGATACTGACCAAAGTTGGACAGTTTGAGCATAAAAATTGTTATAATTGATTTATACTATTTTAAACAACTTATGAGTCATAATGCTTAAGAAGCAAGGTTAAAAATCCCAGTATCACCACTATTAGAGATTGTTAACACCAAATTCTCATTAAAATGAGGTGATAACTTATGTACAATTCTGCCTTTTGTGTGTGCTCATATGGTACCAGGGATTGAACCCAGAATTTCACATGTGTAAGACATACACTCAGCCCAGATGCCACATATCTGATCCCATGAAGTCATTACTCTAATTGTTGGTAAAACTCAAGCATTAACTCTGACTTTCAAGTTAACCGCTGATGCAGGAATTCTCTATTTTACAAATTTGGAAGAAATACGTTTAAATGGGTCAATAGCAAGAAAAAGTAGAATACTAATTTAAAAATCTACACAGATTATGGATATATAGATATTTATTAAAATGATTAATATAAATTTTTATTTTCTGTATGTTTGAAATCACGGTCGGTGACGGTCCTCCTGTTGTTCATCGATTTGCTCGAGCGGGCCCAGTAACATCTCCTTCGTGAGACTCGTTGTTACTGTGTTTGGCATATTGACTACATCACGGGTAGCTTGTCAGGCGTTGCCATGCTGGCGAGATACTCTCAGTAGCGCTTGCTGGGCTCTCCAAGAGGGGCGGAGGAATCGAACTTGCATCGGCCATATTGGCTGCGTGCAAGGCAAATGCCCTACCCGCTGTGCTATTGCTCCAGCCCATGTTTGAAATAATTTTTGTAATTTGAAAAAGTTAAGTGCTTTTATGTCCACAAACAGAAGACAAAACTTTATAGTTATATTTATATATACAAATAGAGATAGCAATCTGTAGTAGAGATAGTTATTTTGGTTAAAGAGACTTTTTGTAATGTACTCTTGTTATTTGGTAACCACAATAAAAATTATCCAACCAATTAATAAATGTTTATTAGTGGGATGACAACAGAATAAATTTAGGCAAAATAAATTTCCTTAAAACCTAGTAAGCCAAAGAAATATCCATTCCCAATGTAGTCACTGCAAATAATTGTTTCAATAGGGAAAGACAATTGTGTCTCTATGGGCATGTTTTTTATAGCTTAACAAACACTTTAGAATCCATAGATTAAAAGTCAGTGAAATTAAAATACTTGAACCCATTTGATAAGACTGAAACTGCATTCCTTATCCTCTTTTGAATGTATCTGTAGCAGGAATTGCACACAGTGCCAGAGGAGTTGGTAAAAGTAACTATAAATTTGACATTGTTTGCTATTTTCAATTTAGAACACAAGATCAAACACATAAGATATAGAAAATGTAACCTCCTTGTCTAATAAAGTGTAAGTGGGAAAGAAGGACAAATCGGAAAACATATATATTTAGAGACTATTGCAAGTAAAATAAATTATGCCATTCTTAAGAAAAAATGACACCTGAAGTATGTAAAATAAAATAAAAGTTAACAAGGGTGACTGTATCAAAATTAAATGCTTCTACATAGAAAACAATCAAAATTTTAAAAAATCACAACATACTAAATGGAAAAATATTTGTAAATATATGTTTAATAAAGGATTAACATTCTAAATTTATAAAGAATTCAATCAGCTACATAACAAATAGTGTAATTTAAAAATGGACAAAGAAGTTAGTTTACAGAAAAAGGTATAAATAAATAGTCAAATGACACATAAAAAAATGTTCAGTGTCAGTAATCATCAGAGAAATGCAAATTAAAGCAACAGTATGATATTTCCACTTAAATTCTTTAAATGAAAATCATCTGAAAACACGAGATAGCATTAGGATGCAGAAATAAAGATACCTTAGAATAGTGTTGGTGGGATAGTCACTATGAAACAGTGGAGAGTCAGAAAAAAAATCTAGACTAACATATGATATAGCAATTCTATTTCTGAGAGCATATCTGAAGGAACTAGGAAAAAATCCTGCTCCTTAAATTAATTTTTTATCAAGGTATTATAGATTACAATACTATGGAAGTAATGGTTTTACAGTTGAAGAGTTACTAGTCAACAGGTAGGGTGTTTTCCTTGCATGTGACTGACCCGGGATTGATTCCCAGCATCTAATATTGTCCTCTGAGCACTGCCAGGAGTGATTCCTGAGTGCAGAGTCAGGAGTAACCCCTGTGTATTACTGGGTGTGACCCCCTCCCCCCCAAGAAGTTACTACACCAATTCTCTCAATAATCTTTCAAGATCCCTCCACCATTGTTCCATGGTGTCCCCACATTCTCAGCTTCCCCAATTAGAAAATAATTTTTGGAGGCCAGAGACATGGCTGACCTGGGTTTGATACCCAGCATCCCATATGGTCCCCTAAACACTGGCAGGAGTAATCCTGGACATTGCTGGGTGTGGACCAAAAACTTAAAAAAACAAAAAAACAACAAAACCCCAACCGCTTTGAAGAAGTGCCTGCAACCCTTCTCTCTCCCACCCAAATGATCACAGGAGCTTTTTCTATAACACACAAGAGATGTACACAACCTAAGTCTTCATCAAAAAATAAATAAGAGGCTGAAAATGGTTCATCAGCAGCTCATCACTTGAAGGGATGAGCTCCAGGGTCTGATCTCTGACACTAAGAAAACAAACAAACATAACGCCAGTGGATTGAAAAATAGATATAGTAACTAGTAGGCCAAAGTGCAGTAGGTAGGGCATTTCCCTTGTATACAACCTGCCTGGGTTCATTCTCTGGCACCACATATGTTGCCTTGAACCCTGCCAGGAATGATCCCTGTGATCCCTGAGCACAGAGTGAGGAGTAATCCCTGAGCACAGCCAGGTGTGCCCCCAAAATAACAACAGCAAAAAAACAAAAGTAAAACAAAAAAATAGATACACAAACACGAAAGAATACTGTTCAGTATAAAATACTTTTTCAGCCATAAAAGAAGTAAATTCTGTTATTTGCTGCCTTTTGAAGTCATTAGACTTTGTGAAATATGTCAGACACAGAAAACCAAATATTGTATGACTTCACAAGTAAAGTGAAGTCCAAAATATAACACAGATCTATGAAAAAAGAAATTAAATAAGGCCAAAAGTTATAATTTTCCAGTTATACGATACAAAAATACTGGGAACGTAATCAGTACAGCTGTATGGCATATTTGAAAATTAAGAGATTAGATCAAGGAAAAACTTATTTGTGTGTATTGAGATGATAGACACTAAACTTAACCTAGTAATCATTTTATAATATATGCAAATCCTTATATTGTATATCTTTAGGTTATATAGTGCTATATATTAATAATATTTCAATAAAACTCTAATTACTCCTTAATTCTCATTTAACTAGTGTTGTATTAGTTTATTTCCACTGATGGACATTTAGCTTCAAAGAAAAACAAAGAGTTGCAATCTGTAATTAAAAATTTAATCAAACATGATTATTTATAAAAATATTTGACCATATGTTTGAGCTATAACATTAGTAATTTTTAAAATAGAGTTTACTCCCGGGCTGGAGTGATAGCACATTGGGTAGGGTGTTTGCCTTGCACGCGGCCGACCCGGGTTCGATTCCCAGCATCCCATATGGTCCCCTGAGCACTGCTAGGGGTAATTCCTGAGTGCAGAGCCAGGAGTAATCCCAGTGCATCACCGGGTGTGACCCAAAAAGCAATAAATAAATAAATGAATATAAAGTTTACTCCCAACCAAGCTGGGGGATGGTGGTGAGGGGACAAGCTTCTTACTGTATTAGTATTTTTCAATTTACACCTCCTTATATTTTAATTAATTCAAAGTTTTTAGTAATGTTCTACAAATATTCTGTATTCCCTATATTCTTTAATAACTGACTTAGGTCTTATATCTATTGGTACATTGCAGTTACTCTATCATATGTTATACGTACACCATTAACTGTTATCTTACCTTTTGTGAAGTGATCTGTCTCATCATAATGTAGGTTTGCGTTTATTTTTTAATCACACCCAGCCATACTCAGGGTTTACTCCTGACTTTGCACTCAGAGATCACTCTTGAAGGGCTCCAGGGACCAAATGGGATGCCAGTGATTCAACTCAGGACAGTTGTATGAAGACAAGCTGCGCTACCTGCTGTTCTATCTCTCTGACCCATCATCATAGTATTTAAAATAAGCTTTCTAGCATTTTAATAAAGCAAATAATCCTTTTCTCTTTATCCAGAATACATTTCAAATAATTTTGATCATATAGATCAAGATTATTATTATCATTGATATTTCAGGGCTAGGAATAAAACCCAGGGTCTCAGGCAGGTTAAGTGTTCTACCCTCAACTGCATTCCCTGTTCTTGATTTATCTCAAAACTTGTTGAATTTTTATTTATTTATTTTTAATTTTTTTATCATTTTTTTTTATTAGTGAAACACCATGAGGTACAGTTATAGACTTATAAATTTTTGTGCTTGGGTTTCAGTTATACAATGATCAAGTACCCATCCCTCCACCAGTGCCCATCCTCCCCCACCACAGGTCCCAGCATCCCTCCCACCCCCCATCCACCCCCCCGTCCCACCCTGCCGCTGTAACAGGGCATTCCCCCCTATTCTCTCTCTCTTCTTTTGGGTATTGTGCTCTGCAAGAGAGGCATTGAGTGGCAATCATGTTTGGTCCACAGACCACTTTCAACATGTCTCTCCCACCCTGGGAGGGTCTTCACAGCACCATTTATTGGTGCTCTCTTCTCTATCTGAGCTTCCTTTTCACCTAGCACATGTGGCTGGCCTTCAAGTCATGGAGCAAAATTCCTGGTACTAATCTCAGCCATTCCTGTTGCTTTATGTTCCCCAGATGAATGCAATCTTTCTGTGTCTATCCCTTTCTTTCTCAGTCATTTTGCTTAACATGATACTTCCCACGTAGTACCACTTGTATGTAAATTTCATAACTTTATCTTTTCTAACAGCTACATAGTACTCCATTGTGTAAATGTACCAAAGTTTCTTTAACCAGTCATCTGTCCTCGGGCACTCAGGTTTTTTCCAGATTCTGGCTATTGTAAAGAGTGCTGCAATGAACAAACAATCGCAGATGTCACTTCGACTATACCTTTTTGCCTCTCTGGGATATATTCCCAGGAGTGCTATAGCTGGGTCAAATGGGAGATCAAATTCTAATTTTTTGAGAATCGTCCATACTGTTTTCCAAAAGGGTTGGACCAGCCTGCATTCCCACCAGCAGTGAAGGAGGGTCCCTTTCTCGCCACATCCGCGCCAGCACCTGTTGCTTTTGTGGATGTGGGCCAGTCTCTGTGGTGTGAAATGATATCTCATTGTTGTTTTGATCTGCATCTTTCTGATGATTAGTGATGTAGAGCATTTTCTCATGTGCCTTTTTGCCATTCGGATTTCTTCTTTGCGAAAGTTTCTGTTCATTTCCTCGCCCCATTTTTTTGATGGGGTTGGGTGATTTCTTCTTGTGTAGTTTAACCAGTACCTTGTATATCCTTGATATCAACCCCTTGTCAGTTGTGTATTTGGTGAATATTCTTTCCCATTCTGTAGGCTGTCTTTGTATTTTGGTCACTGTTTCTTTTGAGGTGCAGAAGCTTCTTAGTTTAAGATAGTCCCATTTGTCCATCTCTGTTTTCACTTGCTCGGCCAGTGGCATGACATCTTTGAAGATACCATTAACTTCAATATCATGGAGAGTTTTGCCAACTTTGTCTTCAATAAACGTTATGGATTCCGGTCTGATGTTGAGGTTATAAATCCATTTCGATCTTACTTTTGTGCATGGCGTTAGGCAGAGATCTGAGCCCACTTTTTTTCATGTAGCAGACCAGTTTTGCCAGCACAATTTATTAAAGAGGCTTTCCCTGCTCCATTTCACTTTTCTTGCCCCCTTATCAAAGATTAGATGATTATATGTTTGGGAGGAGGTGTCAGTATATTCAACTCTGTTCCATTGGTCTGCAACTCTGCCTTTGTTCCAGTACCATGCTGTTTTGATTATTACTGCTTTGTAGTAGAGCTTGAAGTTAGGTAGGTTATTCCTCCCATTTTCTTTTTCCCGAAAATTGCTTTAGCTATTCGTGGGGGCTTATTGTTCCATATAAATTTCAGGAGTGTTTGCTCCATTTCTTTGAAGAATGTCATGGGTATCCTTATAGGGATTGCATTGAATTTGTACAGTGCCTTGGGAAGTATTGACATTTTGACAATGTTGATTCTCCCCATCCATGAACAGGGGATATTTTTCCATTTCCTCGTGTCCTCTTTTATTTCCTGAAGTAGCGTTTTGTAGTTTTCTTTGTACAGATCCTTTACTTCCTTAGTTAAGGCGATTCCTAAGTACTTGATTTTCTGGGGCACAATTGTGAATGGAATTGTTTTCTTCATGTCACTTTCTTCTCTTTCACTATTTGCATATAGGAAAGCCATGGATTTTTGGGTATTGATTTTATAGCCTGCCACTTTACTACACAAGCCTATTGTTTCTAGGAGTTTCTTGGTAGAGGTTTTAGGGTTCTCTAAGTATAGTATCATATCATATGCGAATAGTGAGAGCTTGATTTCTTCCTTTCCTATCTGGATGCCCTTAATATCTTTTTCTTGCCTAATCGCTATTGCAAGTACTTCCAGTACTATATTGAACAGCAGTGGAGAGAGTGGGCATCCTTGTCTCATCCCTGACCTTAGGGGGAAGGCTCTCAGTTTTTCCCCATTGAGGATGATGTTTGCTGTAGGTTTGTGGTAGATGGCTTTAACTATATTGAGGAAAGTCCCCTCTATCCCCATTTTTGCAAGGGTTTTCATCATGAATGGGTGCTGGATCTTGTCAAATGCTTTCTCTGCATCTATTGATATGATCATATGATTTTTATCTTTTCTTTTGTTGATATGATGGATTATGTTGATTGATTTCCGAATGTTGAACCATCCTTGCATCCCTGGGATGAATCCTACTTGGTCATGATGTATGATCTTTTTGATGAGTTGTTGAATTCTATTGGCTAGTATTTTGTTGAGAATCTTCGCATCTGTGTTCATCAGGGATATCGGCCTGTAGTTTTCTTTTCTTGTGGTGTCTTTGTTTCCTTTTGGTATTAAAGAGATATGGGCTTCATAGAAACTGTTTGGGAGAGTTTCCGTTTTTTCAATTTCCTGGAAAAGCTTGAGAAGAACTGGCAATAGGTCCGCTTTGAATGTTTGGAAAAATTCGCTAGTAAATCCATCTGGACCTGGGCTTTTGTTTTTGGGAAGACTTTTGATTACAGTTTCAATTTCCTTGATGTGAATAGGTCTATTCAGGTACTCTATATCTTCTTGATTCAGCTTTGGGAGATGATAGGAATCCAGGAATTTATCCATTTCTTCTAGGTTCTCTTGTTTTGTGGCATACAGACATTCAAAGTAGTCTCTGATGATCTTTTGAATTTCTTTGGTTTCTGTTGTGATATCCCCCTTCTCATTTCTGATTCGGTTTATTAGGGTTCTCTCTCTCTGTTTCTTTGTGAGTGTTGCTAGTGGTTTATCTATCTTATTTATTTTCTCGAAGAACCAGGTCTTGGTTTTATTGATCTTTTGGATTGTTTCTTTGTTTTCCATCTCGTTGATTTCTGCTCTAAGTTTTATGATCTCTTTCCTTCTGCTTGGTTTAGGCTCTTTCTGTTGATCCTTTTCTAAGGTCTTGAGCTGTGAGGTCAAGTTGTTTATCTGCATCATTTCTACAGTCCTAAGATATGCTTGCAAAGCTATAAATTTTCCCCTTAATACAGCTTTCGCTGCATCCCATAAGTTCTGGTAGTTTGTGTCTTCATTCTCATTTGTTTCCAGGTATCTTTTGATTTTGTCCTTGACTTCGTTCTTGACTCACTCATTGTTCAGCATCGAGTTGTTTAATTTCCAGGTGTTTGATTTTGTTCTCCGTGTCAGTGTGTGATTCACTTCTATCCTCAGTGCATCATGGTCTGAAAAGATGGCTGATACTATTTCTATCTTCCTGATTCTGTTGAGGTATGTTTTGTGTCCTAGGACATGGTCTATTTTGGAAAATGTTCCATGCGCACTGGAGAAGAATGTGTATTCTTTCTTTTTGGGGTGTAAAGCCCTGTATAGGTCTATAAGCCCTTTCTCTTCTATTTCTTCTTTCAAAGCCAATAATTCCTTGCTGGGTTTTGTTCTTGTTGATCTATGCAGAGTTGATAAGGCGATGTTGAAGTCTCCAAGTACTATTGTGTTGGTAGTGATGTCCTCCTTCAAATCTGTTAGCAGTTGTTTTAGATATTTAGCTGTTCCCTCATTAGGTGCGTATACATTTAAGAGTGTGATTTCTTCCTGCTGTACGTATCCCTTGATGAGGAGAAAATAGCTTTCACTGTCCCTTCTAATCTTTTTCAACGTGAAATTAATGTTGTCGGATACTAGTATGGCCACCCCAGCTTTTTTGAAGGAGCTGTTTGCTTGCAGGATTGTTTTCCATCCTTTGACTTTGAGTCTGTGTTTGTTCTGGCTGTTGAGGTGAGTTTCTTGTAGGCAGCAGAATGTTGGGTTCTGTCTCTGTATCCATTTTGGCACTCTTTGTCTCTTAAATGGTGAATTTAGACCATTGACATTGAGAGAGAGTATGGTTATGGGGTTTTGTGTCATTTTCTGTGCGGGTGTGTTGTGGTTGTAGGGTTTGTCTTGTCTTATAGTAGCCCCTTTAGCCCTTGCTTTAGGTTTGGTTTTGAGTCTATGAAGTTCCTGAGCTGCTGTTTATCTAGAAAATAGTGTACTGTTCCTTTGATTTTGAGGGAGAGTTTAGCCGGATAGAGTATTCTTGGTGAAGCATTCATTTCAGTGAGTTTTTTGAGTATATCTCGCCACTGCCTTCGGGCTTGCAGGGTTTCCTCTGATAGGTCTGCTGTAAATCTAAGGGGTGCTCCTTTGTGTGTGATTTCCTTCTTTGCCCTTGCTGCTTGCAGTATTGTGTCTCTATTGGCAGCATCGATCATTCTAACTATGATATGTCTTGGAGTGTTTTTGTTGGGGTCTCTTTTAGCTGGCACCCTTCGGGCTTCTTGAACCTGAATGGCTGCGTTGCGGAGCTCTGGGAATTTTTCAGCAATGATTTGTTTGACGGTGTTTTTTTCGTTGGGATTGTTTCCCTGAGCTTCAGGTAGTCCCATGATTCTAATGTTGTTCCTCTTGGAATCATCTGCTAGGACTCTGATTTTCTGTAAAGCTATTTTGAGGTCCCTTGCCACTGTTTGTTGTTGCGTGTTGGCTTGGCTCAGCTGATCTTCCAGCTCACTGATTCTCCCTTCAGCTGCGGTCATTCTATTTTTAAGAGAAGAAACTGAGTTTCTCATTTCATCTACAGAATCTTTTAATCGTGACATTTCTGCTCTCATTTCTTCGCGTAATTTGTCAATTTTTTCTGTGGTGTTACTGGCTGTCTGTCTGATTGTTTCATTGAGTTGATTGAACATCTTGATGACTTCGTATCTGAATTCTGTATCAGGGAGGTCCCTTAGGTAAGCTATATCGACAGAATGTTCTGGATTGTTTTTGTTGTCCTCCCCTTGTGTTGGGGATTTTCTTTGTTTCTTCATATTGCTGAGTAGCTTGGGGACTAAATTCCTTGGGAACTAGGTTCATCAGAATGGGTAAACAACCTGCGGCTGCATTAGCGGCCGCGGACCGTAAAAGAAGCCACGCCCACTTCTGAAGCCACGCCCACTTCTGAAGAGGCCACACCTCTACGGAAAACTGGGTTTGAGATGAGATGGGCGCCGCGTGAGGAGCGAAGAGGGGATGGCAGACACTCACAGCTGCGTTTCTCCAGGCGTCAGCGGGGACGCCTGAGGTCCCGAAGGGAGAGTTGGAAGTCCCGGGGCCACACACCAGGGGCTGAGCTGACCTGAGTTGGAGATGAGATGGGTGCTGCCTGAGGAGCGAAGAGGGGACCTTGTTGAATTTTTAAAATTTGGTTTGCATTAAATATGTTCATTGATTAAATATGGTTAATTGAATTACCGGATACAAAATTTTTAACTAAAAATTAAAAGGAATTCTTTAGTATATACCACATACATTTATTAACATATATTTACATACATGTATTAGTAGAAATTTATATACATCTATATGAAAACATGTGGATGTAAGCTTATTAAAGCTAAAATCTAGTTAAATGTTTTCATTAGAATGAAAAAAGTGCGAAAAATTAGAAAATATCCTTCTGCTTACACCATATACATTAAACTAATTATGAGTTTCTACTTCAGGCCGGAGCGATAGCACAGTGGGTAGGATGTTTGCCTTGAACGCGGCCAACCTGGCCGACCTAGTTCAATTCCTCAGCCCTTCTCAGAGAGCCCAGCAAGCTATCAAGAGTATGTCGCCTGCACGTCAACACCTGGCAAGCTAACCACGATGTATTCAATATGCCAAAAACAGTAAGAAGTCTCAATGTTACTGGGCCCGCTTGAGCAAATCAATGAACAATGAGAGGACAGTGACAGTGTGAGTTTATACTTTAGTGAACTCAATCTTTTATTATTAGCAAACAAAATTCACACTTTGATTTCAAAGGCATAGTATAATATTACTAATTTTACACCAGAGGTCTAGAGCTGAATAGCTTTGGATTTAAATAAAAATGAGTCTGAAATCTCAGCATGGTGGTGACTGGTTCTGGAGGTCTTCGGCTCCACACGCATGAAGGTACTGGCAGAGGAACAAAGGCATGCGGGTCCTGGGGCTGAGATCTCCAAGCCTGCTTGGATTGGATCGGGGCTGAGCATCCTCCACCCAGATCCTCCAAATTCCAGTAGGCAGGGGTCACACCCACCAACTGGCCCCCTGGCACCGTGTAATTCCATCAACGTCCAAGACTCAGAGACTATATCTCATTCCTACTTTGGACAAACTGGCAGGCTACCGAATGTAACCTGCTCACAAGGCAGAGTCTGGCAAACTCCCCGTGGCGTACCCAATATGTCAAATACCAGTAACAATGGTGGGTCTCATTCTCCTAACTTTGAAAGAGCCTTGAATATGGCACTTTTTAAAAAATCTCAGGGCTAGGACAAGGAGACGTTACTGGGGCCTGCTCAAGGCAATTGATGAATAACAGGATGGTCGTGATTGTGATCGAGTCTGAAGTCTTGCCTCTGACACTTAAACTAGCAGCATGGTGTCACCATATTACATAAACTTCAATTTAAGAAGCATCTCTAAACCACACATTAAAATAGAAACAGAAATACTGTCCATCTCTTAGCGTTGTGAGAATTAAATGAGATGTGCATAGCGTCAAGCTCCTAGTGCCAATTCATACCACATTCCTCTAAAATTTTAGCTATAATTTCATTCTTGAATAATAAACCATCAAACTTAGTCTTGTGCTTTCTCTTAAATATGGTTTTAGTGAAATATGAACAAGAAATCTTTTTGAATTGTTTAACTTCTTTCCTGCTTTGGATGGTTACCAGAAATAACAGTCAATTTTTCTCTCATTCTCTTTGCACTGGACTGGTGGTCTTTGCCAATTACTTCTTGCAAACCTTTTGTTCCTTTCACAGGCTCAGGCTCTTGGTCCTTCCTCTTCTGTTTCTTTCATGTGTCTTCCACTCAACCTAATTTTTTTTCCTGGGAAGGGCCAAAGTATTAAGTACCAGAAAATTGACCGAAGCATGGGTGACATCAATCACAAGACTACTCTGGCTAATCTGACTTTAGCTCTTTTTTTCCATCTTTTGTTTTTATTTTATAAAATCTTTGTTAAATACTGAAGCATAAAGCAGTTCAAAATATACCTTTAGAGAATGTTGCAACCAAATATTAATGCATATATGATAACTGTAGATTAAATATATTAATGATCATAGGAAAAGATTTATTAATTTTAAGTGATAGCTATAAGGTAGATGATCCATAAAATAACAGATTTATAAAACATAATCTATTTATGTATGCACTTAGCAATTAGTACACAAAGATTTGTTAGTCTCATGCCTTTGTTACCATTATCATGAATGTAACATATTAAGTGAGCTTGAGTCAGTACTTATCTGTTAATGTTAAATCTAATTCAATCATATCTATGGAATTTAAACACATTATTCTTTCTGATTGACATTAGAAAATTTTAGTTCAATAAATGATTTCAGCAACTACATTAATATTGCAGGGATTCCCATTAGTGGATGTGTAAAAATTACTCAGTATGGGAAATAAGCCTTGATGACACAGTTATTTCATTCTGTAGACTACTGAAGATAACAGTTTTTAAAAACTTTTAAACACAGCTCTAAATATTAACTTAGGTTCTAAAGCCAATTAAGTGTAGTTTGATGAGCTCTTCAAAATAATATTTTAGAAAGATACAGTCTTGCTTGCAAAATGAAAATAAAAACACCAGTTGTTTTAATTTCTTAAATTTTTTTCCTGAATTTGCATTCTAAGTTTTCAATTTCTTAAATCAAATTGATCAAAACGGAACCATTTTCTATAAACTGGCAGAAACATTTAAGTGCCATAAAACTCAGAATTCTTGACCATTCTTTTATTGAGCAATGGTCCTTAAGTGATGACATCCATTGTCAAAGGCATCTTCCCCCCCCCCCCAAAAAAAAATACAGCAATTTTTGAAAGAGAAACGAGATTGTCTTTTTAAGTAATATAACCCCGGTGCAATTTTCTCTCTTTTTTGACCCTTTTTATTTCCTGAGGGTTTTAAGTAAAGACCTCCAATTTAAAACCTATTATTCTGTAGGAGCTGCTTCTCCCCTCCCCCCAACTGTAACCTTACTGTAATCTCTGCCCTGTTATTTTCTGACTTTTTCACTTTGCTTAGCACGGAACTCTACTTAAGATATACCAGAATATGTGTGTGTGTGGTGTATGTACAATAGAGATAGCTGACAAGTAATTTTAAGTACATTAAATATCAACCCAGTTTGCTTCTATACTCTCACAATTGAAAATATAATTCATTTCTGCTTTATAAGCTATATAGATTTCCATGGAACTCAATTTTTAAATGATGAGACTATCTCAGAAATAATTAGCCAATAATGATAATCATAATGATTTCATATAGCTATTTCATATCTTCAAGTTACACGGTCTTGTTTTAATAGTATAAAAGGATGCTAACAATGAGAAGGAATGTTCCTGGGAAGCATATTCAACTTAATTCAAATAGATGCAAGAAGTTCTGAAGATAAATTCTGATGGCACAAAATTCTTGTCACCTGTGCCTGTTGGAGGAAACATTTTGGAGAAATGTTAATGCTTTGAAGCAGTGATCTCATCAAATCAGAGTTCACAAAGACTTTCCACTGCATGCAGTGTTAAGTTTTGTTTTGTTTGTTTATGCTTTTTGGGTTTTTTTGGGTCACACCCGGTAGCTACTCTTGGCTCAGGGTTACTCCTGGCTCTGCATTCTGGAATTACTCCTACAGTGCTCAGGGGATCATATGGGGATTGAACCCATGTGGGCTGCATGCAAGGCAAATGCCCTACCTGCTGTATCACTCCAGATCCATTAGAAATACTTTTAAGGGGATCAATTTTCAGTTCTTGATATTCTATATGCTCTTTTCCAAACTTGCTGGGAAGTTACAAATGATCTGGTTTGCCTGGCCCACCTCCCTCTTTCCTCCCATCCTATATTTTCCAAAACAATTTTCCACATTTTTGGAATTTTCCTGTGGTGCACTCAAATAAGCAGAAACCCAATGCTCAACTAGAGTCAACAGGACTTCTGTAACCAAGGATTCAGAAGGAAATTACATTCACCTATTGAGTTGGATATAAAGCAAAAATTTACTCCTAGGATTACTATTGTGATAATATATTAGTTCAAGTAATATATTTATCTCTCAAGAAAAGCAAATCTTTTCTCACTGGAAATTTTGAGAGGGTCCAATTAGTTCATCTATTTTTGTTGTCCAGCTTGAAGCTGCCTCCTCTCAGCTTCCAAATGGGAGATGCTTTTTTACATTTGTTCAAATATGCGTCTCAATGACACTTCAGCAAAAATGGACTGTTTTGATCTGAGCCCCAGGGTATCCATGCAATATACAAAAGCTGTGGCCAGGTTACTTCTTACTACCTTGTCTGTTTACTCAGCTTCTTGAAATTCAAGGAGAAAATCAAAGAGGAGTATTTTCAGGGCTGAAGAGCAGTTTGCTGGTCTTCAGCTATGAACAGGTGTGGTCTTTTGCAGTCCTTGAGAAACTGACAAAGTGACTGGATCTCTGCTCCCCACTCATTGTCACAACCCTGTGAGTATGACTAGGTGGTTTGTGTGAAGTAATTTGATTTGTTATAGTGTGAGTGGTTTACAACCATCATTTGCGAGTAAATTACTTAGCCGTATTCTTCTTTATGACTGGCTGAAGAAACTTACTTGATGGTATAATATAATTTATTCCTGTGAATAAGTGAGTGACCTTCACATCTCAGTCTGTCTTCAGTGACTTATGAGTTTTTTTTTTTCATTCAGGGAAATGGCTTGTGTTTTACCACCACCCACCATTTTCTACATTTTGTTCCCCTAATTGTCAACATAAATAAGCTAACCTTCTAAGATGCTGATGAAAGTTATATTAACATGCTAAATATCATATAATGCTGCGTGACATGAAACATAGCATCTTTCTTCTTGTGGTCTGTAAGCAACACACATACACATTTTTCCCTTCCTGTATTGATGATTCTTTTTGGTAGACTGACTCCAACAGTACTAATCCTATAGTACAGATGGGAAAACTAAGGCTCAGAAAACAAATAAAAAATGGCAACAGATGAGTAGTAGAATACAGGCAGGTGATAGAACTTACAACAGGAAGAGATGCGGCTAAAGGGAAGTGCCAAAAATCTGCCACAATGAACTTAAAAGTAAGTAGGGGATTTGTGCCATGTTTTGCTATTGAGCCATAAGCAGTGATTTTGTGGGAGTTCAGATTTTTCCAGTCATTGTTCTTAGTACTGTCATAAGCTAAATCACTTAATCCTGGTGACTGTTCTTTAAGGTGAGCATTAATTTGAAAATCTCATATTGATAAGGACAGAGGACCAGAGGACATTTGTTAATTTTCCTCATATCACATGGGAGAGATAACAACCAGATGTGGAATTAAGGCATGTGCTTTATTTCTTGACTTACTAAATGGAGATTAAAAAAAACTTCAGAGATCGCTTAGCTTAGTATTTCTCAGGATGTGATTATTGTACCATTCTGGATTACTAATCTTTAGTAAAAATGGTAAATGAAATATCTGAGGTTTATTCTTATTTTTTAATTTACTTTACTTATTTCTGTATTTATTTTGTTTTGGGGGACACATCCAGCTGTGTTCAAGGCTTACTCCTGGCTGTGTATTCAAGAACCCCTCCTGGTGGTGCTTGGAGAATCATATGGAGCACCATGGATTAAATTCTATCTGTCATGAGCAAGGTAATTGCCCTGACCACTAGACTATCTCTTTGGTTCTGACTTTTTTCCATAAGGAGATTACAAAGCAATTTTTATCTCAGTAAATTAAAAAGGTAATTTCTATACAGAATAAATTTTGAAAAGCTTGTTTTTCTTTTTCTACCATTCTATGTGTAGCCAGAGAGTCTCTTTGAAAGCTGTGTGGTAGCTGGGCTGGGAAGAAAATACTGACCTGCAGGTGAGCCTCACTGTTCCTTCAGCCTTAGTTCCTCTGATTTATTTCAAGTTAAGATTTTTTCACTAATAATTCATATGAAGGGTCCTGCAGACTAAAAAAGAGTTGGAAACACAAGTTGGTCTGATCACCCCTCCCTCCATTTCCCAGATATAAAGACAAAGAGACTGAATTGGTTGAAGAGTTTTCTCAAGATGGATAGTTTAGTGACCACTGTGTGACTTGAACACTTGGCTTCTGAATTTGGGGCTATTGCTCAGAGACTATAATAAGGGCATTAATTAGCATTAACTGCAAGTTCTCTCAAGAGTCACCCTAACAATCAAGATGAGTAATGTGTATAGTAAAATTTTCAGAATGATTCAATTAAGCTGGGAATTAAAAAGTTGCAAGCAGTCAGTGTGTGTATATGGAGAGGAAGGGGTAGTGTGCAGTTTTCTAGAGCAACCAGTGTGGTCTTCTGAAGTGTCTGAATATTTGTACATCAAAGCAATTACTTGGTGCTTTATAGAAAAATGGATGGAGGGATTAGGGAGAAAGTCAGCATGGAAAAGATTTTGAGGATGCAAAGTGTAACTCAAAACTGCAATATCAAAGTTTGCAATGGAAATATGAGGGATAAAAAAAACATGGGTGACGTTGTACACAACAAATCAAAAGATTTCCATACTAGTTGTAAAGAAAGATCACAGATCACAGATCATCCTGTTATTCGTCGATTGCCTCGAGCAGGCCCCAGTAACGTCTCCTTCATCCAAGCCCTGAGATTATATTCAAGGTTCTTTAGGAGAATGAGACCCATCATTGTTACTGGTATTTGGCATATTGGGTACGACACAGGTAGTTTGCCAGACTCTACCATGATAAAGAAAGAAAGATGAAATCAAGCAATCCTCTGCAACATGGATGGAACTTGAGAATATCATGTTAAATGAAGTGAGCCAGAAGAAAGATAGACATAGGATGATCTCACTGTAATGTGAGAACTGGACTAGGGAACACAATTTTTGAAAGATGCCTAGATCACCCTTGACTCCAGAGTATAAAGAGGAAAAGAGCAGGAAGGAAAAAAAATCAAGGGAGGAAGAAGATGGGAAGTAGTGGGGAACAGGGGTCAAGGGAATCCGTTGGTGGTGTAAAGGAGTGGCATAGCTAAATATCCAAACTACAGAGTCAACGATACTGAAAATAAGAGATTAAAATTTTAGGAAATGTATAAATGTGCCTTTTGGATCTGGAGAGATAGTATAGCTGGTAGGGAGCTTGACTCGGCAGACCTGGATTTAATCCCCACATCATATATGGTCCCCTGAGCACTGCCAGGAATAATATCTGAGTGCAGAGCAAGGAATAACCCCTGGCTTTTGTCCAAAAAGATTTGACTGTCAAAGTGTCAGGCTGTTGATGAAAGAACGGAACCTAAGTATTCTATTGGAGGAATGAAGAAACTAGTATCGGGTTTGATGCTGGAACATAGTATGTATAAAACCCAAATATGAATAACTTTGTAAATCATGTGTTTTAATAAAAATAAATCACTTAATCACTTAACTTCCCGTTAGTCGTCGATTTGCTCGAGCGGGCGCCAGTAACGTCTCCATTCGTCCCTGTCGCGTACCAGTGTAGCCCAATGGCATCTGTTCGCTCGGGGAACATGAAGAGCTTCAAACTGATCGTTCATGATCTTGATGAAGAAGTCTGACCATCTGGTAGGTGGGCGGCCACGCGGTCTTTTGACATCCTGTGGGATCCAGTCAGTAACAGCTATAGTCCAGCTATCGTCTTTAAATCTCATTACGTGACCAGCACATCTGATTTTTGACACCTTGGCAAATGAGACAGCATCCCTGATTCTTGATCACCGACGGATGTCGGAACTCCGGATTCTTTCTCTCATTTGAGTGAAACGTGATATTCCAAGCATAGCTCTTTCAATTCCTCTTTGGGAGACCTGAATAGCATTCTCATCCTGTTTGTGTAGGGCCCAGGTCTCTGAGGCATATGTTAATGCAGGAAGAACAGTGGAATCAAAGAGATGTGCCTGGAGCCAGAGGTTCTTCGACCTTTTAGCTATTTCTTCGACGTTCTTGAAGGCGTTCCAAGCCGCTCTCTTCCTCTTGCACAGCTCTGGTGCCAGGTCATTTGTAATGTTGACTTCTCGACCCAGGTACACATAGCTGTTGCATTCGGAGATGGTCGTTCCATTGAGAGCGAATGGGGCATCAGGAACGAGGCTGTTTCTCATAAACATTGTCTTCGTAAGATTCAACTGTAGTCCTACCTTTCCACACTCACGATCAAAGTCGGCCAGCATTTGTGCTGCTTGGCTGATGTTTGGTGTTATTAAAACAATGTCATCCTAAAACCTCATGGGAAGGGGGGTGTTCCGGTTCGTCCTTCACGCCCTACCGAGGTCACCAGTTGCCCCCCGCGAGCGGCTCTCCAGCACGGCCATGGCCCCAGAAGCACAAGGACTTAATGCAGAACCCGGCAGCTTGGAGCAGAAAAGTGAACGGACTATGTGTTAATCCAGGCCATCAGGTCTGTCCGGAGGGGAAAGGGTGTTGCCCCAGTCGCCTTCTCCTCTCTGGAAAGAAAGATGGTGGCCGCATGGGAGCCTTGTGGACAGCAGGTATGAGCCGGGGGACTGGGGGCAACTAAAACCTCATGGGAAGGGGGGCGTTTCGGTCCGCCCTTCACGCCCTACCGAGGCCACCAGTTGCCCCCCACTAGCGGCTCTCCAGCACGGCCACGACTCCAGATCACAGAAACCAATTTCTTAACTATCTGACTTTCAGTATAAATACTTCCAGGGTCAATAAGTAAAATAGCAGAAATCCAAAACCAACATATAATTCTTGAACCCAGCTGTAGAAAGCAAATCACTTCACAATGCTTTGTCAGCATGTCTGGTTCGGGGGGGGGGGGTAAACTCTAAATAATAGTGGTGAATCTTTTATTGAAACAATGAATCTAATCAAAGCAGATAGAGTGTTAACTAGAATTCATCTGCCCCACAGGGAATGGGAGGGGTGGGGGGTGGGGTTTTATTGGGGTTCTTCATGGTAAAAAATAAGTTTTGGTAAAGGGAAATGTGCTTGATATTTGCATGACTGAGACCTAAACCTGAAAGCTTTGTAACCTTTCCCATGGTGATTCAATAAATAAATAAATTAATTAAAAAAAAAACAAAATATTGAGGTAAGGAACGCTGCTGAAAGCACATTGATGGAAAACTTGTTCTAAATAAAAGAACATAGGGATGGAGTGATAGTACAGCGGGTAAGGCATTTGCCTTGCACACAGCTGAGCCAGGTTCGATTCCCAGCATTCCATATGGTCCCCTGCACAGCACCAGGAGTAATTCCTGAGTGCAAAGCCAGGAGTAACCCCTGTGCATCGCCTCGTGTGATCCCCCCACAAAAAAGCAAATACATAAATAAATGAACATTATAGTCTTGTTTTCCTACATTGAGTCCCTGGCACCACATTTGATCCCCCAGTACCACTCGGGATTATTACTGAGCTCAGAGCTAAGAAAGGAGAATGAGGACAATTGGATGTCCCCCCTCACTCTCCCCACCCCACCCCCAAAGGGAAAAAATCATTTAAGAGGAGCTAGAGATATTACAAGGGTTAATGCACTTGTCTTGCACATGACTAACCTTAGTTTTTACTCAAAGTCAGTCTAAATGGAGTGGGAGAGGTCTATTGATTATATACATCTGGTAAGGAGAACACCTTTTAGTGTCTTTGGCAGCACAAAGGCAGTGAGTCCTTTCCCTCCTCTGCTTGGCCCATCCTGACCCTGATGTGGATGATGGAAAGAGAATCTCAAATTACCCCCTCAGGCAGAACATTGCTAACATTAGTGCACTCTTGGCAAGGAATAAATCACAGCACAGAAAGAACAGAGGTCCCCGAAAGACTTCGACATGTGTGTCCTATATCCTCAGCCCAAACTAGGACCCCAGGCTTCTAGAACAAAGACTTATTTCTCTTGCTTGTTTCATATATACCCGATCCTTCAACACAGATACAGAATCTGAGGTCCCCAGAAACCAGTCACCTTGTGGTGTTGGAGTGTTGGATGCGTGAAACACTCTCATTAACATTATTATAAATCATGATACTTTAAATAAATATATCTTAAAAAAAACCAATGTCATCAGCAAAGTGGAGGTGGTGTAGTTGCCGTCCATCTATCTTCACTCCCATTCCTTCCCATTCCAGTTGTCGCATGATATTCTCGAGGGTGGCACTGAAGAGTTTCGGTGAAATGGTATCATCCTGCCGAACCCCTCTCTTGACATCAATGATTACTTCTTTGTAGAATGGTGAGATCCTGGTAGTGAATCCGCAATAGAGCTCACAGAGGATCTTGATGTATTGGGCTTGAATGCCCTGATTGGCTAGGGCTTCAGTGACCGCTTCCATCTCAACAGAATCAAAGGCCTTCTTTAAATCAATGAATGTTAAACAGAGCGGCATCTTGAACTCCCGAGAAACCTCAATGAGCTTGGTCATCGTGTGGATATGGTCAATGGTGCTGAATCCTTTGCGGAACCCGGCTTGCTCGAATGGTTGTCCTTCATCTAGTGTTCTGCCAATCCTATTTAGGATGACTCAAGTGAACAACTTGTAGATGACAGACAATAGGAAGATCGGGCAATAGTTGCCAATGTCATGGATGTCTCCCTTCTTGAACAGTAGTACGATCCTGCTGGTTTTCCACTGGGACAGAACCTTGCATTCAGACAGGTAGCGTGTGAAGAGCCGAGCCAGTGTATTGATGAATACTGATGACAGGTTCTTCAGGTGTTCAGGTCTGACCTTGTCTGGGCCCGGTGCTGTTTGTTTCTTTACTGACGAAATGGCGTGTCGGATTTCAGAAGGGAGAATGTTGGGAATGACGTATCCATCCTGTGGAATTTGGTATGTTGGCAAGTGGACATGGCTATCGAAGAGATTTGAGTAGAAGTCATGGATAATCTTCTCAATTGCCATTCTGGAGGATGTAGTTGATCCATCAGGACGTCGGAGGGCAGTCATCTTGGTCTTGTAGTTGGCGAAGGACAGGCGAGCGTTACGAATACTTTTCCTGGCTTCTGCTGCATCTACCAGCACTTCTGTTCTTCTCTCTTTGAGGTCTTCCTTGATCGCATCTCTGCACTGCTTTGTGAGCTCAGATGTTAGCTTATGGTTGCCTGAGGCATGCACCACACCACGTTGGCGAATAAGCTCAAGAGTTTTCGAAGACAGGCGTTTTTTTGTGGCTATCTCTCTCTTGGCGTTCCTCGCACAATCATGGAGCTGCTGAACCAGTCGATCGCATTCCTCGTCAATGTTGTCAACAATGGCATCTTCCCATGTTGCCGCAATAGTGCCAAAGAGCTCCCAGTTGGTGGTCGTTCTGGGAGTTCTCTTTTTAAACTTTGCCGCCATTTCTCCCTGCTCTGTGAAGTAGAATTTTGCACAAATGAGATGGTGGTCCGATCCCGTTCGGAATTTTGGGACAACAGCGACATTGGTCAGGCAAAACCGTTGATTGAATATGATATGGTCTATTTCGTTGTGGAATCATCCACCGGGAGACTCCCATGTCCAACGTTTAGATTCTGCCTTCTGGAACTGTGAGTTACCATGAATGGTCTTGGTTGACATGATGAACTCAGACAGTCTCTCACCCTGTTCTTTCCATTCTAGGCCATGGGTCCCGATGTGAAGTTCTTCTGCTGATCTTCTCTGTCCTATCTTGGCATTAAAATCACCCACAATGATCTTGTAGAAGGTGTGATCTTCTTCATAGAACTTCTCCAGCTCCATGTAGAATTTCTCGATTTCTCTTTCATCATAATGAAATGTTGGTGCATAGACAACGAAGATAGAAACTGCCGGCAGTGAGCCACATCTATTCAAATATACTACCTCCACTACCCAGCCGCCGCCACACTCCAGGACGCTTTCCAGACCCATCATAAGACACTAAAAATAAATAAATTTGAGTGAGAAATATTGGTTGATTTTAATGAAGCTTGTTTGTGTCTGTAAGGGAAAAAAAAGATCTTTTCAGGAGGAAAGGCAGACTTTCAAATGATATAACAATAACCCAGATCTAAGTGAGTACTAGGGGTGACTAGACAGTCACGCCCAAGAAGAAATATTACTTGAGGTTGGTAATTCTAATTTCATAGTGTGTACTCCTCTAGTAGTATATTGTTTTCTTCCTTGGAAGAAAATTCTCCTTAGACTCAGGAAAGGTAAAGGTAAAGGTAAAGGCCCTCCCGTTGATCGTCGATTTGCTCGAGCAGGCCCAGTAACGTCTCCATTGGAGACTTTGTTGTTACTGTGTTTGGCATATCGAATACTCTCGGTAGCTTGCCGGGCTCTCCGAGAGGGGTGGAGGAATCGAACTCGGGTCGGCCATGTTGGCCACTTGTAAGGCGAACGCCCTACTGCTATGCTATCGCTCCTTTGAACTACACTTCATTTCTGCCCCTTCAAGAGAAATCAATAGGACAGTACAGGTGAGTGTAGAGGGTGGATTTTTGGGGACTTTTTAATCATTTACATTGTTGGACCTGGAAGAATTTTTGGTAATCTGTTATTCCGTTTGATGGGTTCACCCATGTTGTAGTTGACTATTTAGACAGTGCCAGGAAGAGGATGGTGTTTGGGGATCATACAAGAAGATGATGATTTTTTCCCCTGATTTATAGCTTAAATTCTAGTTTCTGAGAAAGAATAGACTATTTCTCAGAATGGTATATAATAATTGAGAAGATGCTGTTTTCCCTAGATTATAACTTAAATTTCAAGATTTATAGTTTCTGAGAAAGAATAGACTATTTCTTAGAATTGTATGTATAATTGAGTAAAAAGGGATTAATGTGAAATTCTAGGAAAGTAGAATATTTACGGAAAAGGAATCACAAGCCAAAATAAAGAGGAAATCTATTACTTGAATGTACTACGTACATAGCAAATAGTCATTCTTCTAATAATGTAAGTAGTACTTGTAACTCTTTTTTTGGAGGGGAAAGGGGGCACACCTGGTCATAGTCAGAGCTTACTACTGACTCCGTACTCAGGTAGTCTCCTTATAGTGCTGGGGCTGGGGATGAAGGGTTTGAACCCAGGTGGGCCATGGGCAAAACAATTACCTTAGTGTCTATACTGTCTCTGATTGGTCTTGATAATTCTAAAAGAATAAACAAGGCAATAAGAATTAGAACCAGTACTTGTGGGAGTGGGAAGAGAAAATGGAAACTTTGGTGGTGGGCTATGTGAAGGGATGGTTGTTGGAACATTGTATGATCGAAACCCAATCATGAACAACTTTGTAACTGTATCTCACAGTACTTCAATTAAAAAAGTAGAAAAAACCCCACTGCTTGTAGAGTAAGATATTTATCTGACATGTGATTTAAAAAAATCTTCTGGATTTACATCATTCAGCAGAGATTTGAGGAGTACACTAATAAGTAATGGACTTTTAAATTTATGTTTGTAAACAAAGAACCTGGAGAGCAAGAACTCCCAATCACTTAAATTTAGGTTAACTAATGATGGAAAGGAAGCAAAAATGTTTGACTAAGATTTGAACTTTATTATCTGTATCCTGGAAAGAGAAATTGATTGAGAAAATAAAGTACAGAAAGTACAGTGAGATTGAAGTTTATGGGAAGGGAATGAATAGTAAAAGAACATATAAGTGTTTTTTAACATTTAAGCCTGACATAGATCACTGATTCTCGACTCTAGCTTCACATTAGAGATATCAAAGAAGTTTCTAAAGATACTTGCAGAGATTCTGATTTAATTGGTATGAGGTGAGGACCCAGGCAGAGCCATTTTTTTTAATAGAACTTCTCCAGGGGATTCTAATATGCGTTATCTTTGAGAACCATTGCCCTGGATAAATTAATTATACACCAGAATTCACAAAGAACTTACAGGTGTTACAGGTGGAGAATGGAAGAAGTGTCAGAAACTGGAGATGTTATTTTTAAAAACACAGAAAATGTGGACTCTGAAAACTATAGAACAACAAGTCTGACACTCTTTCTTAATATACTCTGGGAAAAAAATCTGTAAGCACATATAAAAAAAGTAATTAGTTGGAATCAGCATGGGCGTGTGTGTGTGTGTGTGTGTGTGTGTGTGTGTGTGTGTGTGTGTGTAGGTCAAGGAAAGTCAGTACCATTATTTTACATTGCCATCACAAGTGACTTAAAATATGTTTGTGCTTTTCTATTTTTTGATTTTGGTTCATACTTAGCAGTGCTCAGGAATTATTCCTGGCTCTGTCCTTATGGGAGGCCCAGGATAAAAATGGGTCTGCAGGTCAGCTGGTCAGCTGCTTAAAAGGCAAGCTCCTTGCTTGCTGTACTATTGCTCCGGTCACCCCAGTGGTTTTCTTAGTGTAACTTGAAAAGCTACAAGTGCTCAGGGAGGTACCTGAAGTGTCTCTTAAAAGCAGTTCACAAGTGAGGTAAAGCAGGCAGGTTCAATCCCCTCCATCTTACCACCCACTTCAGCCATAGTGACTCTGCTTCTCTCTACTTCTGTTTTAGTTTTTCAAATCACATTTGATTGAACACATTTTGTATTCAAACTAATTTAGAAGCTGCTATTTTAAATGACAATACTCAGATTCTGAAGTCACATGTCCTAGGGTAAGTTTCATTCATTAAACAGAGATGACAAAGCTTGACAGTGTTGTCAAACTTTGTAATCCAATCTTCTTTGACTTAAAACTCTGTGGAAAACATTTAACAATAGACCAGAGACTGGGTGGCTTCTGAGAGAAGCAGGCATTAGTTATTCACAGTTCTGGAGGTGGAGGAGATGGAAACACGTGCAGACTCCCTTCTCCTTGCTGTCCTGCTATCATCCCCTCTGCTGTCTCTTCCACTTCTGACCAGACACCCTTCTTAAAGATTTTTTGAGGAATTTGATTCCATTTGATTATTTTTTTTGTTTCTGTTTTTTGAATTTTTGGATCACACCCAGAGATGCTCAGGGGTTACTCCTGGCTCTGCACTCAGGAATCACTGCTTGGGGGACTATATGGGATTCTGGGAATCGAACCCAGGTTGGCCGTGTGCCAGGCAAACACCCTACCTGCTGTGCTATCATTCCAGCCCCTTGATTCCATTTGGGTTGCTTAAATTGTACATTTTTTTTGAAACTCATCAGAAATTTTTAATTTTAATTTTTTTATTTTGGGGTCACATCTGGAGGTACTCAGGATTTACTCTTGTTTCTGTTCTCAAGGGTCACTTCTGGCAGTGCTTGTGGGGTCATAATCAATGCCTCAGATTGAACTGAGGTCAGCCACATGCAAAACTAGTGCCTTAAATCCTGTGATAACTTTCTAGCTCCTAAATATCCAATTTTTATGAGTTGATAAAACTGGACTGCCATTGATGACTTTTTTTTTCAATAATAGAACTAATAAGAGGAGTCTATTTAGTAGAAGAGTTCAGATACTAAAGTAATCACACAAAGGATATCACAACATAATCCATATTGTTTTAAATAATTAATATTTAAGTCTATTTTAATTTCACTTACCCAAATTCTTGAGGCTGAATCAGGTGCATACTTCTTCCAAGAAAGAGAGGTTTGAAATACTTTCTAGACATTCTGAGATGTGGAGATTCTGGAGAAATCTAAGATTTAATTCAATTACATGGAGCTCTCTTCAAGAATACAGGCTTCACCTAAACAAGTGTCACAGAAGACCCTTTCATTCAGATGTTGAGGTATATTAACTTGTTGAAATTTAGAATTTTCTTAGAGGACATAGAAAACATCCTCATATCCTTTATGTATGGTACTGGAATTAACATCCCCCAGAGCAAATTAAACTTAGTGTTTTAATTTAGATCATGTAACATGTTTCGTGTATGAATATTACTTCTTGTGAATTAATAATTAAAATATTCTTCTAAAATGTGTTTTATTGTGACTTTTAATATTCTTCTTTCTGAAGAATGAGAAATGTAAAACAGGCAAGAAGTGGTTACAATGCAACATTAAGTTACTGACTAGAGAGAATAAAGAGGAAAATGAAAAAAATGTATCAAGACTTCTAGCTCTTAGATTTAATTAAAAGCTGCTCTTTTTGTTTGCCTTTTTGGCATGGCTGAAGATTAATATTTTTTCATTTTTCTATAAAATTAAAATGTCCATTCTTGCATTTTGAATGATAGAAAAAATTTAAATCTGTCTGAAATAATACTTCAAACCAACAACCAAACCAAGAACCAGTCATTAAAAAAGGAATCTTAGCAATCAGAAATAAAAACTCCTAAAATGTTCTTTTGACTTTTAGTAGGAATTCACAGTATTTCTAGTGACTTATTATTCTAAATATTCTATTTATTAGTAGGTATTATTTGGATGAAGTATTTTAATGTAGGGTGTCAAACCTATAGTTTAAATGTTTGTTTCCTTAACCTTTTATCTTCACCTTTATATTCCTATTCAATATAAAGCTTATTGTACTTTGATTCATATAATTATTTATTTGTGGTGGTTGTGGTTGAGTTTCTAGAGTTGGTCACACACTATGAGAGGAAGAAGCAAAGGGGATATTAATAAAACAGATGCATGTCATGATGGAACTCACACTGAGTGGTAGAACTGGCTGGAGACAATTGTTGCATGATGGTCAATGATAGTTTATGTAGAGCAGTTTTATACTACCTACGAGGTTTCACTAACATAACTATATTAGTAGAAACTCTAAGAGATTACATACATCTAACAAGATCTTTGGAAATCATATAGTTCAAATTTCTTACTTTGAAGAGCACTCCATTTTATACTTTCTCACCTTTCGTTACAATGAGAGATTCTTGGGTAAGGGGGCTAATTTAACTGCATCTTTTTCTTTGTTTGCTTTGGGGGCTGACACTTGGCTATGGTGAGGGGTTACTCCTGGTTCTATACTCAGGATGTACTCCCAGTGAACGTGGTGGACCTTCTAGGATGATGGGGAAGGAACCTGGTCTCCCTGATGCAAGGCAAATGCCTAACTCACTGTACTATTGCTCTAGCCCCATTTAACTCTGTCAGGCCTAGCTATAGAGGAGACCATGCTCTCTGTCATTTCTTAAATTCTGAATTTTGTTCATCCATTTGTAGGTCTGGAGCAATAGCACAGAGATAGGACATTTGCCTTGCACTCAGCTGACCTGGCAGACTCAGGTTTGATTCCTCCGTCGCTCTTGGAGAGCCTGGCAAGCTACCGAGATTATCTCACCCACATGGTAAAGTCTGGTAAGCTATCTGTGTCATATTCAATTTGCCAAAAACAGTAAACAACAAGTCTCAGAATGGAGATGTTACTAGGCTCGCTCGAGCAAATCGATGAACAACGGGAGGACGACAGCGACAGATTTGTAGGAATTTAAATGTAGTTTTATTTGATTATTACTCAGGTTTGGTGAAACCAGCAGTTTGGAACATAATTGCCATTGAAAAGATACTTTTTTATAGCTCCCAAGAAGAAAGGGGAGCCCATGCCATGCTGGGTCACATGGGAATCAACAAGGTGAGTTGGGAGGCAGAGGAGCGAGAGGGATCAGGGCAAGAGCCTTTTAAATTATTTGCTAGGGTGTGGCCCCTCCCCACCAAAAACCTTAAACACAAACAGAAAATCATACAACTCAAATGCATGTCTTAAATTTAGTATATATAGTAAAATGATAGCATATATATATATATATATATGAGACATTAAGTAGGTAGTATATATGCAACCTGCCATTTTACTTCAATAGCTTTCTCAAATTTGGGTATCATGACTTATAGCAGTATTGATATCAATGTTTTAGGTCTGTAATGTAACTGTACTACCATAGTCCCATTGTACTAATATACCTCCACCACTATCCTTATGTCTCTTCTTTTCTATTTTCCTGTCCCTACCTCCTCTTCCTTGGCCAACTCAGTTCTATAGGAAAAAATTCAGAGTTTATTTAGGATGTTAAGAGAACCAATTTTGTGTTAAGAGAACCAATTCTGATTGTCAACATTCTGACTGTGATCAAATTTTCAGTAAAGTTTATTTTTTCTTAAATCATAAGATCCACATAATTTTGTCTCCCTTCAGGTAAGATTCTAGAACCAGTTCTGATCATCAACAGTGTAACTGTCTATCATAAAGTTTTTAATTTAATTTGTTTTTACTTAATTCATAATATCATCAGGTGATATTGTGCCTCTCTAGACAAGATAATAAATATTTCTGGATCTGCTTGTCATTTGAACTTTGGCAATAACTTGAGCTCTCCAAATAAAAAGTGATAATATAAACCTCTAAAACACACATATTTCTATGACTAATAATTACATCCCCAAACTTAGAAGAGTGAATTTGTTAACCTAGTTCAGAAAAGTAACTCATTGAATGGAAGAAGCCTTAAGTAGACTACACATTGTAAAAGGTTATATTTTAAAAGTACACCTGAAAGTTCATGTTTTGAAACTTAGAAAAATCATTGTGACACAATCAGCTTTAATAAATGCAAGTTAGAGTCCCTGTTAGTCACCTTCATCATATTAAATATAAATGTAGCTAAATGGATGTCCCCAGAATTTAATTAACATAAATTTAGAGAGTAACAGTTCATTCCATGGGAGAAAGATGGATGTACTTGTGAGGAAATATGCCTATTTGTGAACTGGGCATTAGGTCTTATACACTGCAATCATTTCCCCAAGAACTCTAACCCAACTTAATCCAACTGAACCCAAACAAAATCACATATTTGTCTCCTCCCATCTTAAGTTACCCATTTTTACCTACTCTTTCCTCATACTCAGAGTGTACCCATACAGACGTACAATGCTCTGAAAACATACCTTTTTCTTCTAAATCAATATTAATGTAGTATAGCATAGATAGATGATGTGGGAAAGCAATCTTCTCACAATAAACCCCCTTAAGAAATAAAATTTTACTAACCAGTCTTACTACCCTCCCAAACTATTCGAAATTTAGAAATAAGATTTTACTGGTGTCATAATTTAACTATGGGTCTGTGTGTGTGGGGCGGGGGAGCAGGGGTGAGGTGTTTAGCATTGTGACAATATGAAATGGATAAGGAGGTACTGCATTTTTAAGTGAAAACTATTAAGTGGGTGTATGGCACTATGAATTATTTGTTCCCCAAGATCACCTCTTAGAATAAGTTTTCACATTAATTATTAAAGGCTGCAAACAAAAAAAAAAACAGTTTAGCTACAGCTGTCAGGTTTCTAATACTATTTCTGTTTTTCTCAATGTCTTCTTTTTAAATTTTGATTTTACATATTTCCAAAAAAAGTCAAACTTTTCCACAGAAATTTCTCTGGTAGCGACAAGGGACTTTTCAAGGTGAGACTAGCAAATAAGGATGTGAGATGATTGCTGCTATTTTTCTGGACTTGTACTTTGTAAATGGAATATTGGCAAGGTGTGGGGTGAATGAACTCACTGTGTCTAAAGACGATGTATTTCAAGAGTTAAATAATAAATTTATTTCTGGGTACCATTCTGAAGTTTAAGAAAGTGGTTATTTTTAGGTAACAACAAATATATAGAATTTCCTTTCCAGTTTGTTATAGATATTCCTCAGGAAGCTGAGGTAATCAGAGAATCATTTCTTTGGTAGTTAGCCATGTGATGAGGTTCTTGTAGGGAGGATGCTTCATTTTAGGGTGTTGATCTATCCCACTCCATCAAGCTTTTTGTTGCTAGGAAGTCGGTGATAGCTATGGCAGCTATTAGATTTGTCTTTGTCTTGAAGAAATTAAAATTGGAATCTAGCTTATTGATCATTCATGTGCAGGCTAGCATTTACTATGAAGATAGGAAAGTTACTGAAAAACTCATGCCTTCTTCTAATTTGCATTTTCTTAATTCATAGATGTGCAAAGTAGCTAAAAGGATAATGCCAAGAAAGGAAAGAGAGAAAGAAAGGAAGGAAGGGAGAGAGAAAAGAAGGAAGGAAGGAAGAAAGGAAGGAAGGAAGGAAGGAAGGAAGGAAGGAAGGAAGGAAGGAATGACAGAAGGAAGGGAGGAAGGAAGGGAGGAAGGAAGGAAGGACAAAAAAGGAAGGAAGAAGGAATGATAGAGGAAGGAGGGAAGGAAGGAAGGAAGGAAGGAAGGGAGGGAGGGAGGGAGGGAGGAAGGAAGGAAAGAAGGAAGGAAGGAAGGAAGAACAGAAGAAAGGAAGGAAGGACGGAAAGAAGGAAGGAAGGAAGGACAACAAAGGAAGGAAGAAGGAATGACAGAAGGAAGTAAGGAAAGAAGGAAGAAAGGAAGGAATGACAGAATGAAGGAAGGAAGAAAGGAAGAAAAAAGGAAGGAAGGAAGGAAGGAAAGACAACAAAGGAAGGAAGAAGGAATGACAGAAGGAAGGAAAGAAGAAAGGAAGAAAAGAAGGAAGGAAGGAAGGAAGGACAACAAAGGAAGGAAGAAGAAATGACAGAAGGAAGTAAGGAAAGAAGGAAGAAAGGAAGGAAGGAAGGAAGGAAGGACAAAAAAGGAAGAAAGAAGGAATGACAGAAAGAAGGAAGGAAGGATGGGAGGAAGGAAGAAAGGAAGGATGAGGGGAAAGAATGAAGGGCATAAGGGTGAAAGAATTCTTGGCTTTGACTTGTTTCTGAAAAAAATTAAAAAAATGACAAGTTCATCAAATGGTTCATTAAACTGACAATTAGAACTTTTTCCCTATACTCAGTACTTACATTTTACCTTCTGCAAATGTCTTTATGAGCTTCCTGCAATGAAGAAACAAATAACAAAGCACACACATACAAAAAAAAAACCCAAATCACCTTTGCATTTTGAAACATAAGATTTCTACCTAATTTAAAATTTCTGCCAATAATTTCACCATAAGAATGTGCCAAATAAATGATTATTTTTAGTTTCCTGAGCTAATCAGCAGATACAGATCTGTGATTGAAGATAAACAATCTGTTAACGAAAATTTAAAAAATCCTGAATACTGTTTCTTCTTAATATGCATGATTAAATCGTTTTTAAAACTGATTTTGTCAGTAAATTCTGTTTTGTTTTGTTTTTTCCTGGACAGTTAGCTAGTGGACAGTTAACTAGTTTGTTTTAAGGGATGTTAACCTTTTCAACTAGCCACTGGATATTGTGGCGAGAACTGCCTGTTTCTCTCAATGTCCCCTGACAGTTAGTTTACAATAGCCTGTCTTTTTGACCTGGGTCTCTGCCTCTTATCATATGCATCGCGGTTCTTGTCATAGGAATGCATTTTAAACGGAAGCCATTTATAACTCCAAACAATATTAATTCCTTCTACACATCATTGTCATTCTTTATATCACTGGTTTTAAACCTTTTCACACCTGTGAACTGGAGTTGAAAACCACAGCTCCATGTAACTAGGAAAGAGCTTAGAGAGGCTTCCTTAACTTAGCACAGCTAAAATCCTAAACAGTGTTGTTATGCTAATTAATATTGTATCCTATTGAGTCATTTGATACCATTCAATATCTGACAAAATGGGTCATTGATGAAATATGTTAATTCAGTTATATCTAAAATGTTACAAAAATGAAATAAAATAGGCTCTCTTCCCTAGGTTTGTTTAATAAGAACCATTTAAATTGCAAAAGAATTACCCTCAAGAGACTCCTGCCAGTTCTTTTTGTTTTAATAAGAGCGCAAAAGAATATGAATGAAAACTAGAGTGGATTTTGCAAAATTTTCCACAGAATGATAAAAACATCAAATATTGTCTTAGACAGTTGGGTTGCTGAAACAAAATGTAATAGAATGGAAATTCCTATTTCACAAACAGAAATGTATTTCTTTCAGTTCTGGGAACTAGAAAGATCATGATCAAGGCACCTGCAGATTTGATGTGTGGCAAGGACCCACTTTTTGCTCTGAGATGGCTGGTTTCTTGCAGTAGCATCACCTGAAAGAAGAGTTTTCTGGGGTCTTTCGTAAGGGTGCTATTGACACTCAAAGGACTTTTACCTTCATATACTAATGACTCTCAAAGATTCAATTTCAAAATTTCATCACATTGAGGATTAGTTTCAACATATGAGTTTTGGGGGTTTTCTGGTGTACAGATACACACACAAATAGAAATTATATTATTGACCAATCTTTCCTTCAAAGTCACCTTGCAGTTTTCTCATTCAAACAAAAGTACTTTCAAAGTCCTCTGTCTTGGAAACCAAAGGTATATTTTACTGAGATCTCTGACCACAAAAATGAAGCTTTAAGTTTGGTATTTTCTGTAACTGTGGTTTTATTGTGTGTTTTTAACATCAACAAGTTCTTATTCTCCAAGTGAAAAACTCTTCTGTTGAAGCTAATTTTATTTTTCTATTCCAGATTAATACCTGGTGACTTTGATCTGATCTTAGGGCTGGAGATGATGCTATTAGAAGGGCATTTCCATTCATACTTTGTACCCTGTGTTCACTTTACATTTACTTCTTGAAAGCTGTGAACACTCCAGTTTTAGGCTTGCCTTGTTTTCAGCTGTCATTTCGATTCAAGTCTAAAAGGAAGCAGATGGCTGAAGTCAAGCATTCAGGCTATTGGGGCAGTTTATTTAGTACAGGGGGCTAGATACTGCCTTGCACGTGGCCAGGATTCGATCCCTAGCACCTTGATGGGCTCTCTATCCTCTCCAAGAATGATCTGAGTACAGGCTAGTGTAGTCCAAAAACAAAATAAGAGAAGTCAGGCTATAGCCTCAGTGTTCCAGCCCCAAATCTTCACCTATCCAGGTGAATGGCAGGGTATTTCATATTTAAGATCTCTCATCTGCAAAATGGAAGTAATCATATGGTAAAGTCCCCTCCACTTCCCTGTAAATTTATGCTAAAAAATTGAATCGAATAAAGTGCAAGACCTGCTGCCGTGAGATAAATGAAATGAGAATGAAGAGAGGTGCAAGATGAATTCCGAGGACAGACAGGGACGGGCCTTCTCCTTTGTGCTTCCTATCACCCTCAGGGTCTGACACACGTGCTCACATTTGTCCACATTGAGAACAGTTAGAAACATACAGTTGTTCTTGAGGGATTTGAGAGGCTATTCACAGCCTGTTGAGTTAACAGCTTCTCAGAGGAGCAGAAAGATATTTTACCAGCAGCCTCTAGGTCGCCTTTTGTGTCCTCAAGCATGGCTGCATGAAATAGACTGAATAAGAGGTAACCAAGAGTGGAGGTTTTCTTTTTACACATCATTGACTATTTTCTTCTCTTCCCACTCTGTCTTTTCAGGGAGAAATGATAGGCTTTGGTGCCTTAATTATGATGTCTATTAGAACAATTTAGCCTTCTTCAATGCACAGCAATTTAAAAACTTTTTTTCTTATTCATATTTGGCTTTTTATCCCTGACATGATTTTTTTTTTTAAAAAGAGATCAGGCCTATTGTAGCAGGAGGTCTGCACTGAAAGAACTCTAAAATTAAAACTAAATTCTTAAATGCTAGTTTAAAATAATTAGTCACAGCAACATAAAAACTATAATTTGTTTAATACATGTAATATGGCTTGTGCTTAACAAATAATACAATTTATTTTATTTATTGATAAAATAGTAAAATACAAAATTTCATTTGAAATCTTTATTAATTCTTGTAGATTAAGGCACTATAGTCAACAAGTTGAATTCCATCACATCAATTTGCACAAATATATTTGATCGTAAACTCTCCTTTTTCTTACATATACTTGGCAACAAGCCAATCATGATTTTAATCCTCTTGTGTCTTTGTGAGTCTGATATTAAAAATCTAGGAAACATGCTAGGATACATCTAGATGCTTGGAAACATCTCTAAATTTCTTTTTAATCATTTATTTTCTTATATTGTCTCAAGGTTTCCAGCTTTGAATTAAGAATTCTTATGCTCAGATAGAATTATTTTCCAAAAGTGTGTCAAAAACACATTTATAGACTCATGAAGGTCTCGCCTTTTTGCTTTGGCTGGAATCTGGATTATAACTCAATAATAAGACTTCTAAAGAGCCTGTGGAAGTCAAAGGAGAAACAGCAATTTGTTATCACTGTTTGAGCTAGTTTTTGCCAAACAAGAAAAATTTTAAATCTTGCATCATGATTGAATCTTATCTAATTTAGAATCATCAGAACAAATCCATTATAAATCTTTCCGTCCTTTTACAATAAAAAGAATTTCTTTCCCGCTTGGGACACTCTTCATGCAATCCTTCCCAGTGAGGCTGAAATGCTCCCTCAGCAAGCACTCCTATTTTCCTGACTTCCTTGCTAAAACTCAGTGAAAAATAAGCACAGATGAGAGGACACAGTGACATCTGCCTTCTTGCTTGTAGTTCCATAATTGACACGTTTGTGGGATGTGGTTGTACTGATATTGGTAGGAAGGGGAATTTTTTTTTAATTATTGAAAATAGCTTTTTATCCCTCTTCATTGAAAATGACAATTGTGCGTCATAGGAAAGTGGGAGCTTGGAATGAAGAAAGTGTCAGGATAAATTTAGCTTTTGTATTTCTTCTAATCTCAATTTGGATATTTTTTTCAAGATGAGTGCTGTGCAACTCTCAGGATGAAGGAGATTTTGAAAGGGGTGGGAAGCAGCCCAGGTGCACTGGACAGTGAACAATCAGATACAATTCAATCAATGGCTGGTTTTGTCTGTCCTTGTAGGAGGGCCTTTTATTCCCTTCCTCTCTTACCCGATTTTTTTTGGTCACGCTGTGTGATAAATAATAAGGTCAAGGGACTGGACACCAAATTTCTGGCCTCAGTTCAACCTGATAAATTATTGCTCTAAGTATACCATTTCCTTTTCTCCTACTGTGTTTTTCAAAGCATCCCCCCCTCTTTTCATCTGTTAATTCACAAAGAAAACAAAAATATAGTAACCAATTCTGGGATTAACAGGGTATTCAATATGTGAGTCTATCATATTTAATATGTACATAGACACACAAATTTGAATTATTGACATTTGTGCAGGGGATTTTGGAATTTAGGAAGAAATTTCTAGCTTTTTAGGCTAGATCAAGATCAAGTACTTAATCATCTGTAAGCCTCTGATTTGGAAAAAGATTAGTGCAGATGATAAAGATAATCTCAATATAAGTGCTACAATATGCATAATTTTAAAAAAATTCATAGTTTTTGATTTGGAAGGTGAAAGATAGTTGTTACATTGACTGTAGAAAATAATGTGTTTTGGTCTAGGTAAAATTGATTAAGACAATGGATAATGTGGTTGAATAATGGAATGTTGGCTAACAAATATTAATGCTTTACACAATGTAGTATCATAGAATTCACTCATTTGTTACAGACTGGGAAAAACATGGGGTGGTAAAGCTCTTGTCCGTTACCCCATCACTTGTGACTCTATAGACCAACTATTAAATATTTTAATAATTATATTGTCTCTATGTCTTACAGAAACCATTGCAATAGTAAGACTTGTAGACTATTTCAAAGAAAGTAACACTGTAGCATTGTCCTCCGTTGTTCATCAGTTTGCTGCAGCTGGCCCAGTAATGTATCCATTGTGAAACTTGTTGTTACTGTGTTTGGCATATTGAATAAGTCTTGGGTAACTTGCCAGGCTTTGCTGTGCAGATACACTCCGTAGCTTGCTGGGCTGAGAGGGGCAGAGGAATTGAACCCTGCTCGGCCGGGCCAGCAAGTGCAAGGCAAATGCCCTACCCGTTGTGCTATTGCTCCAGCCCTTCAAAGAAAGTATTTTCCTTAATAACTATGAACATTCTGGCTTTACCAGAACCTCTTGCAGTAAAGACCAGTCTACAGAACTAAGGTTTTTTTCGATAATACATTTGCATCTAACTTAAAAATAGAATTTTATATTATATGTTGGAAATAGGTCAAAATGAGTAATTTAAATAATATTTTTTTGTTTTTATTGTTGTTTGTTTGGGAGCCACACCTGGCTATGCTCATGGATTATTCCTGGGTCTATGCTCAGATTACTACTGGTGGGCTTGGGGGACCGCATGGGGTGCTACGGATTGAACCCAATTTGACCACATGTAAGACAATGCCCAACCTGCTGCACTACTTTTTATGCCCCCCAAATAATTACAGTTTTTGAAATTAGAATATTTCAGGCATTTAATAATGATTTTCGCTTGAAAAATGCTTTCAATTAATGTGCCTACACAGCAATCTGCTGAGGCAGAGAGGATGCTATGTTTTCCAGTGGGAAGCCTGTGGTTTAGGGACAATTAAGTAGCTCAGGTTATAGAGTGACTCATTTAGGACACCTGTCCAGGATTCTGTAGTTTCATCCAGTCTTCTCCCCATGTCCCTGCATGAAGAAACAGAAATTTACCCATGAATAATGACTTTTCCATTGACTTCATACATAGTTTCTTCAAAATTCTCAACTACTCAGGGAAAGACAGTTTATTTCTGTTTTACAGATAAACACAAACTCAGAAATTCACTTTCCAGTTTTATTGACTTTTGAAAAGAGTCTACAGATCAATGTTGAGAATGGTTTCACTATTCTTAGCCTGTGGGATAGAGTAACTGAGTAGAAGCTTGCCTTTGTTCAGCAGACTGTATGGCTTGTCGTCCCTTCTGTGACAAAAATTATCCAATTATAACTTTGGTTCAATGCATTCAGACTTAAGGATTAAATGCTGACCATGCCATTGAATTTATCTACTAAGGTGAATGCAAAGATGAAGGTAAATTGTTAATTACTAAGAAGATAATGTAGCTGGGATTACTACTGGGTTTGTGTATGGATATGTGAAAAAGTGCTCTTGTAAAAATATCATAATACTGAGACCTGTAACTTGTGTTTGAAGATTTGATAAGAAAGAGTCTTTCTTTACTCCTGGGTTACTGAATTGGAACCTCTTACATACCAATACAAAAAAAATAGCTATTTTTTTGGTCTCCATTCTATGAATTCTCAGAGGGATTTTGTATTTTGAATTTATAATTTCCTTGCATTTGAATAAAAAAGAACTATCTGCTAAAATTAGATTTTTTTCATTGATTTATTTATGCTTCTTTATAGGTGACATTTGGGTAGGTAATTAAGACCCAGTAACATTGTAAAACACAAGCATGCAAACTCAAGGAAAAACCTAGCTTTATAACGAACTTCATCTCTGTCTGAATTTCTTTACTATATGGGCAAAAATGTAACAAGTTCACTGAACTTTAATAGAAATATTTTCCAGAGTTTTACCAAAGGAACTCTCAGTTGAACTAATGAAAATGATATTCAAAAGCATTTTAAGCGTTTTTCAAGGATACAATCTTATCCCTGGCCCTTCTAGTTCTCATTAATGAAATCAGAGGGCTTAGTGTTAAAGTGCAACTCCATGCAAGCAAATTTAAGGGGCTAAGCTAAGTGATCCACAAATCTGGTGGTCTCCTACAGTCCAAGGACAGAACTGGTATAGCAACCAAGAACTGTGTGGGCAAGACTGTCCCAACACAATCTTAGCACAATTTCACATGTCTCAGATAAATTTCTGTTAAAGAATTAGAACGTAAATTTGGAGGTTATGCTTTCTAATTGAGAGCTAAAAGATACTGCTAAGATCCAGTGAATTATGAGTCAGAATACAAAAATCTCGATCCTGTGATAGCCACTCTGAGAAGACTGTTCATCCAGCAGAATTAAGCCAGTTTACTCTGTGTCCTGCAGATTCAGTTCCAGTTATTGCACTAGTTTTCTAAGGCACTAACCCCTGAATTTGAATTTCATTTGACAGTGTCTCTGGCACCTTACTTTCACACACTACTAACTTTTTGGGCCTTACTGCCCTTTACAGAACCACCTCTTGTGTCATAGACTAAACTAAGAGCCAACTTTTATTTCTCCAGTACCAGCTTTCATTTACCTTGGATAGGTTCAACCTTATTAAGCTTTGTGAAGGACCAGTGAGAACAAAAGTCAGGACTGGTAAAGGTATATCATATTGATCACTGATTGAAGTTATGTGTTGTAGAAACCAAACACATTTTTTTTTTTTAGTACTGAGATATCCTTGTGGAAGGTGAAATCTCATTTTCAGGAAGAAACTCTCTGAGTATTGCTGGTGCAGACGTTGGTAGTGCTGGCTCAGCCTACTAATGCGATCTCATACAAATCCCAAATCCACATTCACTCTACTACAGTTTTTTTTTCTACTAACCAAACCGACCCATTAGTCTTTCATCCTTTGAAATTCACATTATTGTAAATAAAAATTTGAGAGCATCTTTGTGCTAATTTAATCCAAAAGCTAGTAAATTGAGACATCCGGTGAATCATTTATACCCTAAAGATATGTCTAGTGTACTTAAAATAAAAGCTCAAATAGATTCATTTATAAAATTCATGATATTTCATGCTAAGGTCTAGCCTTTCAAGACTTCATTAAAATTAGGTGTGCTGCATTTGGTTTTTACATTCCCATATTTTACAAAATGTCGGAGACGAGCGGGATTGACCCTCTTTAGATCCCTCTCCCTACTACCTCCTATTTTCTCCATAACATTGGTCTAAAGGTTAGTTGTATTCAACAACCTTTAGAATTTTACTCATTTATATTATTTGCCTACTCTCTAAAACCATTCAACAATGGCTACTTGAAATCATTCATTATGCACAATTTGCCACTGAGGAGGTCAATGGCCCACAGAAGTGTCCTGTATCACTGTATCACTGTATTCCTGTTGTTCATCGATTGTCTCGAGCAGGCCCCAGTAACGTCTCCTTTGTCCTAGCCCTGAGATTTTAAAAAGTGCCACATTCAAGGCTCTTTCAGGGTCAGGAGAATGAGACCCATCATTGTTACTGGTTTTTGGCATATTGAATATGCCACGGGGAGTTTACCAGACTCTGCCGTGTAGACAGGACACTTTTGGTAGCCTGCCAGGTTCTCCAGAGTAAGAACTAGATAATAAGATCTCCCTTCCAGGAGCAGGATTTTATAGTTTCTGGGTCTTGGCCGTTGATGGGATTACATGGCGCCAGGGGCAGTTGGTGTGTGTAACGCCTACATACTGTCTCCTGCCTCCGCACCTGGCTGTCCTCACCGGGGCCCCTTGGAGGAGGGTGGGTTGAGTTTCCCTCCCCACCCTGAACAGAGGCCCAGCAGCTGAAGACCTCCGGTTTCAGCCACAGCCATGCTTAAGACCACTCTCCACATGTTTGGACAAGCCTCACACATGAAGGAACCGGCAGAGGAACCCATGTGTGCGGGATCCAGGGCGTTAGATCTCCAAGCCTGCTCAGATTGGGACTGGGGCCTCCTCCACCCAGATCCCCCATCTTCCAGTACGTAGGCATTACACTCACCAGCTGCCCCCTGCGCCATGTAATCCCATCAACGGCCAAGACCCAGAGACAATAAAACCCTGCTCCTGGAAGAGAACAGTGCAGAGTCTCCTGCCTCCATGCCTGGCTGACATCTTATTATCTAGTTCTTACTCTGGAAAACCTGGCAGGCTACCAAAAGTATCCTGCCCACATGGCAGAGTCTGGCAAACTCCCTGTGGTGTATTCAATATGCCAAAAACCGGTAACAATGATGGGTCTCATTCTCCTGACCCTGAAAGGGCCTCAAATGTGGCACTTCTTAAAATCTCAGGGCTAGGACAAGGAGATGTTACTGGGGCCTGCTCAAGTCAATGGATGAACAGCACAGAGTTTCCTGCCTCTGTGCCTGGTTGTCCTCACGGGGCCCCTTGGAGGAGGCTGGGTTGAGTTTCCCTCCCCACCCTGAGCAGAGCCCCGGCAGAAGTGGTCCTAACCATGAATATTAGGATTAGTTCCTACTGGCCTAGGTTAACTTTCACACATATTTATCCCTTTCCTGGTATATATAGTTTCCTACTTAAGATCTTATGATCCACATTTATGTCTTATTTACATATAAAGAGATTATGATTTTAAAAATAAGATCTTTTATTTAAATATGTAACTTTACTACAAAGGTGACAAACTGAATTGCTTCACATTTTTCTTTTTTTTGGGGGGGTCACACCTGGCAATGCACAGGGGTTACTCCTGGCTCAGCACTCAGGAATTACCCCTGGCGGTGCTCAGGGGACCATATGAAATGCTGGGAATCGAACCTGGGTCAGCCGTGTGCAAGGCAAACGCCCTACCCGCTGTGCTATCACTCCAGCCCCTGTATCACATTTCTTATATAAAATATAGGTATTTGGGGGCTGGAGCAGTAGATGCTCCCCTTGCATACAGCAGATCTGCCTTCAATCCCTGGCATCCCATTCGGTCTCCTGAGCTCACTAGGAGAGATTCCTGAACACAAAGCCAGGAGTAAGACCTGAGCACCAATGGCCCCCAAACAAAACAAAACAAAACAAAAAATATAAATATACAAACAGACACGTATTTGCATGCATATATATGTATATTTTGAATTTATAGGCCATCTCTTCATGTTGCTCTATTATTTGTTTGTTTCTAACCTGTATTGGCCCTGAAGGTATACTAATCCAAAGGTGACCTGGAATATGCCCAAGGAGAAGAGCCATAAAACTCAGTGTATAGAGTTTACAAAATTAAGTTTTATTACTAATCTTTGAACTGAAATCAGATTCTCAAGAGATTCATGAAATTAGGGACAGGAATTTGAAACCTAAAAAGAATAAGTAGGTTGTAAATAATACCTATCCTTACCTTTCCCATCCCTTTCTCTCATTTTTGCAGTCTTCTTTCCACTACACGCAAAATACTGAATAAGGTGGGGATTCTTTTAAATATGTAAAACAAGGAAAGACTCATTCACGAAACATATACCACTGCCCATATCTATAATTCTCTCTTTTATGTTTTTGTTGTTAAGTAGAAGCAGCCCAAAGCTCCTTCCAAAATGGCCTCAAGCAAAAGAGGTGTATTTTAAGCTCTTTTTTTTGTTAAGCATTAACTTTTATATTTCTCCTTTTTCTGAAATAGCATTTTTAAATAGAATACTGCAGAAAGAAGAAATGGTAAAGGAAATTATTATTGGAAAAAATCTGCAAAAATATCTAAATCATACATTATCTTGCTGGTAAAATTCGAGTCCTACAGCAGACTTCCCATAGCATATTGGCTCCAGGCTTCTGGGGGAAGGTGCTCTGGATCACTTTTAAAAAGCACACATGCTGCTCCATGTGGTGCAGCAGCTGCTAAGGTAATGATGCATTTTTAGGGAAAAAAATACCATAAATAAACATACAAAAAATCATATGAAACCCTTTCCAACTAAGCGCGAAATTTGGCAGCAAGTTAAGAATGTTAAAAAAAAAAAAAGTCCTAACCGATAAGCTAATGTACCAGTCCAACCATTTCCAAATCTTATTTCTACTTACATATTTATACAACACATTTTATCATTATATTTACCTTTCCTATATGCCTAAGAATTTTATCTCTCATTTTCAATGTTAATGTATTCCAAGGGTGTGGAGGACTCAGTGTTAAATGCCTCTGCCACTACATAAAATTAGTTAGTAATGAATCAACTAATTATATAATTAACTACTATTTTTGTTTCATTAAATTAAATGAAGAATTCACTTTTTCCCCCCTGAGTGTGAGGACTGTAAGACATTATAAGAAAATAGAGATTTTTTTCTCTTTTAACAACAAACTATTTCCTTAAGTATACATTTAAAGGGCTAGGAATGGTTTATATGTATGAAGTAGCCTGACTCTGTACTGATTCCTCTCAATCTGAAATGACTCAATCGAATTTGGTAATTTATTCATAAGGGAGTTTCAGACCATATTAGCAACCTACTAGCTGAGAAAAACAAGCATGTGCTATCAGGATATAAGAACTAAAATGAGTTCATAATGGACTAGATACACAAAAATCAATATTCTGAAATAAATACTAACATTGGTGCCAGAGATATACTTTTGGGGGTAAGGCATATGACTTGCATGCCAACTTGGGTTCAATGCTTGGCAGCCCAAATGGTCACCTGAGGCCTGCCAGGAGTAATTCCTGAGTGCAGAGCCAGGAGTAACCCCTCAAAACTACAAGTGTGGCCTCCAGATCTAAAACTAATAAACAAATAAAACATACCTAGCATACAGGCTCACACACTAAGTTTTATAGGCATAGGCATTCGGGTGAAAATAAGTTTTATAAACAGTAAATTTTATGCATTCGATTAAATGTGTATGAACCAATTCCTTTACTAGAACTGTAGGCAGAAGAGCAATTCGATTGACTTGAAGATTTGGGTGATTTTCAATAGGTCTAAGAGAGTTACTTAAACCTTGGACTGGATATTGTTTCTGAATATAGTTTGCTATCTTTGTAAAACTGTTTTAGTAATTTCAATTACAATTCACTAAGTTTAGAAGTTGCCAGCAATATTTGTCAAAAGGACCAAAGGGCTGTATGATAGAAAAGGAATGGGTTGGAGATACAAGGGTGAAAATTAATAGCGAATTTCACTTGGTTGTGTTTCCTTTCTTTCCTACCCGGAGCCTCAACTGGCCTCCCCTCCGTCCCTCCTCCCCTCCTATCCTCCTCCCCTCTTGTGACCTCCCCACTCACAACCTCTCTCCTACCCGATCCTGCTCCTTCCCTCTCATCCTCTCCCCCCTCCTCTCCCTTCTTTTCTCTCCTCTCCCTTCAACTCCCTCTTCTCCCCTTGGCATCCTCTTTGCTCCCCCCTCCTCTCCTACATTCTGCCTTCCTCTCTCTCTCTTTTTCACTTCCTTCAACTTCTCTTCCCTCCTCTCCCTTTTCCACCCTGTCCTTTCCTCTCTTCCACTTCCCTCCTTTTCTCTCCTGTACCTTTTTCTGTCTTTTTACCCAGCCTCTTTTTACCCAACCTCTTTGACTTTCCCCTTTCTCACATTTTCATTAGCTGTAAGGTATGCCAGAAATAAATTTTCAAAAAAAATACATTGATATTGTATGTATACACACAAGAATAAATTATACAATGGAAAATACCTAACTGACTGGTAGATAAATATTAGTGTTCTCAACATCAACATTTTGAAAACTGCCCAACTTTAATGAAATTAGCCAAAATTTATCATTAGAAAATTTGAAAAAAGTTCTTTTTATATCAGTATACAGAGAAGATTTAATTCACTAACTTACAAACAAAAACCAACATTTGTGTAGTCATAATATTTTTGATGTGTATTGCTTATGGGATCTGACTCATATTTTTCTTATGTTTATTATACATTCTGAAGTACTTCATAGTAATTAAATGTTTTCAGTGTTTATGATAACAAATCCATTATTATTAAGTTGGCTATTTCAGATCAGACTTATCAGGAAATCGCTGTATCACTGTATCGCTGTATCACTGTTATCCCATTGTTCATTGATTTACTCGAGTGGGCACTAGCAATGTCTTCATTCGTCCCAGCCCTGAAATTTTAGCAGCCTCTCCTTACTCGTCTTTCCCAATGCTGCCATATTGGAGGCTCTTTCAGGGTCAGGGGAATGAGGCCCGTTGTTGTTACTGTTTCTGGCATATCAAATACCCACAGGTAGCTTGCCAGGCTCTGCCATGTGGGAAGAAAATACTGCACCGCTCTCTTCCAGGAGCTTTGCCTTATAGTCTCCGGATCTTGGTTGTTGATGAGATTACATTGCGCTGGGGGGGGCATAGGGGGGGCAGTTTGGGGGTGTGACAGCCAAGCTACTGGAAAACGGGGGATCTGGGTGGGGGAGGCCCAGTCCTGATCTGAACAGGCTTGGAGATCTCAGCTATGGGTTCTGCATACCTGGGTTCCTCTGCCAGTTCCTTAATGCGAGTGGCTCATCAGAGCATGTGGAGAATTGTCTTGGGCATGGCTGTCGTTGGGTTCTGGAGGTTTTCAGCAGTTACCGGGGTTCTGCTTGGGGCGTGGAGAGGAAGACTCAACTTGCCCCCGTCCAAGGGACCTGGGTGAAGACAGCCTGGTGTGGGGGCAGGAGATTCTATATTGTATCCCTGCATTGTAGGTATATGTTTACAGGCAGGAGATTCTGTATTGAATCGCTGTATTGTAGGTATGTGTTTACAGGTATGTACATACCCAAAAGAGGAAACAGAAATCTCTACAAATAGTTCTAAGTAATTCTAAACTGATTTTTCTATTTGTAGGTATTGATGTTATCAAATGTTTATGATTTGCAGTTATGATTTTTGACAGATTGATTAAAAAGAAGTAAGGCTATTTCATAGCGTAAGATGATACATCTAGTGGCAAAATAAATGCCTTGAAACTAATATAAAAATCCTGTATAGTTCTGTGATAAATCACTTGTATCACTTGTCATTCCCATCGATCATCAATTAGTTTGAGCAGGTGCCAGTAACGTCTCAATTCATCTCTGTCGCATACTAATGTAGCCCAATGGTATCTGCTCGCTCCAGGAATACGAAGATCCTCAAAGCATTTGTTCAGGGTTTTGACGAAGAAGTCTGACCATCTCGTAGGTGGGCAGCCACTCATCCTTTTGACGTCCCGTGGAATCCAGTCAGTAACAGCTCTAGTCCAGCGGTAGTCTTTAAATCACATGTCCGGCTCATCTGATTTTTTACACCTTGGCAAACAAGACAGTGTCCCTGATTCTTGATCATCAACAGAGGAACTCCAGATTCCTTCTCTTACTTGAGTAAAATGTGATATTCCAAGCATAGCACTTTCGATTACTTTTTGGGAGATTGGAATAGCGTTCTCATCCTGTTTTTCGTAGGGCCCAGGTCTCTGAGGCGTATGTTAATGCAGAAAGAACGGTGAAGTCAAAGAGATGTGCTTGGAGCTGGAGGTTCTTCGTCCTCTTTTTTTTTCTTTTGGGGTCACACCCAGCAAAGCTCAGGGTTACTCCTGGCTTTGCACTCAGGAATTACTCCTGGCGGTGCTCGGGGGGACCATATGGGATGCCGGGGATTGAACCCAGGTTGGCCTCGTGCAAGGCAAACGCCCTCCCTACTGTGCTATTGCTCCAGCCCGATTCTTCATCCTCTTAACAACTTCTTCGATGCTCTTGAAGGTGGTCCATGCTGCTCTCATCCTCCTGCAGTTCTGGTGCCAAGTTGTTCCCATGTTGAGTTCTCGACCCAGGTACACATAGCTGCTGCATTTGGAGATGTTCATTCTGTTGAGAGCAAATCGAACATCAGGGACTAGTTTCTGTGCTAAATAGTATCACACTTGATCACCTGATCACTGAACTTCCAATTAATCGTCGATTTGCTCGAGCGGGTGCCAGTAATGTCTCCATTTGTCCCTGTTGCGTGCTAGTGTAGCCCAATGGCATCTAGGAACACGAAGAGCCTCAAACTGATTGTTCAGGATCTTGATGAAGAAGTTTGACCATCTGGTAGGTGGGCGGCCACACGGTCTTTTGACATCCCGTGGAATCCAGTCAGCAACAGCTCTAGTCCAGTGAACATCTCCAAATCTCATTACGTGTTCAGCCCATCTGATTTTTGATGCCTTGGCAAACGAGACAGTGTCCCTGATTCTTAATTGTCAACAGAGGTCGGAACTCCGGATTCTTTCTCTTATTTAAGTGAAATGGGATACTCCAAGCATGGCTCTTTCAATTCCTCTTTGGGAAACCCAAATAGCATTCTCATTCTGTTTGCGTAGGGCCCAGGTCTCTGAGGCGTATGTTAATGCAGAAAGAACAGTGGAATCAAAGAGATGTACCTGGAGCCAGAGGTTCTTCAACCTCTTAGCTATTTCTTCAATGCTCTTGAAGGCATTCCAAGATGCTCTCTTCCTACTGCGCAACTCAGGTGCCAGGTCATTCATCATGTTGACTTCTCAATCTAGGTACACATAGCTGCTGCATTTGGAGATGGTCATTCCGTTGAGAGAGAATGGAACGTCAGGAACGAGGCTGTTTCTCATAAACAATGTCTTTGTAACATTCAGCTGTAGTCCGATCTTTCCACACTCACGGTTGAAGTCAGCCAGCATTTGTGCTGCTTGGCTAATGTTTGGTGTTATCAGAACAATGTCATCAGCAAAGCGGAGGTGGTGTAGTTGCTGACCATCTATCTTCACTCCCATTCCTTCCCATTCCAGTCATCGCATGATGTTCACTGAAGAGTTTCGGTGAAATAGTATCACCCTGCCGAACCCCTCTCGACATCGATGATTACTTCTTTATAGAATAGTGAGATCCTGGTAGTGAATCCGTAATACAGCTCATGGAAGATCCTGATGTATTGAGTTTGAATTCCCTGATTGGCTAGGGCTTCAATGACTGCTTCTGTCTCAACAGAATCAAAGGCCTTCTTTAAATCAATGAATGTTAGACAGAGAGGCATCTTGAACTCCTGAGAAACCTCAATGAGCTTGTTTATCGTGTGGATATGGTCGATGGTGCTGAATCCTTTGCGGAAACTGGCTTGCTAGCATGGTTGTCCTTCATCTAGTGTTCTGCCAATCCTATTCAGGATGACTCGAGTGAACAGCTTGTAGATGACAGACAATAGGCAGATTGGGCGATAGTTGCCAATGTCGTGGATGTCTCCCTTCTTGTACAGTAGTACAGTCCTGCTGGTTTTCCATTGGGACGGAACTTTGCATTCAGACAGGTTAGCATGTGAAGAGCCGAGCCAGTGTATTGATGAGTACTGATGGCAGGTTCTTCAGGTGTTCAGGTCTGACCTTGTCTGGGCCGGGTGCTGTTTGTTTCTTTCCCGATGAAATGGCGTGTCGGATTTCGGAAGGGAGAACATTGGGAACGGCATATCCATCCTGTGGAATTTGGTATATGGGCAGGTGGATATGGCTATCGAAGAGATCTGAGTAGAAGTCATGAATAATCTTTTTCATTGCCCTTCAGGATGTTGGAGGGCAGTCATCTTGGTCTTGTAGTTGGTGATGGACAGGCGGGCATTACGAATGCTTTTCCCAGCTTCTGCCGCATCTACCAGCATTTCTGCTCTTCTCCCTTTGAGGTCTTCCTTGATCGCATCTCTGCACTGCTTTGCGAGCTCGGACGTTAGCTTGTGGTTGCCTGAGGCATGCGCCAAACCACGTTGGCGTATAAGATCAAGAGTTTTTGAAGACAGCCTTTTTTTGTGGCTATCTCTCTCTTGGCATTCCTCGCACAATCATGGAGGTGCTGAACCAGTCGATCGTATTCCTTGTCAATGTTGTCAATAATGGCATTTTCCCATGTTGCTGCAATAGTGCCAAAGAGCTCCCAGTTGGTGGTCATTCTGGGAGTTCTCTTCTTAAACTTTGCAGTCGTTTCTCCCCACTCTGTGAAGTAGAATTTTGCACGAAGGAGACAGTGATCCGATCTCGTTTGGAATTTTGGGACAACAGCGACATCGGTCAGACAAAACCATTGATTGAATATGATGTGATCTATTTCATTGTGGAACCATCCACCGGGAGACTCCCATGTCCAACATTTAGATTCGGCCTTCTGGAACTGTGAGTTACCATGGATGGTCTTGGTCGACATGATGAACTCAGACAGTCTCTCACCCGGTTCGTTCCATTCTAGGCCATCTGTCCCAATGTGGAGTTCTTCGGCTGATCTCGGTCCTATCTTGGCATTAAAATCACCGACAATGATCTTGTAGAAGGGGTGGTCTTCTCTGCTTGCTCCCACCAACCACAGGTGACGAAGGGATTAAAATGAGGAGCCCCACCCTACCCTGTCCTGTCTGCTTCCACCAACTGCCAGAGACCCAGGGATTGGATTGCACACAGTAGATCCACCCTACCCCTGCAGGTACCAGATAAATATCTCACCGGTAGACCTCCACTACCTCCACTACCTCCACTACCCAGCCACCGCCACGCTCCAGAACACTTTCCGGACCATGCAGCCCTTCGCGGCTGCGTGACACAGTATACGACACTTAATATCTATCTTCCAGAATTGCCATACCATATTTGATAGGGTTCAAATATGGTTTGAACAATGGGAACACCTAAAAGGGTGATTAGAGGCCGCCCCAGAAGCCTCTATCCCTCTCGAAGAGCCTGGCAAGCTACCGAGAGTATTCCATCCGCACAGCAGAACCTCGCAAGTTATCCGTTGTGTATTCGATATGCCAAAACCAGTAATTACAATGGGTCTCATTCCCCTGACACTGATGGCATCACCAATATGGCAGCGTTGAGAAGGATGAGGAAGGAGAAGCTGATAAAATCTCAAGGCCAAACTAGGCTGCCAAATGAAGGAAGACAAAAATGATTGTACTTTCAACGCACATACGCTAGCATCAGATGCATCCATCTAGGACCTGATTGTACAAGTGTGAAAGATCAAGTACGACATCATTGGTCTGACCAAGACAAGAAGGCATCAATAACATCACGCCGTTTTTGACACTGGAGAAGAACTGTTCCTCAGAACATGTGATTAAAGAGGCGTCAGAGGCGTCGGTGTCCTTGTCAACACGAACTTGGCCATGAGCATCAATTCATTCGAATGCCTAACAACCCGAATCGGAAGTTTACATTTGAATAGACGTGGCTCACTGCTGGCAGTTTCTATCTTTGTTGTCTATGCACTAACATCCGAGAAATTGAGAAGTTCTACATGGAGCTGGAGAAGTTCTATAAATAGTATCACAAAACAAAAATTTCCTTCTGTCAAGTATGGTTCATAGACACAATGAAGTACTACTCAGAGGTAGGACTACTCAGAGGTAGTACTACTCAGAGGTAGGAAAAGACAAGTGATGTAATTTCCTGCTGCGTTGTTGGCTATGGAGAATATCATGCTGAATGAAGTTAGTCAGAGGGAGAGGAACAGATACAGAATAAATTCTCTCGTATGTGGGATATTGATAAAAATAGCAGGATAATGACAAATGCCCAATGGCAATAGAAAAAAGAGCAGGATAACTGGTCTTCAGAAGGAAGATTTTTGGTTTTGTTTTGGGGCCACACCTGATGATGCTCAGGGCTTACTTCTGGCTCTGCACTCAGGAATTACAACAGATGATGGGTGTTCGAGGGACCATATGGGGTGCTGGGGTGGAATCTGGGTTGGCCATGTGTAAGGCAAACTCCTGAACCAAACAAGGCTCTGGCCCCTTCAGAAAGAAGTTTGACTTTAGGGTGCAAGTGGGTGCATAAGTCAGGGATGGGACCGATATGACAATGGTAGAGATAGGCTTGTGGGTGGGAGCGAAACTGGGGATTTGATGTAGGGAAGTGGACACTGGTGAAGAGATTAGTGTTGGAACATTGTACACCTGAAACTTAATCATGAATAACTTTTTAATTCAATAAGTAATAGTGATTCAATTAAAAAGAAAATCTCTGTCAATTCAGTGACACAGAAATATAAAAAAGTACAGAAATCCCAAACCAAGAATATTTATTGTTAAGAAGTTTAAGCATACTGTTCCTGCTTTTATTATTTTTTACTCCAACTTCATTTCCTTACTGTTAATATTATAGAATTATTTGGAAAAATACTTCTAGTGTCATATCTTACCTTCAGAGAATTTAATTAGTTTAAGATAGAACCTTGACATTGGGGTTCTTAAAAAGCTTCTCAGGTGATTTCATATGTGGCCAAAGTTGAACAAAGCTGCCTTGGAATCTGAGCCTCAACCTTGAGGTCAATTGCACTCTGAGCAGAATTCAATATTGAACACTGCATGTTCAAGTCAAGTCTTAAGGTTCATCTTTCCCCTCATTTCTCTCTCCCTCCCCCATTTTTCCTTTATAATCTACTTGTGATTCAAACTTTAAATTGGAGAAGATCATTAATCATGGATATAATTTAGTGACAGCAAGGTCATGTCCCACTAACTAAGTACACCTTGTTTGCCTCAAAATGCTAATAGCGTCTCTGCAACATTAATGAGGGACAATTGATATTGAGTCTAACAATCCTGTATGGTCTAGTTGCTGTCTTATTGAAATAAAGTACTTTATTATGTTATGGAAAAATATAGCAGGATATCATTATGCAGATTTCTAAATTCTATAATACCATATTATGAGACTTTGGCACTGAGGAAGAGGAAAGTTTTAGTGATTTTTTAAATATTTTTCTGGGAAAGTGATTATAATTATAGAGCTATTACTCTGTATCTTCTTTGCAAAAATACATCATCTTCAAAGGGCCCTAGTACTTTGGTTTCCTTTGTAATCAACTATGAGATTGTCAAAGCAGGGAAATACTCATTTTTCTTTCCTGAATCTTTGCAGCTACTTCCATTTATTAATGCAACTCTTCTTATTTTGAAAGAAGAGATTTTATATTTTGTCTGTTTTTTGGGGGGCGGGTCACATGTGGATGTACTTGGGGCTTCCCATGATTCTGTGTTTTGGGATCATTCCTGGTGGTGTTCAAGAAACCATAAGCAGTGCAGGGAATTGAGCCCAGGTCAGTCACATGCAAGACAAGTGCCTTATCCACTGTACTATCTCTCCTTCACTGAGACCTTGAATTTTAGAAGCAAAGTGCAATTTATACTTATTGTAATTATGCTTAATATGGCTCCTCTAATTCACCAGTAGAACAACTTACACCTTATAAAAGTATTATTGCTAAATAAAAGATATCGTTTTAAGTATTTAATGTGAAAAATTATGAAACATGATCTTGGTCTAGATTGTTGGAGTTTGAGAGATACTTAGACACTTTTTAAACTACCATGTTTGTCTTCAGTGCATCTATTGGCATCTATTTTAAACCTAGAAATGCTGTCCAATTTTTGCACTATTTGCAAAGATTATTTAAGAATAACAAATATGAGTCCCTTAGTACATTTCAGTTCCAAGAAACATGATTGATTTTAAGAAGACAGTTCAAAATATATTGATTTAGGTTAGCCTCAAAGATCAATTGATAAATAATAGATGATAAAAATCCATTTGAGAGTAGGTCAAAGGGTCAAGTCATAATTTATTGAGAAATTTTCCATTCCCCAACTGAGATGAACTCGAATCATCTTAACTATTGAAATAACTTACAATTTGACATCTGTTCATTAGTTTATCTGTGTGTTGTGTATGTGTATTGTTGTGTGTGTGTGTGTGTTTGTATATGTGTGTGAGAGAGAGATACAGAGACAGAGACTGAGATAGAGAGACAGAGAGACAGAGAAAGATAGATAGATTAGATAGATAGATAGATAGATAGATAGATAGTAACATACATACATACATACATACATACATAGAGAGATTAAATAGGAACTTTTTGTAGGACATCAAAGTGTGCATTCCCAGGGCCAAGTACTTAACCTGGGACCTGATAGTAGCTATTCAGCAGAAGTCTATTAAAATATTTATAATGGGGTGAATGAAAATATAAACAATTGAGGTTCTTTTTGAATAGCAAAATATAGTATTTGCTTTCTATGATAATCCTTGCTTCAGATAAAAAAGTGCTACCACAGGTTTTTAATCTCTCCATGATTTTAAATAAATTCAAAACACTCCCCTGAAAAAAAAAGTCTGAAGAAAGTTAAGATAAATAATGTTTGTTCTGAGAATATAAAACCTATGGTTTAAGTATGCTTAGTAAGGAAAGAGATGGTTGTCTGGAACATACAAATATTTATTTATAAAGATTTTCGGACTGAATTTTCTTCTTTCTGATGAACTTTATAGGAAAATTCTCGAGAGGAAAGAAATGCATGGAAGGAAACATACAGGGAGCAGGAAAGGGGCTTTATGAAGTGTTCTGAATGGTGGCTGTGTTTGAAAGACCCACTTTTAAATAAGACAAGACCATCTTTTGAGCTCCTCAGGATGCCGCTGTCAGCTGCTATTGAAAACCCGTTTGAAACCAGTGTGGATCAATCTGGTGTTTTTAAGCTCTAGTTTGAATGAAGCTATTTATTTCTGAGTGTTTCATCATCTTTACTAAAGACTAAAACTTGTGAGGGAATCTTTCACTATCTTTTTTTTTTGGATAGTTTTTTTCTTTTTTTAAAAAGAAAACAACATGGCCCAGATGCTTTACAGAAAAATATAATAGTGTTTTGACGTCAAGGACTTGGACTTAACACAAGTGCACACAACATACCCTACACCCCAAAAATCTAACTAGAGGAACACCAAGCTCAAGAGTTTTAGATAAGAACAATCACTGTGAGCTCTACAAGACTTGAGGTCTATAGGAAAAACATTTGAGGAAAACTGAGAGTCTCTGGCAGAGTAGTCTTTATATTGATCTGGAATTAAGACAAAGTTCATGATGAAACAATCCTGCTTCCTATTCTATGGTAGATTTAAGAACATGCAGGAGACCAAGTCTAGTAACAATTTTAAGGAAACTACAGAGTTTTGGTCTCTGTATTTACACTTCTGAAAACTTGTTGGTTGCATTTTATTACATTATTTTCTTGCTTTTAGATAGTTATGAAAATCTATAACTTTTTCCTCCTTTTGTTGGATGCAGTGGAGGGAATTAGGACCATACTCAGTAGAGCTCAGGGCTTACATCTGACTTTTTGCTCAGGGTCACTTCTGACAATGCTCGGGGACCATGTGTAATGCTAAGGATTGTACCAAGGCCAGCTGTATGCAAGGCAAGCACCTTAAACTGTTCTTTCTCTCCAGCCCTTGATTTTTCTCTTTTTGATATATTTTCATGAATAAAAAATGTCATATTTATTTAATCCCCTATCCCAATTAATTCTAGGCTTTCCTAATTGATGAAAACATGTATTATTTATAAAAAAAAACAACAAGGAAGATTCCAAAAGTAATTCATTTTGAATTCTTTATCCACTGGAGCAACACAATTCCTTCTCAATGTTATTAATTCATTATCTTATACAACATTATTAATTCATTATCTTATACTGAGTCATGTTTGAATTAGGGTATTTGTATATAGAAGAATAAAGATAAATCTTGTAGAAGTCACAGACTTTCTTCTTAACGAAATATTAGGCAGATAAAGTAATAAGCAGTTTTATCTTCTGTACGTGTTTTAGTTTTCTATTGCTGCCATAAAAAAAAAGTGTCATAAATTTAGCTGCTTAAAAATAAGCCCATTTACTACCTTACAGTTTTGTGGTTCAGAAATCTGGCAATGCATGAATCAACCTGTTCTGTTTTCTAGATTTCACAGGCTGAAATTAAGATGGTATGGCTCTCCTCTTTCTTCAGATTTTGGTGGAATTCAGTCTTGTATGATTGTAGCTATGAACTGAGACCCTTGCTTCCTAACTGGGCTGATTGTCTTGGAGTTAGAAGTTTTCTGTGTTCCTTATTTGTGGTTCCCTTTCCCAGCTTCAAAGTCAGTATATGATCATATAGTTTTTCTCTTGTTAATAACTTCTGTGATGTCTGCTGCTGCTAACTCTTATGTCTTTCTCCTCTTCTTATAAGGACAGGCATTGTTGGCATAGGCCGTTATGTAATATAATTTTTTTTTTTTGCTTTTTGGGTCACACCTGGCAATGCACAGGGGTTATTCTTGGCTCATGCACTCAAGAATTACTCCTGGCAGTGCTTGGGGGACCATATGGGATTCTGAGAATCGAACCCAGATTGGTCGCGTGCAAGGCAAACTCCCTACCTGCTGTGCTATTGCTTCAGCCCCAGGTAATATCATTTTTAAGTCAGCTAGTAGTCACCTAATGTTACCTGTGAAGTACTTTGACAATTGATCCTAGATTTTCATAAGCAACCAGGGGATAGGAGTCTTGGAAAAAAATTCTTAAGGTTCCACTTGCTAAAATATTTATTTTCTAAAAGTAATATTGGCATAGATTACTATTTTCTAACATTCTCTGCAAATGAGAAAATTTTTGTTTGCAAAGAAATTGACCACAGAGACCTTTCTGTTACCTTTTTCCTTTATATCATAAGATTGTAGAATTTTCAAAAATTGCTTGAAAACCTCCTTTGGTATCTCACTCAGAAAAACGGCAAAATCCTCATGTGATCTGACTCCTTAAATCTCTCACCTCTCTGTTCCTGGGTAAGCCAGCTCTGCCTCTATCCTCAGATGTGTGTTGGTTCCCCCATCTTGGGGCCTTGCATTTTCTCTCAACTCCCTTTGGGACCACTCTTCCCTCCCGTGGCTATGTGGTCTTCAACCTGCCTGGCCTATTTCTCACCCTCCCATGTTCGCTCTAGCAATTATCCACTGTTATGTATTTGATAAATTTTCAAAGGTAGAAATTTTGTCTGTTTTGTTCACTAGTGAATTGCTGCACCTAAAATAATATTTGTCATATGGAAAGTACTCTAACAATTGTTAAAATAATACTGAATTAATTAAAATAATCAGCCAGATTCTTATTTTTGGGGTTGCTGTATCTCATAAGAATTGTATATTGTTATGGATTGTTTAAGTTCATTCTCTTTCCTTTTCACATTACCACTATTAGAAAAATCATGAAAAGACAGAGATTCTAAAGGAAAATGAACACATGAATTGTTCATTTTATTTTATTTATTTTTTCCCTCTCCACAAACTTTCCTTTCTGTTAATCATGCACAATTCTTAAAGTTGTAGAAACCTCCCCAAAGAATTTAAACAGTGATTCCCAAAAAGCCATGCTGTACCTATTTTACATCCAATGTGACACAACTATCACCTGCTTTTGTTGCTGGTGGCTCAGTAAAGTGGAGAGCAGGGGGAGTAAAGAGTGCTTCTCCCTCTCAGCCAACCCATCTCAGCAGCCACGGGTGCCCTGGAAAACGCCTGGCGTGGGTCACGTCATTCAAAGCTCAGCACAGGAATTGTGGGTATCTCGCCTTCTCCTCACATTAAACAATTTCAGAAGAGGCCAAACAGTGAAGCAAGGCAGTTTTTATTGAATAAAAACTTGCTTAGAGAGATATGTAAAGAAAGAGGGGAAATGTGTGTTTAAAAGGAAGCACAGGAAGCACAGAAATGTACAGACAAGTAAACGGGGTACCTGTTCAAGGGAGAACAGGACCTTGAAAAGCAAGCTCCCAAATGGTTTTGGGGAGGAGTTTTTGATACAAGTCTTCAAAATGTTTTTCTCTGGAGTTTTTGCATGTATAAAACCTTAATCTGGGCATTGTTACAGGAAAGCCTTGCACTGCTAATGGTCTTCTCCTCTCATTTTTTGCACTGTTGTCTTCTCTTCTCATCTCTTCTTAGTTTCATCATTTGCATTGTTGATGGTCTTTTTTTTAATTAAAAAATTATTTTAATATAGTGAAGGCCACGACTATTGATACAATTTGAGAATTAAAATTGATTAGATAACAAAGCTCCAATACTAAAATCAATGCATATTTAATAAATCAATTTGTATGAAAATTATTATATTGTTATATCTGATGTCTTGCATGCAGCTGACCTGGGTTCGATTCCCTGCCCCTCTTTGAGAGCCTGGCAAGCTACTGAGAATATCTCGCCTGCACGGCAAAGCCTGGCAAGCTACCCGTGACATATTCGATATGCCAAAGACAGTAAGAACAAGTCTCACAGTTAGTTGTGAGATGTTACTGGTGCGTGCCCGCTTGAGCAAATCGATGAACAATGGGAGGGCAGTGCTACAGTGCTGCAATTATATCTGATCATGGAGTTGTTAAGCCCTTGTCTAAAAACTTAAGCTGTTTGTTACTAGTTCAACCACTTGTGTTATTGTTTTTGTTATTGAGTATATTTGACTTTTCTGTTACTTTCCCATCTAATTTGGTGTGCTTCTACTGGAATTTCAGTATTGAGAAATTAGGGGATGTCACGCAGTCTAGAGACTTCAGGGTCAATGAGTTGGCATGGCAGTGACTTTGGGAGGTGGGCGTGGCTACTGGGCTATTGATGGTCTTTTCATAAATTCTTTTGTAGTTTCTCCTTTTCCTAGTGGTCCAGCCATCTCGGGGTGGGGGGTGGGTTTCTTCATTTGTGTGATACCTCAGTTTTCTCCTCTTCAAAGAAATCAGGGTTTTCATCAGAAAGAATGTGGTCTCATGCCTTTGTACTATTTCAGGGTTAGCTAATCTGTTCTTGAATTTCATTATTCCCCAAAAGTACATTATCATGACCCCCTTATTTGCCTACAATGTTTCTCATTCTTATTTTTGAAGTGAAGACTTCTTTGGGGGGGCTGGGGGGCACACCTGGTGGTGCCTCATGGTTTTGTACTCAGGGATCACTCCTGGTGGACTCCAGGGACCATATATGGTGCCAGGGATCATCGAATTTGAGTTGGCTGTGTGCAAGGCAATCACCCTATTTATTGTACTATTCCTTTGGCACCCAAGATAGTTTTAAATGAAAATAATTTACAAACATTGGCGAGTGCATCAGCAGCCTGATGGCACCTTCGGGGCCTTCAGATACCCCAAAATTGCTGCTGTGCCTTTGACCAGACCACAAAAACTTGGGGCAAAGTTTACCAAGAAAGTAAATGGCCAAAAGTTAGGTATGTGGGAGACATACCCACAAACCACCTCCGGCTCAGCTATATAAGTGGAGGCAGGGCCTCTCTGGTTCCTGATCGAACCCGCTTAATGGCCATGATCCCAGACACTCAGAGACAAATCTCAGAACCCAAAGGCTTTTGGCAGAAATGCATCCTGTTCCTGCAGTAGGTTACTGGGGCTGCGCCACTCCAGGTGGGAATAGGTTTCGTGCCTTGGCCTGTTTCCCTTGGTGGCCTGGTGACCGCCATCCTCCAGAGGCCACTGGACAGTCAGGTTTGGGCCTGCAGTGATGAGACATGCGGGGTCTCACCAGATGGGGGTGGAACTGGCCCTTTCCTCCCCATCCCAGCGAGACCCTGAGTCGCCACCTATAAATGGCCTCTCTGGCTCCTGATCAAGCTGATTGATGGCCATGATCCCAGAGACTCAGAAACAAATCTTGAAACCCAGCGGATTTTGGTAGAAATGTATCTGGATCTCACACACAGTCATGGCTCCAGAGACAAAAAGACTTAATCCAGAGCCCGAAAGCTTGCAGCAGAAAAGTGAATGGACCATGAGTTAAACTGTGGCACCATGCCTCCCTGGGAGGGAAAGGATGTTGCTCCCTTCAGCCTTTCTCCCCCCGGCAGCAAGGTGGCTGCCTCAGAGCTTATTGGAAAGCCAGGTATGAGCCAGTGGTGACAGGGCAACTGCAGTCTCCTGGGAAAGGGGATGGTACCAGCTCATCCTTCACGCCCTACCGAGGTCACGAGTTGCCTCCCACAAGCGGCTCTCTGGCATGGCCATGGCTCCAGAGGCAAAAGGACTTACTCCAGAGCCCAGCAGCTTGTGGCAGAAAAGTGAATGGACCATGTATTAAACTATGGCGCCATGCCTCCCCAGGAGGGAAAGGATGTTGCTCCCTTCTGCATTTTCTCCGCCCTTCCCCTCCCCCCTCCCCCCCCCCCCCCCCGGCAGCAAGGTGGCCACTGCCTCAGAGCTTATAGGAAAGCCAGGTATGAGCTGGCGGTGATGGGGCAACTGCACTCTCATGGGAAAGGGGGGCGGTACCGGCTCGTCCTTCACACCCTACCGAGGTCCTGAGTTACCCCCCACGAGCGGCTCTCTGGCACAACCCTAACACCAGACGCACAGAAACCAATCTCTAAATTATCTGACTCTTTGCAGAAATCCAAAATTGCGTGGCCACAATAGTGGCCACACAACATTATATGATTCTCATAATAACCAGCTATGGAAAACAAAGTATTTCACAATGCCCTTTCAGTAATTCTGATTGTTGGGTGTGGGGGGGAAGGGAAATTCTAAACAATAATGGTATACATCTTTTGTCGAAATGATGAATGTAATCAATGTAGAGAAGAATTAAGTAGAAATCATCTGCCTCACAGGCAGGGGTGGGGTGGGAGGGGCGTATATTGGGGTTCTTGGTGGTGAAACGTGAGTACTGGTGAAGGCAAAGGTGTTTGATCATTGTATGACCGGGACTTAAACCTGAAAGCTTAGTAACTTTTCCCACAGTGATTCAATAAATAAATATAAGACAAAAAATAAATAAAACTGTGAAAAAAAAAGTAAGGTGGAGTTCATGCCCAATTCAATCAGCTAATCAGTGGCTGAATAAATGGCAGTACTCCTACATAAAAAAAATTTACAGACATATGAAAGGGGTGGGGGTAAGAGATGTTTACAAGAGAATACAGGCTTGATAAAGCAAGCAAGCATGGGATGGGTTTTGGTTATATACAATCAGTTCAAATGGTCTGATCTTGGAGTTCCTGCATACATAGAAGTTAAGCCAGGCACTGTTCCGGGGGGGGGGGGGGGTGAGGAATGCACTCTAGATGGTTCTTTCATAATATCAGCAAAACCTTTAGATTCTTCTGTAGCTTCTCCTTTTCTGAAGGGATCCACCCTCCTCACGGTGGGGCCTTGCTTTTCTGCATCTGGATTTTGCTTCAATTTCTCTACCTTCAAAGAGCCCAGGTTTTGCACCTCAAAGGGTTGTGATCTTCATACGTTTTTCATTACAATTTCTTAAGTTTTTTTTTTTTGTTTTCATTTCCCAAAGCTTATGGGGAAGAAAGTGTGGGGGCTACCAATCTGCCTGCAACATTTCACCCCTAGAGATTTTACCTCGTATAATCTTAAGAGATGCATTCTGGACTGTCTGTCTTCTGTAACTTCTTGTTGGACAGATGGACACAAATCTTGCCTTTGTAAGGGAATGAAATCTCATGCTAATTTAGTATTAAATGGGCCCCAGGCAATGGTTTCTAGGATATTAAAGTTGTCAATCAGATTAGACAACTTTTAAAAACATGAGGCCCAGAGTTAAAAATCTTTTGGCCCAAGGACAAAGCATTTAAAAAACAAAAAAATAATGGCCATAGGAAAAACTTTTGTTTCTTTCCCCTCCCTTCCTTCCTTCCTTCCTTCCTTCCTTCCTTCCTTCCTTCCTTCCTTCCTTCCTTCCTTCCTTCCTTCCTTCTTGCAGGTTAATAACGGAATTAGCTTCTGCTTTTCACTACTTGACTGTAAAGAAATATTCAAAGTTTGGGGCATTTGATAATATAACAAGGAAGGTGCTTAACCTTGCAAGCAGCCTACCTGGGTTTGATTCTGTTCCCCCCTAGGGTCCCAGAGCATCTCCAGGAGTGATCCCTGAGCACAAGAGCCAGGAGCCAGCCCTGAGCAAGTACAGGGGTGTCCTTCAAAGCAAAAATAAATAAATAAATAAATAAATTATAATACAAAGAATGTTCAAAGTTAACATATAACTTAGATTTTAGTACTGGGTTTTCTTAAAGACCTGGATAGATTCACAGTAATAGTGAATCTATTACTATAATGCTACTTTAATAGTGGCAAGCAGGGAAGTGTGTGTATGTTGAGGGGAGGGGGTGGAGATGCTGAGGGTAATATACTTTTGGGATATAATAAAATGTAAGAAGAGAATGCCTAGCCCAGAAGTAGCCTAAAGGCATGAAAACCACGTGCTTTTGATTCAAATCCCGAACTCATTGGGAGAGGGAAAAACTGAAACAACACAGAGATTCTGGAGTCCAAGGCTCCACCCAGAGAAGGGTGGGGCAAAGGAGCCGCTACAGAATTATCTATGAATTTATGAAAAGACTATCAACAATACAAGGAATGAGATTATGCGAAGGCCTGTCAACAACGGAAGGCTTTTTTTTTTTTTGACTCCCCGCCATACAAATTCTATGTTTGAAGAGAACTCCAGGAAACACCCATTCGAAGGAATTGTATGAAAGCTCTCCCTGAAAGCCATTTGGACTTGCTTCTTCAGGTCTGTGTGCTTCGCTTAACTAGTATCTCGCTTACTTATCTCTAGGTCTTTTTGCTAGCAGTTCCCCACCACACTCAACGCCTCCCCCTCCGTGTATTCTCTCTCTCTCTCGCTCGCTCGCTCGCTCGCTCGCTCCCTCTCTGAAGAAAGAAATTATTGAACTAATAAATTTCTCCTTTAAACATTGGTAATTTAAGCAGTTCTGTACCATTATAAAACTTTTAACACTTTTGTCATGTTAACTAGATGAATGCATTCTCCTATCTCATTGTCATAGTTCATTTATCAAAATATCTTTCAATGTGCAACAGAGAGCAACTGTACATCTGTTCTCCAGTTCTTTCTGTCCTCAGTTCTTAGACTCTAACTTCCGTTGTGCAAAGTCCAGTGATCTCAGCTATTAAATTTATGTCAATGTCTTTGTATTTAATATGCCCTAGTCCATATTTTTACAACCCTTATTAAAACAACAATTTCAAACTGTGTCTGTCAAAATCAAACTCATACATCCACTCTGCTCCAACTCCTTTGCTAGTTTATTTCTATTAATTGCACTGCCATCCTGTAATCTTCAATCCTAAGAATCAATAAATATACAACACACACAAACACATATTTTTTTCTAATGCCAGTGATTGAAGAAATAGTTTTGATATTTCTTCTGAATCTTCTTTTCCACATATTTCATCACATACTAACGCCTTTGAATTCTGCTGCTGAAAGAGTTTCCTTATCTATTCCCTCCTATCTGATACTATTGCCTTTTTCCTAACTCAGGTACACCTCTGACTACACCATCAATCTCAAAACTTATTTCTAAGCGTCCAGTTTCTACCTTCTTTTTATTTGTCACTTAATTATTATAATTTAGGTAACATGCTTATAATAGTGTTAATGTTTATAATTTTGATGTATGCGGTCACTGCACCTATCTTCTCCAAAGTGCTCTGTCCCTATGTTCCCTCTACTCTAACCTCTTTATTTTCCTCCCCCCACAACCAAGCCCCATTTGATAACTTCAGTTTTAAAATCCAAGGCCAAGATCTTGTCATTATTTAATACTGTCCATTCTTTGATTTGTTTCTCTATATATCACAGATAAGTGAAATAATCCAGTACTTGTCCTCCCCTTTCTACTTCACTTATGATACTCTTCAAGTCCCACTCAAGTTGCAGTGAACTTTAATGCACCATCTTTTCTTATGGTTGCATGGTAGTCCATTGTACTCATGTATTTCAATTTCTTTATTGATGCTTCTGGACATCTTTATTTAAGACCATATACTCCAAGTTCTATCCATGTTTCAGTAAACTTCAATATTCCATGTTTTTATGATTGCATCATATTCCATTCTGAAATTACACAGCGACTTCTTTATGTTGCTAAACATTTGGATTGTTTCCATATCCTAGCTATTGTATTTAGCATTGCAATGAATACAGGCATGCATATATATTTTTTAAAGTGAAGCTTTCTGTGTTTTGTCATTTCTACTTTTTAAATTTTATTTTCATAACTGTTCTAGAAAAATTTTCTAAGCATAGACTAAACCATCTCATCATACTGATTTAAAAATTTGTTTAGCATAGCATTCAGGACCTTTCCAATTCAAGCCTGTACCTATTTTATACATTCAAGTTATCTCTTTCTTCCTAAAGACTAGTATTTTATTCCCAAAAGAGATAGTTCTATCTTAAACTATAATGTCACTGTTCTCCCATTTCTAGCATGACAGCTTCTAAGATCATAATCTGGTGTGACCTCACTAGTATTTTATTCTTGAACTTCTCCAAATGAGGGAATTTTTTCCCCCTTTCTCTAGTACTGAATCTCTTTATGCATAATGTGTTAATACTTTCACAGTAATATAGTATAACGTTTATCTATTTATCCCCTAAATTACTTGAGTTCTTTGAGGTGACAGTTTCTGTCTTCCGTCCTTCCTTCCTTCTTTCCTTCCTTCCTTCCTTCCTTCCTTCCTTCCTTCCTGCCTTCCTGCCTTCCTGCCTTCCTGCCTTCCTGCCTTCCTGCCTTCCTGCCTGCCTGCCTGCCTGCCTGCCTTCCTCCCTCCTCCCTCCCCCCTCTTTCTCTTTCTTTCTTTCTTTCTTTCTTTCTTTCTTTCTTTCTTTCTTTCTTTCTTTCTTTCTTTCTTTCTTTTCTCTTTACTATTCCATACATGAAACAGAACTCCCGTCATTTAGAAGATTTAGCAAATATTTGAGCTGGAGCAATAGCACAACGGGTAGGATGTTTTCCTTGCATGCAGCCGACCCAGGTTCAATTCCTCCATCCCTCTCAGAGAGCCCGGCAAGCTACAGAGAGTATCCGGCCTGCATGCCAGAGCCTGGCAAGCTCCCTGTGGCGTATTTGATATGCCAAAAGCAGTAACAACAAGTCTCACAATGGAGACTCACTGGTGTCCACTCAAACAAATCGATGAACAATGGGAGGACAGTGTTACAGAGCTACAGCAAATATTCTTATGAAAAAAAAAGTAAAAAGCAAATTTATAGAACTTGAACTACAATAAACCCAGAAAACTACTGCAAATGGAATAGAAAGGAGTAAATTAAGCAAGCTACTCCTGAATATTTCATTTGAAAACTCTTACTTTCTCTTTCTAAACAGCTTTTCTAAATAACGTATCCTATTTTATTTTATATTCATACAATAATTAATTAAATGATCAGATACAGGACATATTCATTTGTTACTAGCATCCATAGATATTTCTAGAGAGCTGTTTTTACTAGAAAATTTGGAAATTCTATTCAGAGGCTCATGATGCACTAACTACTTTGGAAAACTATGCAAAAAAGTTAAGAAAGATAGCAAAGTGCAGAAAAGCACATTGAATCTAGAGATATTGTCACAGAGAATCATGTTTCATCATCAACAATTAACATAGGGAGAGGCATACAAGATATACTTTACTCATTTTTGGATCTTAAATTATATACACAAATTCATGAAGAAATTGTTCAATTGTGTCTTGTTGGGGCAGAAAGGGTAGGATGATTAAAGCATAAGCCATGTGTGAGGTTGCCCTGATTTGATCCTTGGTACCACATGGTTCTCTGAATATCTTTGGGGATGGCCTTTGAGCACTGGTGGGTGTAGCCGCCAGCACACTGCAGGGAATGAGCAGCAAAATGTCCTCCCATTGGTGGAGAATCATGGAGAGGAAACTCCAGGTCTCCTGAACACTGTTTAGAAGCCCCTTTCCCTGGCCCCCCCCTCATCCCTGTGCATTGAATAAAGTAAAAAAAAAAAAGTATCTTGTCAATCAAGTTAATCCTATGAATGTGTGCTGTAGTCCAGAAATACTCTACTTAATACCAACACTTAGCTGAAGAACCACATTCGAGAAATACTATTCCACCCACAAACCTTTATTTAACATAATACCAAAAGTGCTAATTATACCAAAGTGGTAATTTAGAGCAGAACTAAGTTCTAAAGTCAGTTTTCCAAATTCCTATCTTACTACATTTCCAAGAACCCAAACTATTTAATCTGCATATTAGTCAGTACAGAAAATGGTTATTGCTCCTGAATTTTTCTGTCATTTTCTGCTTCAATTTCTCCTTTATTTATTGAGAAAAAAAGAATGAATAAGATTTTTAAGTCTGGGTGTGCAGCAGAGCAGTAGATTATTTACTTTACCCTTGTGGGGTAAGACTTTGATCTCTTGCACTGCTGAAAAGAAATAAAAGTTTTTCTACTCTCATATTAACCTGTATTCCCTACTACCTTTCAACCTGAGTAAGTTACCTACCTACCCTAAATTCTAGAAAGATCCATAATCTCTACATCGTCCTCCACTCTGCTGAGAATTTCATTATTTGCTTCTCCAATCTGGAGGCACACAAACTTCAGATTACATAACACCCACATTCTCCCTTTTAATTACGGACAGTGCTATCAACTTGCTTTCGTATCAGCATAGAGCAGCTGTGCTACACAACAGGCTTACCTAATGACTGAATAGGTTCATCAAACAATGTTGAAGAGGTGGGTAAAGAGAGAAGCAGAGCTTTCACTCACTGTTTGGGCTTTGTTAATAATGACAGCTCTGCTGATAATGTTTTCTGAGAACAAGGGGAGTACTGATAGAGGAAGCCCTCCCATTCCCATCAGACTGTCACAAATGGTGATCTAGGACAGCTTTTCTTGCTGGGGATAGTTAGGGTATAAGGGCTCCTGACCTTGTCATTCCTGCTAATGACATTTCAGGCATCATTTTCTCCACTGTATGCTCATGACAGCATAAGTCTTATCAATGTCTCTTGAACTGAGTCCACGGACCTCATTATGTGATCATGGGGGTAGTTCCTCTGAGGTCATTGTCCCGATGAATGAATTTCACTCAGTTTCTCTTTCTAATCTTCAAGGCCAACTTGACCGATCTGCTTCATTATACATCGACACATTGTTTTTACTTATTAGTTAAGTACTTCAAGCCTACAGAAGAACATAGAAAAACGGCAGAGAGAGAACAAACAGCTATGTACCCCACTACCAAAAAAGCAAATACCATTGTAGCATTTGGTCAATATTTGCCTCTGAACTATTTAAAGATGGAAAATATTACAAATACAGTAGAAGCTCCTTATATAACCATTCGCGATCCCTCTTTATTCCCAAAGTAATCACTTCCTCACCACTTGGTTTTCATTGTTTCTATTGATGTTTTTATGCTATCCTTGTATTTTCTACATCAAAACTTTCAGTTTTCTCAAACATGATTCTCAACATACAATTCTGCCTTTTTATATTCAGTATTGTTCTGGGAGTTTTTCAGTTGATATATATACCTCGATATTATTCATTTAAAATATATTGCTATAGATAGTTCAAAGCAATTTTAAAAGCAATGTTATATACATTATACGTATTTTATTATTCATTCTTAAATTATTTACATTTTCAATATCACTATTACATAATGATTATTTTTCCATTTTCATTTATGCATGTGACATGTTTTATTTGAATATATTCCAGCAAGTGCAGATGCGATGGTGAATTATATGTGTAAATTTTAAGTGGTTAGACCTTGCCAGAGCAATTTTTTCCATCTACATATCTAAACAAAGTGTTTGAAAGTCTCCTGTTCTCTCTAGCTTGATGGTTTCAGCACCACTTGGAATTGTCCAACTTCCAATTTTTGCTCCTTGAAAACCTTGTCAATTTTTCTGTTGTTTTAAGTATTGTAGTTTAGTTCGGTAGGTTAGTTTGTTAACCATTTGAGCTTCTTTCCTGTGAATTTATTGTTCACTTTCAATATATTTAAAAAAATATTTCTTTTTCCTAGGAAAAAAGATAGCGCAGGGTTTAAGATTTTTGACTTGCCTAGTGGTACTGTGTCCAGCCACAGCCAGAAGTATGCCCTGAGGACCACTGGGTACATCCCTCCCCACAAAAAAGGAGAGAAAATAAAGCTTTTTTTATTTGTTATGTTTTTCAAATTTTGTATTAACCTTTAGCCAATTATATAATATGTAAAGATCTTCTAGTTGTGCTTTATTTCACTTTTTCTTTCATTATGTATTTAACTCTCTATTAAGATTTAACTAATTTATATAAAGAGGGATTTTAAAAAATAGTGAAAAAAAGTGATGGTTCACAGAAAGTACAGTTCCTTTATATATCTAGCTCTGCCACATTGTTTTCTTTAGTACCTTGCTTTGCTGTGGTACATATAGCTCTATTGCAAACCACAACACCCTAAAGGAAAGAGAGAGCAAAAGGGAATGCCCTGCCATAGAGGTGGGGCATGGCAGGGGGTATGGGGGGTGGGAGGGCTACTGGGTTCATTGGTGGTAGAGAGTGGGCACTAGTGAAGGGATGGATACTTGATCATTGTATAACTGAAACCCAAGCACGAAAGCTTGTAAGTCTACAACTGTACCTCATGGTGTTTCACTAATAAAAAAAATTAAACACTGAAACAAAACCTGAAAGACATATTGGAGAACATTTAACATGTAAATAAAAACAAAATTTGTGGGATGCCAAAAAAAAAATAAAAAAACAGTGATAGTTTCACAGAAAGTACAGTTCCTTTATATATCCAGTTCTACCACATTGTTTTCTTTAATACCTTGCTTTGCTGTGGTACATATATTATAATTTAGGAACCAATATTGATACATTATTATTAACAAAGGTCCATAGTTAACATTAAGATTCACTCCATATTATACAATTCTATGGGTTTTGACTAACATACACTATCATATATTAACCCTACTATACAGAATGGTTTACTACTCTGAAACTGCCTTGGGACCTGGCAATAACTCAGCAGTAGAGTGCTTGCCTCGTAGGCATGAAGCTGAGTGCTCTAATCCAGCACTCCCTGTGAGTGGATTGCTATCCCAGCAACTCAGCTGTTCAAATAGGAAGTGGCCCTCTCCCCTCCACAAGCACTGCAACACAGCCAGGTGTGTGATTTGTGTCATTGTAACAACTGTAAGAGTGAAAAGGTAAGAGAAATAAATAAAAATTTTAAATAAATAATTACCACAGATATCTTATGCTTCACCTATTTATCCCATCTCTCCTCCTCACGGCAGCTACTGACTCTTTTAGAGCTTCCACAGTTTGCCTTCTCCATCCAGCATGTTATGTTGTTGGGTTCATCATGCAGCATGTTGTATTTTAGATTAGTTTGTTTCACTTAACATTATGCATTTAAGAGTCTCTGATATCTTTTTGTGGCTTGAGAGCTCATTTCTTTTTATCACTGAATAATATTCCATTTTATGGTTGTACCATTTTTGTTTATCCATTTACCAAACAAAGACATCTTGTTTGATTTCAATTTTGGCAAATCTGAATGTTTGCTCTAAACATTTATATGCAGGTTTTTGTAAGGTTCTAAATTTTCAGCTCATTTGGGTAAATACCAAGGAGCGCAATGACTAGCTCATATGGTAAACCTATGTTTAGTTTTGTAAGAACTGACAAATTGTCTTCCAAAGTTACTGTACCATTTTGCGTTCCCACCAACAATGAATGAAAGTCCCTGTTGTTCCACATTCTCTCTAGCATTTGAAGTTGTCAGTGTTTTGGATGTTAGATTAACGACATCTCTTCCCTACATTTTGTGATGCTTTGACAACGTGAGGCCTTGCTGAAGATAAGGGATTACTTTGACCAGAAATAATTTTTAGAGAGAGTAAATGACTATGTGTCCCTCATACTCAATGCAATCAACCTCTATCGCCTCCCCCCCCCAACTATCTCCTTTGTTGGAATTTTCACATATCAAATCACTTCTCTCCTCCCTTAATAAAAATCAAGAGCCAGGTGCCAGACTTCCAAAGAAAGTCTCTATATTTCAGAGTCTACTGAAGTTTTTCAAACTAGTGAATTCTAAACTTACCTACCTGGAATTATTGGTTTCTTTCTATTAAACAGAGTAAACCAGAGAAAGAATGTTTTCCATGCTTTTTCTTTTCTTCAATGTGCCTCTTGAATGATATTGGTGTACCCATTCGATCCTTTATGATTCAAATTTCTAAGGATCTGTGAGTATAGAAATGCTTTACTTCATGAAAGTATTTCTGTTTGCTTATCATAGCGTAGTTGATTGAAACAAATTCTGAGTACATTTAAAAATATTCACTAAACACCATGCACAAAAATCAAAATGAATTAATGACATAAAATATGAAACTGACAATTAAACTTGTATTTAGAAACAGAAATAGATTGGAAGAGAAATGAAAGAATAAATGAATTGGAAAAATATATAAAATTAAAAGGCTTTCACCCAGTAAAAAAAATTACTTGGTAATAAAAAAATAACCCAGCAATTGGGAGACTTACCTGCAGTATCATTTGTAACTTTGTTTATTTCACTTTATTTTATTATCTATAATTTTTCTATTATTATTATTATGCTTTTTTCTATTATTTTTCTATTTTTATTGTCTATTTTTCTATTATGTTGTATATTTTGTCTATTTGTGTATCATATTGTTTTTTTTCTATAGTGTTATTTTGTCAGTTATTATAGTTTTGTTGTCAATATATTCTTTGATGTTTGCAAATAAATTCATTTTTCCTTGGATGCACCAATGTTGGGTGCTTATATATTAATGACTATAATGTCTTCTTTATAGATTGGTGCCTTGTTCATGATGTATTTGTCTATTAATGTCTGAAAGTCTATTTTACCAGATATTAGAATAGCAGTCTTTGTCTTTTCTCTATTGCTTATCATAGCGTATTATTGACTTGGAACACCTTATTTCATTCATTCACTCTGAGCCTATATGTCTTTACACCTGATATGAGACTGAAGTTCTCATTGATTCACCTGTTCATTCTATGTCTTGATTATAATTTGGACCATTGATATTTGAGATATTTATTAATATATGAGCTTTAACTATTGCTGTCTATATTTTGTTTTTTGGTTACTTCATATTTTTGTCAACTATTTAGGAGGTGGCTTGGGCCATACCAGAAAGAGCTCAGGAGCTACTGCTAACTCTGTGCTAGGGGTTGCTCCTGGTGGTATTCAGGAGATGATGTGGTGAAAGGGAACAGTCCTGGCCTTCTTGCATTCAAAGCATGCGCTTCAGTTGGTTAAACTCTCTAGCCTCTATTTCTATGGTCTCTTCTCTCATTTATTTCTATATGCCATTTGATTTTGATGGGTTTATTTAGTAATAATCTAAATTTATTCAATTTTTCTTATGAATTCTTATGCTCCATAGTTTTTATTTCTGATATCCATGAAATTTTTTATTAAATTAACTCTATAAAAATGATATTTTGTGTGCTGGCATGGACTTGTCAATCATTGCTCACTGAGAATACAGATTCTGTTCTTTCCTTTCTTCCTGTTTATGTTTTGTGGTTGTCTCATATTCCTGTTATTTGTGTTTCTGTTACTGTATTTTTAGTTATCACCTTCCTCAAAGTTTCATGACTTTTTTGTTTCTTCTTTTCATGAATAACATTGGTGGGGTAAATTCTGTTCGCTTTGTTTGTCTGAAAGGACATTAATTTGTCTATCATATTTGAGTGATAGTTTTATATGGTAAAGTACTCTTGGTTGGCATTTAAAAACTTTTTTGTTATTGTTTTTGGCTTCCCAAGAAGTGATCAGGGCTATTTCTTGTGATAACTCAGTCTACTGAACTGTGATTCTGGACTAGGGTGTAAGGATGTTCAGGTACTACCATGCTGAGTGTCACTAGGATCACACAGATGTTCCTTGGGGTCCTCTAGAACCACAACTTGTGGTACTCAAACGCCTCCTAGGCAATTCCTAGAGACAGTCTGGTATAGGGATTGAGCCTCTGTTGGGCACATGGCAAGGCATGAACCCTAATCCCTATACAATCTCCAAGCTCAATTTTATCTAATAACAATTTTACATGTTATTATTGTAACATGTCATTTCATTTCCACCTAGTCTATAGGGTTTCTCTCTCCTTTCTTTTAAAAAATGTAGTCACCTTGATTTACAGTATTGTCAATGACAGGGTTTTAGGCGTACAAAGTTCCAACATTATACCTTCCACCAGAATGTCTGTGCCCATCTTATCCAAACTCCCATCTCACACCATATTAAGCTCTGTTCTGTAGACAAGTTCTCAGGTTCCCTCTAGGTTCTTGTATGACTTTATTTCCCCTAGCAGCCTTCAGTGTTTTATTTTGTTTGACATATCAGCAATGATATGGTTGATGTAGGTCATCTTTCATTTTTTCTTTCAGAAATGTAGGTGTGCCTTCAACGTCCTGTGTTTGGTAAGTTCTCCTTTATTTTTTGTTCAACTATAGATATTTATCCATTTTCTCACTTTTCACCTTCTGGAAAGTTCTGGCAGTACTCTGGGCTTTGTTTTGGCTCTGTGCTCAGGAGTGATCACTTCTGGAAGTGCTAGGGAGACCTTATATAGTGAAAGCAGGATTGGCCATTTTTAAGGCAAGAGCCTTAACACTCATGTCATTTTTTAGCCCTGCTCTTCTAATATCTTTAAGGCATATGATAGAAAGAACTAAAAGTTCAATCTCTCTATGTCTAGTGGTTTATGAAGACAGTAGGTGAGTATCTCATTTTGGTTCTGAGATTGGAGCATTGATGTGCGGACTTTCTTTCAGTCTTTTGGTTCTTTCATAACAGGATGTCAGCATTGCAAGTGGTTAAATATCTCAACAGAAAAAAACAGGTAAAAATTGCATTTCCTTTCTAACCTAACTTGGGAGTCATGCAGAGCTACTTCTGTCACATTTTATTTATGAAATGCAAGTTACTAAGACTGATATAAATTCAAGAGAAGAAAAATTAGGTTCTACAAATATAGGCTCTATCTTCAAAAAGACTTGAAGAACTAGAGGGCACTTTTAAATGATTAAAATCTTCCCTTTCTGCACAAATTATTTACAATCTACCTATATGAAAAATACATTCCCCTGTTCTTATTTTCCTCCACATTCTCATATGTGATGATACCAAGCACAGATCATAAACCCAGAATTTCTTTATCAAAACCCAACACAAACTTGGAAGAGGTTTATTTGCTTTTAATCATATAGCATGACTCTTCCAGTATAATTTCTTTTAATCTGAAGACCTAAAAGTAAAAATGACAGATTTTGTATTCTCTACATCTTCAATATTAAATAGAATGACACAGATGATTTAGCTTATATAAACATTCTCCATTCAAATGGGAGAAGATACTGGAGACTCTTGTTCATTAAAATACTGGAATCCCAGTAACTCATTTAGTTTTTAATGATCTTGATTAAGATCTGCGAATGATTCTTCATACTATTGGTTTCTTTCTCTGAGGTTCACCTTTTATATCATCCTGGCTTTTCCTAAAAATTACAGTGTTTACAACTAAGTAGATTTTCCAACAAATTTTCTGCCCATCACAGTGAGGATCCAAAAGACCTCTTGATTTTATACTGTCTCTTTTAGTCAAAGATGGTGGTGTTTCCACAGAAACAGTTTTCTTAAACTCTGATTTTTCAAGCCTCTCACTGGGTTCATTTCATTACAAAAAAAGTCACACTTATAAGTCTCATAGAGATAAGCTCTTGTCTAAATTGGACTTGCTCTAATACTGTTGTGAGACAACACCCTTAAGGTTCCAAGTAGCTCTGTTTTTATTGGAAAGAATCTTTGAGGCATGCCTGTAATATTATTAGAGGGACTTTTGTCTGTTTGAGATATCAAATTCAATCTTTTGCAGGTTTTATCAAAGGGTTTTAAGCTCATACCCTACCTAGACTTAAACTTTAGACTATATTTTCCTGACAGAAACCTGGATTTCATATCTACCCAGAAGTTATTTTTTATATTTAGCATTGTTTGCCATCTGGGGAGACTGGGAATAAAAATGTTTTTTGTTTTTCAAATGAAGCAAATTCTGGATCCTTAACATTTTGTTCTTCAGCTTATCTCTACTTCTTCTAACATTTTACTCTAAGTTAGAAGAAGCCAGGAAATATTTTCATTACTATGCCTAAACTTATGCTGTGCAGACTACCCAGGACATCAAGTGAATATATTTAGCCCCCAAACCAAATATATTGTTAACAATATACTGATAACCTATGAAAGTGCTATTTATTAATACCAACAGAGAGTAATAAAAATGTTATTTTAAGCCAAATAAGAGGATGTTTTCACAATGTGGTGTTGGAGAACAGATTAGATTTAGTCACCTGTGGTAAGATGGACTATAAGATGATAGACTGGAGCTGGAGAGATAGTACAGTGGGTACTTGCCTTGCACAAAGCCAACCCAAGTTTGATCCTTGACATCCTATATGGTTCCCAGCACCACCAGGAATAATTTCTGAGTATAGGGTGAGGAGTAACCTGGCTTGGTGGCCACACCCAGTGATGTGCAGAGGTAACTCCTGACTCTATGCTCAGAAATTAATCTTGGTGGTGTTAGGGAACCATATGGGATGTCAAGGATCAAATGGGTTGGCTATGTGCAAGGTAAGTGCCCTACCCACTTTACTCTCTCTCAGCCCCAGTATATTATCTTATAGTCCATCTCACCATAGGTGACTACATCTAGTCTGTTCACCAGCATCACAGTGTAATAATATCCTTTTATTCAGCTTGAAATAATGTTTTTATTACTTTATTTTAGATATTAATATGTAGTCCTTTCACAGGTTATCACTAAACTTTAACAATGTATACAAGACACCTCAAGTTTTCACCAGAACTTTCTTCCTGGTTGTTCCAAATCCAACTATGTCGTTATTAAATTTTAAATTTCTGTTAAGCAGTGACCTAACTCCAAACACCAAAACATGTTCTTTAAACCTTCCCAAAATTTAGTAATATAAAAACACCAAAGACTTTTGCTCAAAAAAATTTGTGCAGGATATATTGGGATCTCTCTTTCTCTCTCTTTCTCTCTCTCTCTCTCTCTCTCATTATGCTCTATTAGTAGGACTTAAAGATGAAGGATTGTATTTAGATGGAAGCTTTATTACTTTTTTTGATTTCATATTTTCTTCAGTATTATATTTTTGTCACAAAAGGCAGCCCATATTCAAGGAGCATATATTTTACTCTTCCAGAAAATAGGGCATATAGCTCATTCTATAACGCCAGAATTACTTATACTTTAGTGCTTTGTTGAGCAATGATGAAGAGTTGCAAATCAATATTATTGCATCGAATTAATTTGCTATTTCTTTTTTAAATTAAATTATTTTTATTGAATGACTGTGAGATACAGTTACAAAGCTTTCATGATTTAGTTTCAGTCATACAATGATCTAACACCCATCCCTACACCAGTGTAGCTTTCCCACCACCAATGTCCCCAGTATCCTCCCACCACCCCACTCCACACCACCCCTGCCTCTATTACAGTTTCCTTCTTATTATTTCTCTACTTTGGAGTATTATGGTTTGCAATACAGATAATGAGAGGCCATCATGTCTGATTCTTTGTCTACTTTCAGTACACATCTTCCATCCCAAGAGATCACTTCAGCCATCATTGACTTATAGTAGTCTCTTTTCTTTCCGAACTGTCTTCTCCCCCAGCACTTGACGCAGGCTTCCAACAATAGACCAATCCTCCTGGCCCTTGTCTTTACTGTCTTGGGTGTCTTGGGTGTAGTCGCATACTATGCTATTTTATATTCCACAAATGAATGCAGTCATTCTATGTCTGTCCCTCTATTTCTTACTCATTTCACTTAACTTGATATTCTCCATGCCAATCCACTTAGAAGCAAATTTCATGACTTCATTTTTTCTAACAACTGCATAGTATTCCATTGGGTAGATGTACCAAAGTTTCTTTAACCAGTCATCCATTCTCAGGCACTTGGGTTATTTCCAGATTCTGGCTATTGTGAACAGTGCTGCAATGAACATACAGGTGCAGATGTCATTTCTACTATTTTTTTGCACCCCTGGGCTATATTTCCAGAAGTGGTACTGTTGGGTCATATGAAAGCTCAAATTCTAGTTTTTTGAGGAATATACATATTGTTTTTCAGAAAGGCTGGACCAGTTGGCATTCCCACCAACAATGAACGAGAGTTCCTTTCTCCCCACAGCAGTGCCAGCACTGTTTGTTTTTTTTCTTTTTGTTGTGTGCCAGCCTCTGTGATATAAGATGATATCTCATTGTAGTTTTGCTTTGAATCTCCCTGATGATTAGAGATGTGGAGCTAATCATGTGCCTTTGGGTCATTTGAATCTCTTTTTTTGTGGAAATTTATGTTCATATCCTCTCCCCATTTTTTTTGATGGGGTTAGAGGGTTTTTTATGTAAAGTTCTACAAGTGTTTATATATTCAGAATACTAACCCTTTATCTAATAGGTTTTGAGTAAATAATTCTTCCTATACTGTGGGATGTCTCTGTATTTTGGTCACTGTTTCTTTTGAGGTGCAGAAACAATTTAATGTAGTCCCATTTGTTTATCTTTGTTTCCAATTGCTTGGTCAGTGGTGTTTCATTCTAAAAGATGTCTTTAGCTTCGGTATCATGAAGGGTTCTGCCTATATTTTCCTCTATTGTACCTTTTGTATTCAGGTCTGATATTGAGTCCTTAATTTGACTTTTGTGTGTGATGTTAGACAGAGGTATGAGTTCATTTCTTGGGGGGGGGGAGGTCATGTAGCTGTCCAGTTTCTCCAGCACCACTTGTGGAAGAGGTTTTCCTTGCTCCATTTAACATTTATTACTCTTTCCTTAAAGATTAAGTGATCATATATTTGAGGATCTGTGTCAGGATATTCACCTTTATTCCATTGATCTGTGAGTCTTTTTTCTATTCTAATACCATGCTGTTTTAATTAATATTGCTTTGTAACACAGACTAAAGTTGGGAAGGTGATGCCACTCATTTTCTTTTTCCCAAGGATTGCTTTAGCTATCCGTGGGGGTGATTTGCTATTTAAATTATAGATACATTCAATGCAACACTCCTCATTCAAATTCAGATGTCATTCTTCAAAGACTTGGTATGCTCAATAATAAAATGGAACCATAAAATACCCTGAATAGACAAAGCCATACTGAGAAGTAAGAAATTGGGAAGTATTTATTACCTAACTTGAAGTTATATGACAGAGATATAGTAATCAAAATAGCCTGGTACTGGAATAAGGACATAATCTCTGACCAATGGATTAGAATCAAGTACCCAAAGACAAATTTCCAGGTCTATCATCAACTAATTTTTGACAAAGAAACTGAGTACATGAAATGGAATAAAGATAGTCTCTTCAGGGGCCAGAGAGACAGTACAGTGGGTAGAGCACTTGCCTTGCATACAGTCTACCAGGGTTTGATCCCTGACACCTCATATGTTCCCCTGACTGTACTGGAAGTAATCCCTAAGCACAGAGGTATAAGGAACCCACCCCAACTGCAAATAAACCAACAAAAACTAACAAAAAAAAGAGATAGCTATTAAATAAATAGTGCTGGGAAAACTGGATACTATGTGTAATAAAAATGAAACTTGACTCATATCTCACACCTTACGCAAAAATCAATTCAAAGGAGAATGAAGACCGTGAAATCTCCCTGGAAACAAGTACCCTGAAAAAAGTATAAGGGGCATGTTTCTAGATTTGGACCTCAACAGGGTCTTCAATGCCACTGACAAAAGCAACAGATCAAAAATTTAAAAATGGAGCTTCATTAAATTAAAAAGTTTTGCATGGCAAAGAAACACTGTTTAAAACTAGGAGATGCAGGGGGTATGGTGCTACCAGCAGGTCAATCTATACCTGTGAGGTGAGTGCATCAGCAGCCTGATGGCGCCTTCAGACTTCCAGATACTCCAAAATTGCTGCTGTGCCTTTGGCCAGACCCCAAAAACTTGGTGTGTGGGAGACACACCCACAAACCACTTCAGGCTCAGCTATCTAATTGGAGGCATGGCCTATCTGGATCCTGATAGAACTGCTTAATGGCCATGATCCCAGAGACTCAGAAACAAATCTTAAAACCCAGAAACTTTTGGCAGAAATGCATCTGGACCAGGCAGTAGGTTACTGTCACCGGGCCACTGGACAATCTGAGCTCGCAGTGACGAGACACGCAGGGCCTCACGGGATGGAGGTAGAACGGCTTTTACCTCCCCACTCCAATGAGACTCCACGTTGCCGCTCATGAATGGCCTCTATGGCTCCTGATCAAGCTGCTTAACAGCCATGATCCCAAAGACTCAGAAACAAATCTCGAAACCCAGCGGCTTTTGGCAGAAATGCGTCTGGACCCCACAGTATGTTACTGTCACTGGGCAACCATATGGGGGAAAGGGTGTTGTCCCTCCATCTGCTCCCCCTAGGCAAGTTGGTGGCCACCATCCTCCAGAGGCCACTTGACAGTCAAGTTTGAGCTCTCAGTGACTAGACACGCAGGGGCCTCATGGTATGGGGGTGGAGCCGGCCTTTTCCTCCCCACCCCAACGAGACCTCCGAGTCGCCACCCATGAATGGCCTTTCTGGCTCCTGTTCAAGCTGCTTAATGGCCATGATCCCAGAGACTCAGGAACAAATCTCAGAACCCAGCAGGTTTTGGCAGAAATCCCTCCAGATTTAAGTGTTAAAATTTCATAATTTCAAAATCATGTGGCTATTACTGCAGCCACGTGACATCCTATGTTATTCATAACCAGCAGTAGAAAACAAATTGTCTACTGCTGCCTGTTCAGCAGATCTGAGTGTTGGGGTAAAATATCAAATAATAGTGGTGGGTCTGGTGTCAAAATATTGAATATGATCAAAGCACAGAGAGAGAGAGAGTAATGTGGAAATCGTATGCCCCACAGGTAGGGGGAGGGTGGGGTTGTTGGGGGTGGAGAATAGCCACTGGTGAAGGTACAGGCGTTTCCTTGTATGACGGAGACTTAGACCCGAAAGCTTTGTGATTCAATAAATAAAATTATAAAAAATAAAAAAAATTAGGGTGGAGTTCATGCCCAGTTCAGTCATCTAATCAACGGTTGAATAAATATCAGTACTCCTACATAAAAAAAAAGAAAAAAAAACCTAGGAGATGCCGAGGGTATAGTGCCGCCAGCAGATCAATCTGTACCTGTGAGGCGAGTGCATCAGCAGTCTGATGGCGCCTTCAGATTTCCAGATACCCAAAAATTGCTGCTGTGCCTTTGCCAGACCCCAAAAACTTGGGGCAAAGTTTACCAAGAAAGTAAACGGCCAAAAGTTAGGTATGTGGGAGACACACCCACAAACCACCTCCGGCTCAGCTATATAATTAGAGACATGGCCTCTCTGGATCCTGATTGAACTGCTTAATGGCCATGATCTCAGAGACTCAGAAACAAATCTTGAAACCCAGCAGCTTATGGCAGAAATGCGTCTGGTCCAGTAACTGCTCTCATGGTGATTCAATAAATAAAATTATAAAAATTGAAAAAAAAATAAGGCAGAGTTCATGCCCAATTCAATCAGCTAATCTTGGACGTTGATGGGACCAACCTGGCTCTGGCAGCAGCTGGTGGGTGTGACACCTACCTACTGGAAGATGAGGGATCTGGGTGGAGAAGGCCCAGTCCCAATCTGAGCAGGCTTGGAGATCTCCGCCCCGGGACCCTCATGCCTGGGTTCCTCTGCCAGTACCTTCATGCATGAGGCTTGTTAGACGTGTCGAGAGTGGTCTCAGCATGGATGTGGCTGGTTCTGGAGGTTTTTGGCTTCTGGGGCTCTGCTCAGGGGCAAGGGGGAGGAAAATTCAACCCGCCTCCCTCCAAGGGGCCCTGGTGAGGACTGCCAGGCCCGGGGGGCAGGAGACTCTGTGATGTTCTCTTTTGGGAGCTGGGTTTTATAGTCTCTGCGTCTTGGCCGTTGATGGGACCAATCTGGCACTGGTGGCAGCTAGTGGGTGTGACGCCTACCTACTGGAAGATGGGGATGTGGGTGGAGAAGGCCCAGTCCCAATCAGAGCAGGCTTGGAAATCTCAGCTCTGGGACCCGCATGTCTGGGTTCCTCTGCCAGTTTCTTCATGCATGAGACTTGTCCGGACGTGTGGAGAGTGGTCTCAGCATGGCTGTGGCTGGTTCTGGAAGTCTTTGGTTGCTGGGGCTCTGCTCGGTACTCCTACATTAAATAACAGTATTCCTACATTAAAAAAACAAACAAATAAAAACAACACAAAACAAAACTAGGAGATGTCTTCTGAATGGAGAAAATATTTATACACAGTTCATCAGGTTAATATCCAAGAAATAGAAAGTACTCACAAAGATCGACAACAAAAAAATCCAAAAACCCTATCAAAAAATGGAGAAGAAATGAACAAACACTCCTCTGAAGAAAATGGATAGCTGATGGTCACATGAAAAAGTACTTAGGATCACATGTTGCCAGGGAATTTCAAATCAAGGTAACAATCAAATGTCATCCATTCCGGTCAAAAAGCTGGGAACAATCTGTGTTGACAGGGATGTGGTAAAAAAGGACCTTTCACCATGGCTGATAGAATGCTGTCTGGTTCTGGTTCTCTCATAAGAACCCCCTGGCTTTATTTTTTAAAATTTTTTTTTATTGAATCACCGTGAGATAGTTACAAGCTTTCATGTTTGGGTTACAATCACACAATGATCAAACACCCATCCCTCTGCCAGTGCACATTCTCCACCACCAATATCCCCCGTGTACCTCCCCCCTTTCCCGCCCTCCCCCTGACTTCATGGAAGACAATATATCCCATAATCTCTACTTTTGAGCATTGTGGTTTGCAATACAGACCCTGAGAGGTTATCATGTTTGGTCCTTTATCTACTTTCTGCACACATCTCCCATCCCAGCTGATTCCTCCAGTCATCTTTTTCTTAGTGATCCCTTCTCTACTCCAGCTGCCTTCTCCCCTTTGCTCATGACGCAGGCTTTCAGCTCTGGAGCAATCTATCTGTCCCATGTATCTACTATTCTTAAGTGTCAGCCTCATGTTATGTTGTTTTATACTCCACAAATGAGTGCAGTCCTTCTATGTCTGTCCCTCTCTTTCTGACTCATTTCACTTAGCATGATACTCTCAATGTCTATTCATTTATAAGCAGAGTTCATGAATCATCTCTCATGACAGCTGCATAGAATTCCATTGTGTAGATGGACCAAAGTTTCTTTAACCAGTCATCTGTTTTAGGGCACTTGGGTCATTTCCAGATTTTGGCTATTGTGAACAGTGCTGCAAAGAACATGTAAGTATAGATGTCATTTCTACCGTGCTTTTTGCATCCTCAGGATATATTCCCAGAAGTGGTATTGTGGGGGTCATAAAGGTAAGGTAAAGGCCCTCCCGTTGATCGTCGATTTGCTCGAGCGGGCCCAGTAACGTCTCCATTGGAGACTTTGTTGTTACTGTGTTTGGCATATCGAATACTCTCGGTAGCTTGCCGGGCTCTCCGAGAGGGGCGGAGGAATCGAACTCGGGTTGGCCATGTTGGCCGCTTGTAAGGCGAACGCCCTACCCGCTGTGCTATCGCTCCAGCCCTCGTGGGGGTCATATGGAGCTCAATTTCTAGTTTTTGAAGGACTGTCCATATTGTTTTCCAGAAAGACTGGACTAGTGGGCATTCTTACCAACAGTGAAAGAGTGTCCATTTTTCCCCACATCCATGCCAGCACTGGTTGCTTTTGTTCTTTTGAATGTGTGCCAGTCTCTATGGTGTGAGATAATTTCTCATTGTTGTTTTGATTTGCATCTCCCTGATGGCTAGCGATGTGGAGCATTTTTCATGTGCCTTTTGGCCATTTATATTTATTTTTTGAGGAAACTTCTGTTCATTTCTTCTCCCCATTTTTTGATGGGGTTGGAGATTTTTTTCTTGTATAATTCTACTAGTGTCTTATATATCCTGGATATTAATCCCTTATCAGATGGGTATTGGGTAAATATTCTTTCCCATTCTGTGGGCTCTTTCTGTATTTTGGTCACTGTTTCTTTTGAGGTGCAGAAGCTTCTTAGTTTGATGTAGTCCCATTTGTTTATATTTGCTTCCACTTGCACGGTCGGTGCTGTTTCATCTTTAAAGATGTTTTCAGCTTCAATGTCGTGGAGAGTTCTGCCTATATTTTCCTCTATGTACCTTATGGATTCATGTTTAATATTGAGGTATTTAATCCACTTTGATCTGACTTTTGTGCCTGGCATTAGACAGAGGTCAGCGTTCATTTTTTTTGCAGGTAGCTATCCAGTTTTCCCAGCACCACTTGTTGGAGAGGCTTTCCTTGTTTCACTTCACATTTCTTGACCTTTGTAAAAGATTAAGTGGTCATATATTTGGGGGTCTGTGACAGAATATTCAACTCTGTTCCATTGGTCTGCAGTTCAGTTTCTAGCCCAGTACCATGCTGTCTTAATTACTACTACTTTGTAGTACAGTTTGAAGTTGGGGAGGGTGATGCCACCCATCTTCTTTTCCCCAAGGATTGTTTTAGCTATTCGTGGGGGTTTATTGTTCCATATGAATTTCAGGAGTGTTTTGTCCATTTCTTTGAAAAATTCCATGGGTATCCTGATAGGGACTGCATAGTGAATTTGCATAGTGCTTTGGGCAATAATGCCATTTTGATAATACCCTGTGGCTTTGAAAACAGTATGGATATTTTTTAGAAAAATAAGTGTAAAGCTTCCATACAACACAGAAATTCCTCTTCTGAGTATCTATCCTCAAGACACAAAAACATTCATTGAAAATGACATTTTTTATTGTGACACTCAGCACAATAGCTATTTTATGGAATTAACCTAAGTATCCAAAGACAGATGAGTGGATAAAGAAGGAGTATGGTGTGTGTGTGTGTGTGTGTGGGGGGGGGGGGCGCATATATATGCATATATTGTATATATATTGTATTTCATAGTGTGCATGTATGTGCACATATAAATGATGGAGTATTATGCAGCTGCAAGGAATGATAAAATCATGTAATTCACTGCAATCTGGATGGAACTGGAGGACATCGTGTTAAGAGAAGTCAGAAAAGAAATGACAATCATTACATGATATCACTCTGTGGTATATAGAATAACAGGATGAGGGAATGCAAGGTATTAAAGTGGGAATATCTGAAGTATAGAAATGAGGACAGGGAAGGAAAGAAATCAAGAGGGGATTAAGAAGAGGTGGACAAAAAGTAACTGAGCATGGGCCTCTGGTATTTTGATGGTATAGAGGTTTGGTAAACCTATATGTCTAACACAACACTGAATTTTGAGACCTAGATTATAAGAACTAAACTTAGAAGGAGGCAGCTTAGGTGGAGAGAGGGAACCTGGGGGACACTGATGGAGGGAAATTGACACTGATGGTGGGATTGGTATTGGACAGTGTATGCCTAAAAATTATGAATAACCTCGTAAACCATGATGCCTGAATAATTTTTTTAGGGTTATAGATTTTGTAGAGTAACTCTATGGATGCTAATAAACATTTTCTCAAATTTATAATGACAAAAATTTAATAAAAATTTATTTGTTATATTCACCATTTGCAATTTTCTTTAGTAGAGATAGCTCAATCCCATAAACATGCATGTTTACTAAAAAGTAAGCTATTTCTTTTTCGTGAAAATGCAAAAGAGGGGCCAGAGTGATAGCATAGCGGGTAGGCCATTTGCCTTGCACGATGTCAACCTGGGTTCGATCCCTAGCATCCCCTATCTTCCCCCGAGTACTGCCAAGAGTAATTCCCGAATGCAGAGCCAGGAGGAACCACTGAACATCACAAGGTGTGAACCCAAATGCCAAAAAGAAAAAAGAAAATGCAAAAGATATTTATAGCAAAATGTTAAAGAAGTCCATTTAAATATTAAGAGAGACACTCACATTTCACAATTACTGCCATGTAAGTGCCTCCGGTTTTATAGACTCACAATTAGATCTTGGAAGAATTAATTAGTTGCAAAAACTCACCGATACACTGGTCTCCTGGTTGAAAACTTGGGTGCCCTCAGGAAAGGGGGTAAGCCAAGAACCCTTCTTGTTGAAGCCCCAACAACCACATTCACAGACCACTGCTGCCACCACAAGGCCTCTTGACTAAGCTCTACAGAGATGTCCAACTGCCAAAAATTCCGGGTACGCCCATTCCAGCCGAGAACTGAACTTCTTGCAGTGGGACAGGCAGTTTCCTCCTACTCCTTCGTACCTCCAGAAGCTCTCACAGCTATGCCTGCATCCCACAACAGTTGAAGTGTAAACTCATGGACTACTTGAATGTTCTGGAGTTTCTGGAGTGACACCTCCAAATTCTAGTAGAAATACTGACATCCCAGTAGAAAAACACCAAATTAGATGGGAAAGCAACAGAAGCCAACTAAATTCAATAAACAAAAACTTTGACAAAGAAGGTTCAACTAGCAACAACAGCTCAGTAAAACCCTCATAAAGGCACAGTGGTGAGATAAAATGATTTTCACAAATTTTCTTTTACTATAGTTTATTTTTATATTTCCATTAGTCATTTAGTTGTAACAAGCAATGTAAAATCAATTATTTTGTGCCTGCTAAGTGGAAAGACTTGGTGGTTGGTTGGGAAAATGGGGACAATGGCGAAGGGATTGAGATTGTGTTGGACTTGGTGGGGATTGGTGTTAGAAATTAGAATGCCTGAATTATGAACAACTTTATAAACCGTGGTATTTAAACAAGGGAAAACTCCATTAAAATCTTGAGTATAAAAATAAATAGTAAGAGAATGATAGTTGGAGTTATAAAGCAAATAATTAAATATGGTCTCAGTTTCACAAAGTTGTTATTCAGTGGAAATAATTCTTCAAAATTAGTTCTGACATGTTTTGAACCTTTTAATCTTTAATTATATTCTATTGGTGACTAATATTTCAAATTATTTCTAGAAAATGAGAAGTGGATGACTGTTGGTTTAATAGTGATTTGTTTACATGCTCATCTTAACTACTGGATTCTCCTGTGACAGACTATTTTATTTGTCTTTGATTTCCAATTCTTCAGATAATATATGAAGGTCCAATTAATCAAGTGGACCCCACTTAAGTATGTATTGTTTTTAAAGAATGTTAATGGATGCAATGGCAAATCATCAGATTGAGATTAGAGCTAATATTGAAAACGGAATTCTGAAACCTTGACTTCTGTTCTCTGAAGACAGGACACTAAGACAGTTTTGCATTTCCCCCTCAGTTGAGTTTTAAGAAATGGCAATGAAGATTTGAGTTTTTGAATGAGAGGTATAAAAAGTAACAGAAAACAAAGAAAGAAAATAAATCTATTTGTTGCAATTATCTTTTTATAAGATGCAGAAAAGGTGGTTTAAACCACACTGTAAAAGAAATTGCTGAGAGAAACAAACAAACAAACAAACAAACAAACAAAAAAGAGCTTACTATATGCATTAGGCAAATTCAATTTGCACATAAATTAGAAACTTGAGTAACAGCAATTCAGAGAGTGGTGAAAAAAAGCTACTGTATCAGCAGGTTTACAATCTAGCCAGTTTGGTATCTTGACTGAGTTATAAATAATGAAACCTCAATCTGTTCTTCAAATATATTTATGAATAGTTTAGAATTTTTAGAGCACGCGTCATAGGTTCAGAAATAAAGTCTAATTAACTAAAGGGAAATGTACTAGCACAAAAGCATTCTGACTTCATAAAAATTTATTCTGTGTGCTGATTAAAGTGGGTCATGCTCCCACCCAGAAAATGTTGCTAATTTTTAAAGACGTTTTTCATTTCATGTTACAGACTCGTCATTCACTATGTATATCATTTGGAGAGAGATTTTTCCTTTATGTCTTTCATATGACACAATCAATATTTTCCCAGTTTTTATTTATTTGGCAGAAGTACAGACAGATGAGCTTTGCATTTTTGAAACAGATTCCAATTTCTTTTTTTGATATTATTTCTGAAAAAATCCTATATAAAGTGAGAATATAAAATCACAAAAATTATAACATTAAAAATTTCTATGTAGAGGGTGGCCTGAGATCAAATGACAATAGGGCCAAATAACATATAGTTCAAAAGGAAATAGTCGGAGCCATTTAATTTTTCAGTTGTGTCTTTTGTTAATAAAAGTGTGACTTCTATGCAGAAGCAAATACTTGAAGAAAACTGTGATCATTTATGCTAGACAAGATACAGTCAAACTCCATTTTTTTGTTCTTTGTGTTATTGCAAAGAACTGTGCTTTTAACAAATAGAAAGTCCCACGTGGAACAAATCTGTAAATGCCATTTTTCCAACAAGGTGTGCTTTATTGTTTGTCTCTGTTTCATATTTAATTAATGTTAGTACATTTTTAAAAGGTATAGTACTACTGAACACTTAACAGACTATAGTAACTTTTATGTGCACTAAGAAACAGAAAAAATCCCATGACTTTTATACCAAATACTGTGGTATTTGCTTTAATGTAGATGCCTGAATTTAAATGTTCAGTTAGTATCTGTGTTGTAACATTGCAAAGAATTTTGATATGGTATATGTTTCCAGCTTCTCACTAAACCTTGTTTCCTTTTCTTTCTGGACATATAACTAGAGCCAACATTGACAAAATATCCCAGTCTGACTTATATTTACATGTTGGTATTCTACTTCATGTAGAATCATGTCATGTGTGTGATATCTCTAAGCAAGGCCCACTGGATAACCTCCCACTGGTGCTCTAATTCCTTCTGTCTAAGAGATGTAAATGATGTTCATACTTTAGGGGACAAGCACACCACAGATAAAAAGATTACTTTTTTAAAAAGATGGAAATATTATAGAGTTTCCATATGGAGGACAGCTTCCTCCTGAAAGACATGTACGTCTCTAGCTATTAAGGAAAAATAAATTGATATATTCACACACACACACCCAAATTGTTTCATAATCTATATACATTTATGTTTTCTCATTTAGCCTATTCTAATGTTTCTGATTATATATTGATATGAAATAATTTAAATATGGGAGATAGGGGTTAAATTAGGCTGCAGAATACTATGTTTGCTAATAAAGTAAACTCTGATGGCTTCACTGTGTATTTCCAAATGCAACAAGAAAAATAGTTTCTCTTGTTTCTCTTACACATCTCTATTTGTATGCAATGTTTTTGTTTTCATGTATCTTTTGTTGCTGTCACTGATATGTTAATGATATGCTATTGCTATCTGGAAGGCGTTCAGCTACACACCACTGATTTCATTTTTGTGCAGAGAAGCAAAAACCTGAGACTTTAGCAATGATTACAATCTTCTGCTCAGTGAAGAAAGGCTGGGAGGCACAGATTTAGATACACATATACAAAAATGGTAATTATCTTATTAACCTTGAATGTTCATCTCCTTTGAGTGTTCATGTTGCTGAGTGAAAATTCTGGCAGGAGGTGGCTAAATTTTAATTTTGTTGCTTGATTTATTCCCAGCCCAGTAGTTTTTCAAAAGCTAAAAGAACATTACAAGAGAGAAGTGATCAGAAGTTAAAATTTCAAAATTAAAAAAAAATCAGTGTGCTGTGTATCAAAATGGAAATTGTTCTGTTTCTCTCAATGCTTGCTAAAGAATTAAAATGCATGACCATATGATGAAAATATATATGCATGTATGCATGCATTCATTTATTTTGTGTGTGTTCTTCATTGTTTAAGATTTTTAAATAAGCCTCAAAGAAGATTCCATATTATTGTAGAATAAGACATTATATACATCAATGTGTTTTGGTAATCATCACTGAAAAAGCAATGGAAAACTTTTTTTGATGTCAATTTAAGAGACATTTAATGAGATCTCAATACTAACCCAATGGTCATTGTACTAACTGCTAGAGAAATAGGTATGAATAAGCTCCCATTAATTAATTCAAAGTGATTATTAATTGTCTACTTTACATGGAATAAGTGATCTCTTTCTTGTATTTTGTTATACATATGCTAAACTAAATACTATATTTATACCTACTGGGAAAGTGCATAAAGCCATAGGGTTGGAATTAGAAAGTTGGGCTTAAATCTCTGTTTTCAACACCTAGAGCTCTGTGTTTAGCAAGTTTAGTGCAGGTATGTTACTTAGTTTCACCTCAGATTCTTAATGTCAAAGTGTATGTGATAAATAATATAAGTAATGACTTAACAAGTGTTGGATTCATGGAAATGATAAAAAATGGCAATGTTTGAAGGGGAGAAATATTGTCCATAATACCGTTGAAGAATTGTAAAGCATTTTACATTGTCATTATAAATAATTTGATGTACTACTCATAATATGTATCACTGGAGCTATAGCACAGCGGGTAGGGTGTTTACCTTGCAAGTGGCAGACCTGGTTCGATTCCTCCATCCCGCTCATAGAGCCCCACAAGCTACCGAAAGTATCCCGCCCTCATGGCAGAGCCTGGCAAGCTCCCCTTGGCATATTCAATATGCCAAAAAGCAGTAACAAGTCTCACTTTGTGTTCCTGGAGCAAGCAGACGCCACCGGACTGCAGGACGACAGTGCTACCGTGCAGTGCTACTCATAGATCTTTGTTTTGAAAAGAACTTGCCTTTCTTGGATGAGGTAGTTGTATTTGAGGGGGTCCAAAATTTACTTAGGATAATTCAACACTTAAGACACCCGGATGAAGATTTTGAAACAAAATGTGTGTAGATTCCTCCAGACCTTACAATCATACCGAAAAGTCAAATTACTAAGTGATGGCAAAGTTTATCAAAACCAAAGTTATACAAAAAGATCTGAAAAATCCTAAATGTTAATGAACCATTAAAATCAAGATAAAAATAGGCTCATTTGAAATTATTCTCCTTAAGTATCAGTTCCCACTTGACCACTGATGGAGTCTTTTGGCAGGTGAACAGAGCTGAAGAGCTAGAGCTGTCCTTATGTGTCATTGCCCATCTGTACTTCTGCATGTAGTTATCCTGAACAGGGAATTGCACTGATCTTTGGTGCAACTTGTTCATGTAGAGAGTCAGGCTGCTATTCATATTTGCTCCTTTCAGGTAAGTATCCTGATACATAGTGGGGTTAATAGTACCATTACCCAAGTTTATAAATGTGTTTGTGACTCTTAAGTGTAAGGAGGGATGGTTGTAGGTTGCAGAACCGTAGCTGTGAATTTTCCTGGGACAAATGGGTTCCATTGGATGATGCACAGACAATTTTAGTCATTGAATCAGACGTTTATTTCCTTCTAATCTGTCTATTCATTGTACATTAAAGTATTTTCTTTCCTAGTCACCAATCCTTTTGTTTATATCATTTTTAAATTTTTTATTTTATTTTTATGAAGTGTTCACAAAAATTTATTACATTTAATATTTGAATGCTAACCCACCACCATTACAATTCCCACCATCATATTTAGAATGTTTACATCCTAAACCCCAAACCCTGACCACAGAGCAGAACCAAAATAATTTACTTTGTATTGCTTGTTATGAATAATCCATTAAAAATAGGTTCAAAAAAGTTACCTTAGAGGAAAGTGTGTGAAGATTGTTGTATTTCACCCTGGAGCCATTAAGCCCTTTTATAAGAGATTACTAACATGTTGTTAAAGGTTGAGGCTTGTGTTCATATATATATATATATATATATTTACTTATATATATCCCCCCCCCCCCCGGAGTTTGGTTGCCTTCTACTTTAAACCCCATCAACTGTGTTGTGCTCTAGGTATATTAGCACACTACAGGAATTCTAAATTTCAAAATCTGGTTATGCAGCAAATTCAGTCATAGGTGAGGCTTGTCTGAACCTGTGGAGAGCGGCTGTGAACATGGCAGCAATTGAGTTCTAAGGGTTTTCGGCTGCCAGGGCTCTGTTGGGACAGGGAGGGAAACTCATCCACACCCTCTCCAGGTTGTACCGGATAAGACAGCCTGGCACAGGGTCTGGAGACATCTCTGCAGCATGTCATTCTATGTTACTTTCTTCTGAGATGTTTCTATCATTTTGAACTCATAAAGATACCTGAACCCTTATTTCTTAATAAAAGTTTTTGTACTTGTTAAAAAAAAGGTTGAGTTATTTGGAGAATTATTCTGATTAAGAAAGGAATTAAACACTCAAATGTAGGTAATAAAGATATGGTAGTAACTGAACAGAACACTGTATTTGGTTCCTTTATTAGAGAGTTTAGTAATATGTAAACTTCTTCTGAATATTTAATAGGAAAACAAGTTTACTGCTTACTCCCTGAATTCATTGAAATTCATAAAAACAAAGACAAGAGTCTCTAACAATTGTCTAAAAGGGATTATCAGATTTTTAAAAAGGATATTTGGGAATTCTTAAACCATGAAAGTAGCTCTCATGTTTTCCAAGTCAGTCACTCACTAGTTGTTTACCCCAAATGAGAGCTTTCTTAAATTTCTTAGTAAAATTGGACAGGTGCAGGTTAAGACAAGTGGCATTTAGCAATTTGACTGTGGAGCACATTTTCCAAGACTAAAAATGATAGCAAATGTGTATACATGAGTCTTTAGAGAGTACAGTTCAATTAAGTTTTCAGTCATGAAGGAAGTATTTCCTCTCTATATAATTCTATATAATGCTAGCTACAAGCCTCATGCTACTGGGCTTCTAAAATGCAGCTAGTGTGATTTTAATTAATTTTGAATTTAAGAATACAGATAAGTCAGTATTGTACCGGTACTGTAATTTCAGGAAACTTCTGTTATTTTGCTATTGCTTTTCAGTGATTTGTAAAAGATAGTAAGATTGAGGCAACAGACGTTAACATGAAAAAGATGACAGTAGCAGCCATTTTACCTGGCAGTTACATTTACCTTACAGATAAATCATTTTAGATTGAGACTTCATAATAATTCTAATGTAGCAAGAAAAGGAAAAGTGTTCTTTTTAAAGTATGGTCATTTAAGAAAATTATTGATATCATTTCCTAACTTATTTAAATACTTAAGCCTATCATTCACTTCTTTTCAGGGATAAATTTGTTTTTATATTTTTATTCAGTGATGGGGAGTCATGTCTCACAAAGGTTTCACAAGAGAGTATGTTGACCTATTTACTAACTACCAATGTGTATAATAAAATAGGCGAAATGAGTAAAGAAGAAGGTAGTTTATGTAGCATGCAGTTCCATTTTTTTTACTAAGTGAAAAATTCTTATTGCAGGTTAAAAATCACTTCACTAACTCCCCAACTAAACACAGAAAAATGAACACATAACTATATAACTCTGAAATAATTTTCAGCAGGAGTGAGAAAGGTAATATTTCAGTGTTGTTATAAAGATAAAATTTGTTCGTGAAGTCAAAAGACAGAAGAAATCAACCAACTGACTCTTAGTAAAATGGAGTCACCAAATGTTGTATACAGGAACTTTACCAAGTCACATGGCTCTGAGGAAATATTTACCTCATATGTAATGTTCAACTGTGGGAACAAATACGGCATTCCGAACTGAGAAGGAAACTTGAAAATGAAGAAAGAAGCAAGCATTTTCGTGGAATAAATACAGAAATAAATGTAGATAAGTGTCACTTATATATGTTTCGGTACCAAACATATGTCTTTGGTCCCAAAGAAAATCCACGCCAATTTATTTTCTTCTACCCCACCAAAATATTATCTGTTTTTAAACTATCCAATGATATACTTGCTTAAGAATGTTGATGACAAAGCATGAAACATTTGTCACATACTTCTTTGTTCTATAAATATTTTAATATTAGTGATTGTGTTGGTGATTTGGCAAGTCCATACATTTTAGTAATGTTTACAATACATATTGCTTTTATTTCTGGAACGGGATTACCACCAATCAAGAAATAAAATTGTGCTGCTTAAAAGGAAATATGAGTTATTCCTGCATAGGGAGTTGTAGCTGGACTCATTGTTGACAATGTAAGTGAATAGAAAATGAAATATCAAGCTTTCAAGCTCTTTGGCAATTCATACTCAACTTTTGATCTATATCCAGTAAGGAATTAAACAATGATATTGACAACAACACCATGTTCTAAGAAATTTGAAATGAGAACTTGGCTGTACTGAGAATAATTTCTCATGTTTTGACATAAATCTATTAGTTTCTCTCAAAAATAATTTTTGAGGTCTCAAAAAAGATACACTGAAATAAATAATAAAGTCACAGTATTAAAGTCTTATTAGAAATATAAAATTGACAGAAATATCTGAATAATTCAGTGTTGAGTTGTTTTTGCTTAAAATCTCTAGTTGCCATAATTTATTCAATTACCATTAAGTGCTAACACAGGATAACTATGTACATTAAATTTACAAACAAACCAGTGAGAAAGTGACATCATTATTGTGGAAAGCATTCACCTTTTATTTTCATTCTTGTTTTCTTATAATTCTTTCTTGATTACTTCGACAAGAATTTACTATTTGCCTTTCTAATTTTATCTGGTACTCAATAAAAAATATAAACTAGAATCTGTTAATTCATGAAGTAAGCTTACCAGGGTCTGGGCTAGGGGCAGAGTGAAGAGTTAGTGGTTTTAATTTTGTTTTCAACTGAGCTACATTCCTAATGGTTCTCATTTTGACCATTAAAATATATAATTTAGTTATTAAATATAAAATATATTTATATTTATGTAAGTATAAATATATTTATATTGTGCAGCAAATTTCTAGAACTCTTTGTTTTTGCATAAGTAAAATCATGCCCATTGTACATACTCCCCATTCTTGTATAACCCTTGTCAGTCATCTGTTTTCTGTTCTTGGTTCAGTGATTTTGACTACTTTAGATACGTCATGAGTGGAAACATCAAGTGTTCATTCTTTTGTGACTGATTTATTCTTAATGTCCTAAGTAGAATTCTGTGGTGGTACATAACTGGGTTTCTTTTTTCAAGACTTCATGATGTTCTTTTTGTATATACTATATTTGTATATACTACATATATACTACATTTTGTATATACTACATTTTTGTATATACTACATTGATAGATATTTGAGTTTCTTACACCTTGTCTATACTGTGAATAAATACTGTATAGCCTGGGAGGGACAAGAGCAAATACTTCAAGATACTTATTGTATGTTTTTGATTTTTTTTTGTGTATGTATGTGTGTGTGTGTTTGTGTGTTTGTGTGTGTGTGTGTGTGTGTGTGTGCCATAACCTACAGTGCTCAGGGTTTAGTTCTGGCTGACCTGAAGTATAATAATTGGATCATCTGTTAATTCTGTTTTTGATTTTTTGAGCAAATGACATAAATTTTTTATAAACAACCTGCAGTTTTATACTCCCAACCATGCAAAAGTATTCCAATTTTTCAACATCTGTACCAACACTTCTTTTCTGTTCATTTGATAGAAAGGTTTAAATCTTTTGTTCAATTTTTAGATCACCTTACGTTTTTGTTATTGTTGTCTTTTATGTCACACCTGGCCGTGCTCACGGGTTAGCCCTGGTTCTGCATTAAGGACTAACTTATGGTGGTGCTTAGGGGAACATATAGGATGCTAGGAATTGAACCAGGGTCAGTCATGTGCAGGGCAAGTGCCCTACCCACTGTATTGTCACTCAGGACCCTGATTAGGTTACTTTTTGTTATTTAGTAGCTTGAATTTCTTATACATTTGTGTAAGAATACCTTACTAGATATTGAAAAGTATCTTCTCTCATTCTCCAAATTGTCTTTTTAATTTCTTATGTGCAGAAGTTTTACACTAAATATAGCTCCTTCTGTCTATTGTTTTTGTTGCCTATTTGTTTGAGATGCATAATAAATCCTCCCTATATCCAGTGACCGCAAGCCTTCTCCTTCAAGAGTTTTATAGTTTTATTTCTATACTTACATATGAGTTCATTGTCACTTTTTATGTACTGTAGCACTGTAGTACTGTCCTCCTGTTGTTCATCGATTTGCTCAAGTGGGCACTAGCAAAGTCTCACAATAAATTGTGAGACTTGTTACTGCTTTTTGGCATATCGAATATGCCACAGGGAGCTTTCCAGGCTCTGCCATGCGGGTGAGGTACTCTCAGTACTAGGCTCTCTGAGAGGGGCTGAGGGATCGAACCTGGGCTGACTGGGTGAGCTGCGTGCAAGGCAAACTCCCTACCTACTGTGCTATCGCTCCAGCCCTAGAAAGGGTTAGAATGTGCTAAGACAACCAAGTGTGAAAAAAAGAGGACACCTTCAAGGACCTGAAGACAATTTTCCTTGTTTGGAGAAGAAACTACAGGAGGTAAGAGCTCATATATTTAGCTAGAAAGGTAGAAAACAAATATCACAAAATGTTTGTATTACATACTTATTTCCCAATTTAATTTTAAAGCCATTTATGTTTTTATGTACAGTGTAAAGAAAGTACCAAACTCATTTTATTGTATCTGTTTACCCACTTTTGCTAAGAAAATTTGTTTTTAGAAGTTTTTTCTATTTCTAAAAAAATGCCATAAAAATATTGATAGATATTTCCCTGAATCTGCAATCTTTTTAGGAAATACATACATTTTAAGAATGTTAAGTATTTTAGTACACAAATGTATGATGTTTATATTTATTGCTTTTGTTTTGTTTCCTTTTAGAAGTGTTATGCAGTTCTAGTATACAAGTCTTTCATCTTCTTGGTGATGTTTTTTTCCTAAGTATTGTAATTTTTTAGATGCTGCAGTAAGTGGAATTGTTTCCTTTTTTTGATTTTTTTGGAGTTCTTTGTTTTTGTAGGGGATGTCCAAATAGTGCTCAGGAATCTGGGGATGGAGTGGGGCTGAGCAATGATATAGGGACACACCCAGTGGTGTCAGGGACAGAGGCAACATGTTGCTAGATTGTTCCAGGGTTCCTGATCAGGGCTATATCTCTGGCCTTTCTTTGGTTTCCTAAGTAGACATGTTAATATGAAGTCACAAAATTGATCATCTAAGCAAGTCATCACCAACACAAAAAGTCAGACGAAAGAACATTATATTATCATCAATTTAACTTGGGGCTGGAGCGATAGCACAGTGGGTAGGGTGTTTGCCTTGCATGAGGCCGACCTGGGTTCGATTCCTCCATCCCTCTCGGATAGCCCAGCAAGCTACCAAGAGTATCCTGCCCACTCAGCAGAGCCTGGCAAGCTCCCCGTGACATATTTGATATGTCAAAAAAAACAGTAACAAGTCTCACAATGGAGATGTTACTGGTACCCACTCGAGCAAATTGATGAACAACAGGAGGACAGTGCAATTTACCTTCTGTTCTTACAGTATTAACTATTCTGATTTAAACATGGAGAATTTGTTGTTGTTCTTTTTTTCCCCCCCAGACTCTGCAATGCTCGGTGGTTACTCTTGACTGCACTAAAGAATTATTCTTGGCAGTGCTAATGGGACCATACAGGATGCTGGAGATCGAACCTGGGTTGGCCATGTCCAAGGAAAGCACCCTACCTGCTGTACTATTGCTCTGGTCTAAAACTTTTTTTTTTTAAATAACACTTCGTGGTAGAGAGTTTATACTGGGAGATAAACACTATCATTTTTTCAGTAAGACTCTTTTAGGAATCAAGAATTAATAAATTATTTTTTTATTTTATCATTAGTAAAATAAAACTCTCTGAAATATATTTTGTTACCATGCTATAGTAATAAAAATTATAAATGTTCAACACTATTTCAATATATACACAGACTGACACTCATTCTGTGTTTAACTGTCTGAAACTAAAACTTTTTTATTTTCTGAATTTTCTAACTTTAGACTTTAAAGTTGTTTTAAGGACATAGTGACATGTCTCTCTTTGTCTTTGTTTTGTTTTGTGGTTTTGACCGTACATAGTGCTGCTGGTGGTCACTCCTGACTTGGTGCTTGGAGGACCAGGCAGTGCCAGGAATAGAACCAAGGTCCTGCAGACAAAGCATATTTCTAGCCCTTATACCCATCTCTCAGGCTCCATAAAGGCACTTCTCACAGAAAGAGCATTTTATAATTTCATTTGCTCTTTTATATACTCATATTTACATAAGTCCCTACTGAGTTTCTATTTCATGCTACTGAATAAGGCAAAGTATCTTATTTACTGGTAAAGAGGTAGACAACAATTAAGTTATCTGAATAAGATCATATCAGTTTATAGGTTTGATGACAGAAATAATGTAAGAGGGAAGAGGGATAGTAGGAAAATTCAGGAAGGAGAGATGAAAATTTGAGTAGGTAGAAATAATTTTCCTGAAAGAATATTCTAGAGAAAACAGAAAAGAAAAGGAAGAATTGGTCATGTGAAGATTTGGGGACAGACAATCACCTGGATAGGGAATGAATATAAGTGCAAATATCTAGACATCAGTGATCTCATCTTTTCCACACAAATGAATTAAGCATTGTTGGAATTAAGCAAAGAAAACATGGATGGGAATTGGGATCTAAATGATAAGAAAAGTGAATTTATACAGGCCATGTAAACCATGTGGAGAACTTTGAATTTTATTTATGTATAATCATAACTATATATTCAAAAGTCAATGTTGGCTATAAAGAATTAAGAGTGGAAATATCTAGACTAGTATAGGATTCCAGGCAAGAGCTGATGAAGGCTTGGATGAAGCTAGACCATATATTTTATAAGGTGACAGACTGCCCAAATAACATACAACAAAATCAATGACTAGAAAAAGAAAAGAACATGTATGATTTATAGAGCATGGTAGTGCTTTACTAAATGAACTTCATGACTTCTCATTGAGTTAAACTATTAAGTGTTCCATTCTGAGGTTTCTTTGCAGATAATTATTAAACTTATTTTTATATGAAGAAAAATTTATTAAAAGCAGATACATTCTGGTAGTTTGAAGAGTGAAGAATTATGTTTTTCTCCTAAAATGACCGAAAAAAATTTCACAGGAAATTGATTTAATTGAAGCTATTGTTAGGCATTGCAAATACTTTTGGTTCATGCCACAATTCCCAGGAATTTATAAATGGGTTCAGAATGTTGTTCAGGCACCAGAAAATAAACCTCCAAGCTATTTACTACCTCTATGATATATAAAGTTTGCAGTTTTGATTTTGTGTGATTATGTTCAGCAATGGTGACCTTTAGAAGCAACAATATTGAAGTGTAATGAGGAGATGTTTGATCACTGGTATACAATGAAGAGTTGGTGCTACTTCCCTATTTCTTCCTGGAATTGTGAAACTCAACTGACAGGCTTTAACCTTTAGACTGCTGAAGTTATAAAATGTATAGGGATTTAGGCTGTTTATACAACACGTTGGATATATGAAATTTTTAGACACTGTAGCTTCTTTTATCATCTGGTAAAATGATTTTGTATATTTAATAATATCAGTCACTGGTAACCATGACAGGCTGCACTAGAGTATATCACAGAGTCTATGAAGTGTAGGCTGATGAAAGTAGGACTGGGGTGGGAGGTAGAGGAAAATAAATAAAAAGTGGTATTCTCCACAGATCGGGAGCGTTCCAAGCAGAATGAGGCTCCTGCACTGTTTTCTTTCTTAGTATAGAAGCTACTATGTGATACCAGTGGTTCTGCTTCCTAAGCATTTCATTCAATTCAATAATGTTTACAACATCATAAAGGAAATTAAGATTGAGCTCTAATCATTGAAGGGAATGTTGCAGAGACTAAAAGGAAACCAGTGGAAACAAGCTCAGGATTTGTGACCCCAATACTGCTTCAATTCATTAAAACAAACAAGCAGTATTTATCGAATTACTTATTTCTATTCTTGTGTAGAGGACATTTTACTAAATCACTCATTTCTTCACTGTGTCTACAAACACTGATTGACAAGACAATTAGACTTTCCAGAGTAACTATAGGATTTTGTTTTATCTTGTCAAATCCTCGGAGTAACTATAGAATTTTGTTTTATCTAGTCAAATCCTCAGAGTGCGTAGAATGAGAATGTATCACTTCTAAGAATGCTCATGACTAGAAGCATATGAACACATGTATAGTCCATGCTTTTTCGAATTGCTCTGAACCATCTTGGCTTTGGTGACATTCATTCACCTTTTGAAATGTTCTCCCTACTTGTTCCCCATGAAACTAAACCTCTTGATAGTGTTTGAATCTGCTTTCCCAACAAGTTGTTTTCTTTTTCCCTTTTAATCAGAACTTTGTCCTGAGATTTTTATTTTGTGTCTTATAAACTTCCAACACAAACCCATTTCTTTTCCATTCTCATGTCAGATCAATTATATATGTATGAATTTTGAACTAACTAGGCTGGTAGCAGGCTTGGCCAATTAGCTCTTCTCTTAATCACCGTGTCTTAAAACACTCAACTGAGAGCCCAGTCTTCCCAACTACCTCTCAATATCATCAGGTACCAAATCCTACTCATTGGAACTCTAAAAGCACTTGAACTCTCTGGATCCCTCCTCAAATTTTTATTTGGCTTCTGAAACTTCTCAAGGGAACTTTGCAAACATTTTCTCTATAATTTTCTGCTTCTAATTAATTTCCTAGGCTACCATCTGGAGACCCTCCTTCAAACTGTTCTATTTAGGAGCCCTTCTCACGTTCTGTCAATGTTCTCTGGCCCCTTCTCTTCAGTACCCTAGATAAGTACAGTCTATTCATGGACTTGAAGGCAATTGATAATCTGACTCGACTCGAACTTTCCAGAGTCCCATGCCACTGCCTTAAATCAGTCCTTGTGGCAGCAATTGGGCTGTGTGCTTTGTGAATCTTTCCTCAGACAAACATGCTGCTTTCCCACCTGGGTGCCATTTGTGTTATTCCCTGCACACAGAAAAAAACTTCACTTTCCATCAGCATTCAGATCCAGTCCACATTTTCTTCATGGATTTTCTCCAACTACCAAATTTTCAAAATTTCTGTTCATTTCTTAAAATTTTCTATACCTCAATAGTAGAATTTTTAGAAAATGCAGGAACACCTAGAAAATATGAAAAACTTTTCAAATAAAATTCAGTTAACTTAGGGATATCTATATGCATATATGTGTTTATGTGTATACACACATGACATTTGGACTGTATACAAATATGTGCTGGAACTAAATATAATCACATGTATTTATATGCAAACATAATAGAATTTTTAGCCTGCTTTGATTTTTGTAAATACCTAGAATTATATTTAAAAATACATATTAGGCATAAAATACATTTTCTCTTAATAAAAGGTGTTACTTCATACAATACTTAATAACCCTTTTGCATCAAACTCCTTTCAAAGTCAACATTTATAACTTTGTTTTGAACTTTTATTTGATTCCAGGTCTATTTTCTGCCCTAAAATTAATTTTATTTTTTTAACTTTTTTGTTTTAGGGCTTTTACTCAGGCTCTACTATGGGCTTTGTGCTAGAGGTCACTCCTGATAATGCTCAAGAAATCAGATGATACCAGGGATCAAACCTGAACCACCAGCATTCAAAGTATAAACTCTGGCTCTGAGTTCTCCCTGCAATCTCCCCAAAATGTACTTTTTTTTGATGTTAGAAATCATACATCAAACATTTATTTATTGGGTTCTTCCAAATACTGTTCAAAGTGTAGATTTACATATATAGTACATAAATATGTACATTTATATATATGTATATATACACACACATGTCCTACAGCTGTGGAATGGATACTGATTTTATAAACTGGATCAATTTATAAAAATGTAGATCTTTATAAGGGAAAGAATATGAGTGTTTATGGGGCATATTCACCCTTGCGATCTATAAGTAGGCATAACTATCCTTTAAAAAAACCTAATTTCTGTTTTTTTTTCTTTTTGGGTCATACCCGGTGTTGCACAGGGTTTACTCCTGGTTCATGCACTCAGGTATTACTCCTGGCGGTGCTCAGGGGACCATGTGGGATGCTGGGAGTCGAAACTGGGTTGGCCACATGCAAGGTAAACGCCCTACCTGCTGTCCCTACCTATCACTCCAGCCCTCCAAATCCTAATTTCTTAAAATAATAAAACTTGCCTTCCCAGATCTGCTTTATGATGGGTCTCCTGGTCCATAAATGGTATAAACGTTTTGGTCACAATATTATGCTAAGCCTTTTTCCATAACATTCCTGGTTTTATAGCACAGGGGAAAGCCAAAATATAAACACATTCTTCAGAAGAAAGATGGAAAATTTTGTATTTATTTGAATAAGGATTTTTGTTTATAGTTAGATATATTTGGCTTAATTTTTTAGCCATTGTAGATGCACAATAATTATACAACTGGGAAAGGATCTTATACTTCATTCACTTTAAGTCTTGGTTTTAGACAATTTAAAACATAACTATTAAATCCTGCTTTTAGCAACCAGCACATCAGAGTAAGAAGGTTACCTTTATACAGAAGGCTAAATTAAATATTATAATGTGGACCTTAATATTGCTGATTTCTACTGCTGGTGAGGGCTATTACTGCTTTATCAGCTAAGATTTGCATTTTAGTTTTGTGCTATTTTCAAGATAGAAAAAAAATCTCTTTACATTGGGACACACAACTTATTCACTTTTACTTGGGGAAGTTTTCAACTGAAGTGAAGATAAATGAGATGCTAAAAATTTTTAATTGAATAATCCTGGGATATAGTTACAAGGCTTTCATAATTGAGATTCAGTCATACAATGATCGAACACCCATCCCTCCACCAGTGTGCATTATGGAAGCTTTAAAAAAGTGCCTACTAGCACCATAACCAATTGTGCAATCCCCAATCTTCACAACAACAGCAATTTTAAGTACATAATTGAGTTTGTTTAGTAAAATATACATTTTAGAACTCAGTGCTGAATGAAAAGGTTTTGTTCAAATTACCAAAACTATCTTTAAAGTTAAATATGTTTAATACATGAGAAGTAAAATAGGATGAGAAGAATTTGATGAAATCAAGAAAAACATGTATTACTCTAATAGGATGCTTTGTATATGATTTCCTAGGATTTTTCATTTGACACTAATTTTTTTGCTGTGTTAGGGGAAACTATTTTAAAAGCTTTAATATTCATTATATTTTTATTGTGATTCATTTATTCTATTCATTCAACAAGCCTTTATCATGAATCCATAAAACAGTATTATATATTTTTTTGAAAATATATAAGAATCAAGCATATCTAATTATCTTCACCAAAGAACTTGAAATCAAGAGCTAAAAGTAGATATTATGCCTAACTATTAAAAGGAGGAAAACCCAACATTATATATCTGCCATGTGGTGTAAATTTGATTGCTCACATAGAGAGAAAAAATATAATTAGATGCTTAGGAATAAAAGTTCTGCTTTAATATAATTTTTTATTCTACTTTAAGTAAATTATCATAGATTATAAGAAAAGAGACTAAAATAACTTATCAAAAGTTTTCATAATTTTTGTGACTAAATGATTTTTATATTTGTTTTCAGTTTCCCATTGCAATGCAAAATTTTCAGCACAAGCTTTAGGAATATATGATCTATTTCTTCTTTTATTTAAACAGATGAATTAAAAAGTGGTTAAGAGTTTTGGATTGACTGCCTAAGTCACCTGGTTATGGTGAAAGAAACAAGGATCAAGATTCAGTGAGTTCAGATAAAATCCTAGACACTGCTTGGAGTATTAGTTCTACTGGATATCTCTGTCATTGCCATCATCTCTCATAAATCAGGTTCCATCATTGTTTCTTGAGGTTGCAGGAAATAAAGGGTTATTTCCTTTATAGCAGGAAAGACATATTTAATTGTTCACTTATTTTATTATTTGCTTTATTATTATTTATCATATCTTTTACTTTCCTTTAAAATGCAGAATGTAACTTTTCTTATACTGGTAGTCATCTGATATAAAAACTTGTTTGGTAGTTAACATTGATAGTGCCCCTCAGCTTGTTTCAATTCTTTGAAATAAAATACACTTGATTGATTAAAAAAAGTGCAAAGCTATATTAAAAAATAGGCCTAACTCAATGCCTCTTTTGCAGACCACAACACCCAAAAGGAGAGAGAGAACACAGGGGATTGCCCTGCCACAGAGACAGGGGGGATGGGGGGATGGGGGTGGGAGGGATATTATCCATGGTGGTGGAAAATGGGCACTGGTGGAGGGATGGGTATCTGATCATTGTATAATTGAAACCAAAGCACAAAAAATTATAAATTTACAACTGTAAAAAAAATAAAATAAAATAAAGGGGAAAAAAATAGGCCTAAAGATAAAACTATTTCATGCCCAATAGATGGCAAGTCAAAAACTATCAGTCAAAATGTGGTAACTTGTAGGGGGTATGGTACCGCCAGCAGGTCACTCTGTACCTGTGAGGAGAGTGCATCAGGAGCCTGATGGTGCCTTCGGACTTCCAGTTACCCCAAAATTGCTGCTGTGCCTTTGGACAAACCCCAAAACTTGGGGCAAAGTTTACCAAGAAAGTAAACGACCAAAACTTAGGTATGTGGGAGACTCACCCACAAACCACCTCCGGCTCAGCTATATTATTGGAGGCATTGGCCTCTCTGGTTCCTGATTGAACTGCTTAATGGCCACGATCCCAGAGACTCAGAAATAAATCTTGAAACCCAGCAGCTTTTGGCAGAAATGCGTCCAGACCCTGCAGTAGGTTACTGTCGCCGGGCCACCCCAGGGGGGAAAGGGTGCTGTCCCTCTGACTGCTAACCCCCTTGGCGGCTCGGTGGCTGCTATCTGCCAGAGGCCTTGGACAGTCAGGTTTGGGCCTGTAGTAACGATACACACAGGGGTTCATGGGATAGGGGTGGAGCCGGCCCTTTCCTCCTCGTCCCAATGAGACCCCGGGTCGCTATCCAAGAATGGCCTCTCTGGCTCCTGATCAAGCTGCTTAATGGCCTTGATCCCAGTGACTCAGAAACAAATCTTGAAACCCAGCGGCTTTTGGCAGAAATGTGTCTGGACCCCGCAGTAGGTTACTGTCACCAGGCCACCCCAGGGGGGAAAGGGTGCTGTCCCTCCGCCTTCTCCCCCTTGGTGGCTCGGTGGTTGTCATCTGTCAGAGGCCATTGGAAAGTCAGGTTTGGGCCCACAGTGACAAGACACATGGGGGCTCACAGGATGGGGGTGGAACTGGCCCTTTCCTCCCCGTCCCAAGGAGACCTTGGGTCGCTGTCCACAAACAGCCTCTCTGGCTCCTGATCAAGCTGCTTAATGGCCATGATCCTAGAGACTCAGAAACAAAACTCGGAACCCAGTGGCTTTTGGCAGAGATGTGTCCGAACCCCGCAGTAGGTTACTGTTGTCCGGCCATTCCGGGGGGAAAGGGTGCTGTCCCTCTGCCTGCTCTCTCTAGGCGGCTCCGTGGCCGCCATCTTCCAGAGGCCATTGGACAGTCAGATTTGGGCCCTCAGTGATGAGACACACAGGGCCTCACGAGATTGGGGTGGAGCTGGCCCTTTCCTACCTGTCCCAGTAAGACTCCGAGTCGCCACCCACTAACGACCTTTCTGACTCCTGATCAAGCTATTAGGCCATGCCGTTAGGCCATGATCCAAGAGACTCAGGGACAAATCCTGGAACCCAGCAGGTTATGGCAGAAATCCCTCCAGATTTAATTGTAAAAATTTCGGAATTTCAAAATCGCGTGGCCACTACTGCAGTCACACAACATCATATGTTATTCATAACCAGCAATAGAAAACACATTGTCTACTGTTTCCTTTTCAGCAGATCTGAGTGTTGGGGTAAAATCCCAAATAATATGGTGGGTCTGGTGTCAAAATATTGAATGTAATCAAAGTAGAGAGAGAGAGTAATGTGGAAATCATCTGCCCCACAGGTGGGGGGGGTGTGAGATGGAGGTATACTGGGGTTTTTGGTGGTGGAGAATGGGCACTGGTGAAGGTACGGGTGTTTCATTGTATGACTGAGACTTAAACCCGAAAGATTTGTAACTGCTGTCATGGTTCTCCAATAAATAAAATTATAAAAAATGGAAAAAAAAGAGAAAAAAATGTGGTAACTTGTTTTTTTCAGGATGTTAATTTCAGAAACATATATTGTTCACATATATTACCTATGTATTGACGATTTATGTAAGCAACCAATTTTTTTAGGGACTCTCCCACATAGTGTTCAGGGAACCCCTGAGACCCCAGAGAGCCCTAGCATGGTTTTAGGCTAACTAGGCAAGTGGTCCAAGACTGAGGCCTAAAGATAAGATGATATCCAGCCTCTGCACTGCCAGGGATACCCAGATTAACCCAACAGTTCCGGGGAATCCAAAGCCACACCTGGTGATGCTAAGGGGCTTCAAATACTGCAACAGAGTTGCTTGGGGGTACATGTAGTGCTGGAAATGAAACCAGGGCCATGATTCTCGGTCTTGGGTCTCTATGCCCATCATGTACCCTAGCCACTGGATTATCTCCTGGACCCAACATACTCATTTTTATATCAACAAATGCTTTTTGTTTTATATATTATATACTGACTTTAATTTCCAAATTAAAAAGATAAATTTAACAGTGACACAGACAGAAGTCATCTTATTTAAATGTCTCTAAGTCACTTGCAGAGTTTTAAAAAAAATTAAGAAAAGAAGGTGTTCACCAGAAGAAAAATATGCAGGGAAGAATCCTTTTTACCCCACCTAGAATAAAAAGGTAAAAAAAGTATTAATTATGCCTCTTACTGTTAATATTTATATCTCTGGCCTTTTTAGGTGGTCCCTCTTCTTTGAAAATATGCATATTCTATCAAATAAGCAGAAAATAGTGTGCAAAAGAAAATATAATTTATTATAGCTGTTATTTTGTTGGCATACTTACTTTCTTCAAACATTAAATTGTTATTATAGCTTTAGAAACTGCTGGTAAATATTGTATAATCATTTGTGTGTTATAAGACTCTTTGAGCAAAGGATTAGTTAAAACTTCTTTGGACTCTTAGTAGCACTTTCATAAAAACCAGGAAGAAAAATACCAAAGTTAATGTACATCCTCAACTTTATCCCTACCCAAAATTTTACCTCAAATTATTCTACAAACAGGTACTTAGATTCATGCAAAGGAAATCACATCAAAAGTTTCAAACCCCAACAATTTCTATTTAGAAGATTCTTAATAAAATCTTCATATCAACTTTTATGAAACATTTGACACAATCACTGGTCTGAAGTTGCAAACAAAATGTTAATCAAGGGAGCCCCACCATGCTTAATAATCTCAATGACAGCACTTCTTGGCAATCAAGTTTCCTCTGATGATCATCTAATCAAACAGCACTGATTCTATATCACCATTTCTCTGGTTGAGTTTATCATAAAAGACGACTCATCCATCACCAAAGCGAATCAACAACAGCTTGGAAATCAAAGGTAAGCATAAAACCAAAGTGGTTTCACTTCAGATTATGGTATCAACTATCAGTAAAAAAAATAAATTCATTGACAACTTTTGTAGAGTTGAGAAGTCTTAAAATTTCCTTGATCCAAGGTTACATTAATGACAACAATGAAGAAGCCCTGTATGTTGGAACCCAAAACCTGACTTCTCCTTCATGTGAAGGTATGGGTATTAATTTGGTTAATTTCTAATGATCATCTGTAATAACTTACAAAAGAGTTTGAATAATGAAACAATGTAAAAAGAAATTTGGTTCCAAAAATAAGCCTTTCTAAGACAGAAAATGTCTTAAAAACCTGCAGTATTTAGAAGCTTAATTAGTATACTGGGTCATTATGACATCTAGTTCGTTTCATTACCCTCCTAATGTATTATTAGTTGGCAGTTAAATACTGTCTGCTGGGACCTAAGAGTTTTTCCTCTTGTCTTTCTGGTCATACTTATTGCTTAGGCCGACAGCTTACCTGTAGTGAGGAAGAAATGGAACACCAATTAGAAAGCTTTCAGCCCAGCACCCATGGAAAAGCCAAAAGCTGATAAAGGTCAGCGTGAAATTTGAATGACAGGGCTAAAGTCTTTTACTCATAATTTTGTGTTTGCAATAGAATTCAGAGCAATTCACAGCCTTAAAGGCCTTAAGTGAGAACAGCAATTAATTGTAATGAATAATCTGACAAATCTGGTTGACATATGGCTGCTAATGCCCTCCTTTCTAGTGGGAGCAGTGGAGGGATTAGATTAACTCAAATGAAATCTGGGACCGCCATGCCATCTGCATGTTCAGTAAGGAACCAGTACACGTTAAATGGTGAGTGGGTAGATATCTGTCTTGTACTCATCTCACTCTGAGCCCTTGGCAGATCTGGGAATAGCAGTTTTATTACTGCACCAGCTGCCTGTCAAAGAATGATACGGAAAGGAATAGAGTATAACCTAGAAAGCTAATATACCATGAAGCTGTTAAAATTAACTAGATACAATTAATATGGGTTTCTAAATTTTTTGTTTATAAAATTCATATTTATCTTTTGATTTTTGAGTCCACCCTGTTGAACAGTCACTAATGAAACGATATCATTTCCATCTGTAGAATTTATATCCCTCTTTGGAGATATGTGTGGCAGGTACAGACTGATTTCACACACCCTTGTAAGTGAATAAACCAAACTTTCACTTTTCCATTTTATTGAGGGTCAGGTAGAGAATGGTTCCATGAAATCTTTAGCTGCATTTAGATCTCTCCTCCTTCCCTCCCACTCTGTGAACACTTTTAACTTCAAAAGTCAGCAAGTAGAGAATTAGATAGCATATTGCTCTTTCCTTTTAGTGCTTCTTTTGACGCAGGAAGCAAAAAATCAGAGAGGAGAATAAAACCAAGGAAGAGTTCCAAGTATTGGTGATGGTGACAGCGCAATCCAGTATTTTATTGGTTTGAAGAGAAAGCCCACAATGTTTCCTTATTTCTCCTCACCAGATTCTAATGTGTTCTATCATAAAGCTAAATTCCTTCTGATCTTGATGCCTTGTTAAGTGGAGTTTGCTTTTTATTTTACTTGAATACCTTGTATTAAGCTCTGATGCTAAACTGTTATTTGAGCGAACAGTCTGTATGCAGACCTTCCCTTCTGAGGGTGAGCTAAATCCCAGTCCCGCTTTTTCACTTCCACTTAGACCCTGTTGCTCTGCCAGTTATTAGTCGCTGGAGAATATAGATCTTGAAACCTCATTCCACCTCTTTTTCTTTATAGGCTTTTCACTTGATCAAATTAAATCCATACAAACTTTATATGCGCAGAAAGAAAACAAAGAGAAATTCTCTTCCTAATCTCATCACTTTCGGTTTCCTTTGGGGCTTCTGGGGATGACAATGCTCTCAGATATAGATGATCTTTTTCTCTTTCTGATCAGGATTACTGATCTATGCTTGTTTATCAAGAGGGTAAAACTGAAGCACAAGCCCATTAGCAGGTTTAGTTTTAACCTGCCAACAAGTCAGTGCTCCTTAAGGAGACTCAGATTTGCATTCAGTAGCCAGATCCAAAATGAATATTTCTAATCAAGGATAAAATAGGATTCATCTTCCTGTACGCAATTCTCCAAAGTCAGAATAACACTGAAAGATGGAATGTCCACTCTAGAAGCATCGGTCTTGATGGCCATTTTTAAAAAACATTCTTATCAGTGGATAAGAATGTGCAGCAAGACGACTATATGCCCAGTTTTGTTTGTTATTCTTGTGATTGTGCCTGGCTGGAACCCTGGGGCCTTCCCTTGCTCTAAACACAAGCCAGTTTGGGAAAAATTTAATCTTGACCCAAGTTTATGTAGTTTCAAGGCAAGACATTTAATGCTTATGAAGTTTTGTTTCCTCCTCAGTGGTTTGGTGTAATCAGGTGTTTTGCGGGTAGAAGTGAATATTTTTTATACCTCTTTAATACAAATTGGGTGATTCTGGGTTTCCTAGAACTAAGAGAGATTGTACTTTTCCTTTCTCAAAAGTTTCTGACCACCATTTCAAATTCTTTTTTTTATTAAATGTAAAATATGTTTAAGTTATGACAAATACTATCAAATATATTAGAAGCTAGATAAAAATCAGAATAATTTATTTGTGGTAAGTAAAATATATCTATATGTATAGGGTCATAAAGAAAATTCTAACAGCTGCCTTCAAGCAAGGTACCTCTTAGCAAAGTAGGGATAAGGGATGCTATTTCAAATGTTTATAATGTTAGAAATCTTGGGGAAGTAAAGATAGTAGAGGAAGTAAGGGGCTTTCATGAATGCAGCCACCCCTGTATGGTCTCCCAAGCACAGTCGGGTGTTACTTACACAGAAAGCAAGGAGTAGCCTCTGAGCACTGCTTGACAGCCACAACGAACATCTACTTGCCACCTCCTGATTTCTCAGGGAGCCATGGACTCAGACTAGAATGAGGAATTGCTCTTTTTATTTTTTTAAAGATCTTTATTTATTTATTTCTTTTTTATGTAGGAGTACAGCTATTTTTTCAGCCACTGATTAGCTGATTGAATTGGGCATGAACTCCACCTTACTTTTTTTTTCATTTTTTATAAAATCGCTGGAGCGATAGCACAGCGGGTAGGGCGTTCGCCTTACACGCGGCCAACATGGCCGACCCGAGTTCGATTCCTCCGCCCCTCTCGGAGAGCCCGGCAAGCTACCGAGAGTATTCGATATGCCAGACACAGTAACAACAAAGTCTCCAGTGGAGACGTTACTGGGCCCGCTCGAGCAAATCGACGATCAACGGGAGGGCCTTTACCTTTTTTTTTTTTTACCTTTTATAATTTTATTTATTGAATCACTGTGAGAACAGTTACAAAGCTTTCAGGTTTAAGTCTCGGTTATACAATGAAACACTCATACCTTCACCAGTGCTCATTCTCCACCACCAAAAACCCCAGTATACCCCCATCCCACACTCTCCCCCTACCTGTGGGGCAGATGATTTTTACATTACTCTCTCTTTATTTTGATCACATTCAATATTTTGACACCAGACCCACCATTATTATTTGGGATTTTACCCCAACACTCAGATCTGCTGAAAAGCAATAGTAGACAATATGTTTTCTTTTGCTGGTTAAGAATAACATGATGTCGCATGGCTGTAGTAGTGGCTGCGCAATTTAAAAATTTTGAAATGTTAACAGTTAAATCTGGAGGGATTTCTGCCAAAACCTGCTGGGTTCCAGGATTTGTTCCTGAGTCTCTGGGATCATGGCCATTAAGCAAGCAGCTTGATCAGGAGCCAGAAAGGTCATTCCTGGGCGGTGACTCGGGGTCTCGTTGGGAGGGGGAGGAAAAGGCCGGCTTCACCCCAATACCGTGAGACCCGTGTGTCTCATCACTGAGGGCCCAAACCTGACTGTCCAGTGGCCTCTGGAGGATGACGGCTACTGAGCCACCTAGGGGGAGAAGGCGGAGAGACAATACCCTTTCACCCCTGGAGTGTCCTGGCGACCTTAACCTACTGTGGGGCCTGGACGCATTTCTGCCAAAAGTCACAGGGTTTCGAGATTTGTTTCTGAGTCTCTGGGATCATGGCCGTTAAGCAGTTTGATCAGGAACCAGAGAGGCCATGCCTCCAATTAAATAGCTGAGTCCAAGGTGGTTTGTGGGTGTATCTCCCACATACCTAACTTTTGGCCGTTTACTTTCTTGGTAAACTTTGACCCAAGTTTTTGGGGTCTGGCCAAAGGCACAGCGGCAATTTTGGGGTATTTGGAAGTCTGAAGGTGCCATCAGGTTGCTGATGCACTTGCCTTGCAGATACAGATTGACCTGCTGGCAACACCATACCCCTGAGGAATTGCTCTTTGCAGGAAAAGAAAGCCAGTCCTAGGCCTTACCCAGTCTTTCCGGGTCCTTGTTCTTCCCACAGAAAAGAATTTCAGGAGTAGATGATCAGTGAAGTAAAAACAGATTTTATTTGGAGGATTTTGAGGAAGGAGAGGAGGGAGGGCGGAAGGGAGAGAGTGAGAAGGGGACAGAGAGAGAGAGAGAGAGAGAGAGAGAGAGAGAGAGAGAGAGAGAGAGAGAGAGAAGAGAAAAGGAGAGAGGCAGAGAGACAGAGAGAGAGGGAGAGGGAGAGAGAGGGGGAATGAAACATTCAAGAGAATTCAGGCTTCTCCGAAGATGGAGAGAGCCCCAGCACACATATCAGGAGGAGAAATGTGGTGACATATGTGCTTGGCCATGTGGACAGAAGCAGCACATGGGTTTGGACAGCATATGCGCATGCTTCCTTTAGTCAAGGTAGCGTTTATAGGGTTTTTTTTCAACCTGCCCCACATGGGACTTCTAGCTAAATAAAAGTCCATTGCTATGATTGTTGCCAAGGGGGTTGAGTTGAGAATGGTTGATGGTCTTTGAAATTCCTTTCCTTGGCTTTTGGAGGCAATCCAGCATTCTCTGGGTCTGTTGGTGCCAGGGTAAGTCTTATCAGGCTTTACTTCCTCTTATTACAAGGTGGGCTTTTTGCATCTTTGAGCTACTGCTTTTATTACTTCCTAGGAATTCCTCTGCCATGGGGGTCCTTTCCTATCTACCTGCTTACATCAACACCAAAACAAACAAATAAACAAAAAAAACAACTAAAAGACTTCCAACTTTCGTTGGTAACACTATCTCATTTTCTTTGGGGGCCACAGCTGCTGGTGCTCAAAACTTGCTCCTTGCTTTATGCTTAGGGATTACTCCTTGCAGGACTTGGGGGACAGTATGAGATGCTAGGGATTAAACCCTGGTCAACTGCATGCAAGGCAAGAGCCTTACCCACTGTACTATTTCTCTGGCACTAATAAATCTGTAATTGGCTGTGATTGATTAGTTATAAACACCCATCATGCAATGTTTAAAAAATTTCTATCCTAAATGTGAGTCCCTCATTTTTTCTGCTTACGAGAATAATAATTGTGCTGATATTCACAGTGGTTGATCATTATTTTAAATATACTCAAATATTAGTGTAAAGGTATACATTGTCCATAAAATTAGTATTTAAGGTAGGATATAAAAGTTTTACTCTGCCAAGATTTTGGCAATATTTTTAAATTACTAAATATATATATTGTGATTTAAAGTATCCAAATATGAGAGGAAACCTCAAGATCAAACCTCAAATCTTTGTAATTTTTTTCTCAGCAAAAACAGTTTTAGTATATAATTTAAAATTTATGGACATGTCACAGATAATGTTTAAAGGTGATATTTGAAACATTTCATTTAGACTGGATGCCAAACAATAAAAAATGACACCATCTCAAAAGAATTGTTATAACCATAGACATTTATTGAATAAATATTAGTGACTTTTAATGTGAAAATTTTAATTGTTCAAAATAGTTATGTGTTCATAATTTTAATACACAGATTGTAAGTCCTTTAAGTATTAGGCCAAGCAGTGGTTCTCAAAATTATGGTGCAGAACCAGCTTTCAGGTAAATTCCCAGACCACTGCACCTACTAATTTGATGTGTCTATCACCAAATCAGAAATTCAGTATTGGACTGTCAGTGGTGGTGTGGCAAGCCCTTACAGTAATTCTGATGCATGCTCTGGTTTGAGATCCACCCTCAAAATGATAATTTTTTGGTTATTTGTTTTATAGAACAGTTCTCATGAACAGGTCTTTCTCTTATATTAGAAAAAGAAGGCAAATAAAATAATAAAGAAAAGGATGAGAGGAGAAATAAAGGGAATATTAATCTTCTTAGGGTGATACAATTCTGCAAAAATTGCTTTAAATGCTTACTTTCCCAGCAAAAAGGCAAATATTACTCATTCTTTGTAAAAATAAAACATCTTTGATGGTAAAGGTGCAATAACTTTGTAAAACAAAACCATAAATATTAACAGTATTGTAACTACCCAATCTGTTACCTAAACAATGTCATTTTCTTGCTTTTTGTTTTTGCTTTAGGGCAGACCTGGCAGTGCTCGAGAGCTATTCCTGGTCCTGTGCTCAGGGGTGACCAGTAGCAGTACTTGGGGGATCAAACACGGTGGTAGGGATCAAACCAGGGTCAGCAACATGTAAGGCAAATGCCTTGACTGTTGTGCTGTCTCTCTTTCTTCAACAGAGTTTTAAAAGAAACATGAGAAGAAAACATTTTTTAAAAATGCATGGTCTCTAGAAGGTAAGAAACATTTTAAAGTCTTATTCCCAATCCCGCCACCTTGCCCAAATCTTTGCCAGCGATTTGTCGTTTTTCTCTTCTAAATTACTCTAGTGGTTAGGTGGTCATTATTTTTTGTGTAAAAATGCTTAAAAGGTTAATGCTCACTGCTTCCTACACATTTGTCAGTTTTCTACTTTGGTCCAGAACTATCTTTCTCCTTCCAACAAGATTTAGACACTGTCAGTGCCTTCATCTTGTCATCAACGCAGAAATTTTTATTTTGCTGCATCTGGAGACAAAGTTTCTCAAATATTCTGCTCTTGTTTTCAGAAGGAGAAAGCAAGCTTTCTTGTTTAAATGCAGTAATTGTAATTTAATCATCTGATTCTCAGAGATCTCTTAGCTGCAAATTAAAAGGAATTACTGCTAAAATGAGAAGCAATCGTTCTATGTCCCATTATCCTTCCTTAGCTAGAGACTGGCTTTAAAGACATAACAGTAGGGACTGAGAGATAGTGCAGGAGTTAAGGCACTTTCCTTGTCCACAACTGACTCCAGCTCTATGTCAGACACTCCATATATTCTCTGAGCACTTCCAGGAGTGATACCTGAGCTCATAGCCAGGAGTAATTGCCAAGCACTGCTGAGTATGGCCCCCAAACAAAGAAGAAGCAAACAAAAAACCTTATGAAGCAGCGCATGATGAATTGGATGGAGTTATTTGGCCCAAATAATGTTCTCTTACTGGTTACTTTCTTCCATCTCTTTAGCTATGTCGACCTTACATACTTCAATGGAAAAAAAAATAACTCCAAGATTCTTAATTAATATACTCAATCCATATAATATTTTTATGTATAATACCATGATGGGTTCAGGAAAATCTGCTAAACTGATAAAATATAATGAATACCAACTCCTAGAAACTACCTCTGTTTTTACATGGTTTATTTTTCTTGAGTTTTATACCATAGAATTTCCAATAAACTTAATATTATTAGAAACAGTAGGGGAATTTATGAAACAGTTAAAATGATACTCTATTATGTTGTATATTTTGCCAGTTTAGACTCCATATACTCTTCCACTACCAAATTACCTAATAAAGAGGTTAAAATAGTTGTATCTTCTGTTGCCTTGGCATACTCGCTAAGAGCTCAATACTGGTCTTGGAGTTGTAGAATCAGGGCTCATATTTCAAAAACAGTTGTTGGATAAAATATAAACTAGCTTTCTAATTTTATCAAGTTTGTACCATAAAATCATAGGAGACAGTTTGTTATTTTTTTTATAGTATTATGTTACTTTTTTGTTTCGTTTTGGTTTAGTTTGGGGTGACAAACAGCAGTGATCAGGAATTATGCTAGGCCCAACTTTGTGCTTGGGACTCAGTCTTGGCGGTGGGGGTGGACCACACAGTGCCTGACTGACTGCATGCGTTCTCTGGCCCATTGAGCTATTTCTCTGGCCTGTGTTGTACAGCTTTTTATACATGTAGCTGTGTTTTAGAAAGTAAGAGAGAATTCTTTCTACTTTATATACAAAAAAACCCATAGAATTCTTCCTCATTTTCTGTGATTCTCAGCTTTTGGCATGAAACTTCCCTCTGCTTTTCAATAGTAAAGATGAATGTCAGTAAATTATATATTTAACTCTCCCAGTCTATTTTATTTTGATTTATTTTGATTTTTGGTTTTGGGGAAAACCAAAGTAATTCCCTGGCAGTTTCAGTGCTTATTCCTGACTTTGAGCTCAGGAATCACTCCTGGTGTGTAGGATAACACTCTTTTGTCCTTCCTTAGGTAGCTTAGGTTTGTCAGGTCACACCCATCTAAGGACACTGAACTTGTATTGTAAGCAATGTCCTTTCTGTGTGGACACAGGAAGACAGTTAATATGCTTTGTAACTTGGGAGTTGATTGACTCCGAACAATGTTTACTCCTGGGCATCTGATTTCTTGACTCAGTTGCCCTTAATTCCTAGCACCCCAAAAGCAGGGTCCCGACGAGGGACTGAATGGACCCAGGGCAAGCAGTGAGCTACCCTGGCATCGAAATGGGCCAGGCCAAAGAGCCACAATACTCAACTATAAGTTGAGAGCATGATCATGGACAAATGCTGTCATGATTCAAAAGTAAGTAACGACGAGACTAGGATCCTGCTGGAGCTAGGAAGATTAACCTGGCCTGAGGACTGCAGAATGTATAGTGAGATGTTCTCAGGAAGAACCAAACTAAGTTTGTATCTCTTACTGTGATCATACAGAATGACATTGTTAGAAATATTAGAAGTACATTTATTACAACTATTTAAGTAGATTACTAACTGAGGGAAGAACACACCCTTGTTGGGATCCCACCCTTGAGCAGATCTCCTAGTAATCTGGAGTAATCTCTTTAGATGAGATTTTATCCTTAATCTCCTGGAGGAGTGGTCTTACCTCTCTTTGTTGATTTGTCAGTATTCAACCCAACTTTATGTCACCGCCTTACATGATTGCTATATAAACTAAGACGGTAAGCTCAGAGAGGGGAGAGTCAGAGCGAGGGGCTCAAGCTTGAGAGAAAGAATAGCCGTCCTGATCCAGGCACACACAGGGCTCAAGAGCACCGACTGCAGACGGTGAGAAAGAGCTATCCGGTGAGCCGGTGAACACACAACCTTCGGTGAGATAAGATTTTACACTGGTGGATGTCAGGGGACTATGTATAGTGCTTGGGATCAAATTGTGAGTTGGCTGCATGCAAGGCAAGTGCCCTGTCCACTATACTATCTCTCCAGGCTCCATCCAGTCTATTTTAATCATTTCATATCTGATTTTCTTGCCCCAAGTTTTATGTTTACCATATTTCTGAAGATGAAAGTGAAAGGAGCTTTTAGTCTTCTTTTGGTGTCATCTTTATTAAATTATCAATCTCTTTTCCCATTTTATAAAGGATTTTTTTCTTTTACCCATTCCCCTCTGGAAACTTGCAACTTGATTTGACTTGCCATAAAGTCCTAGAAAAAGTATATAAGGAGTTTGAAAGACAAGCAGTTTCTACTGAATTCTAATACATTTCAACTTTGCGGCACAATGAATTCTGACATTATAATAGAGACTTTAAAAACAAAGGTAAGGCAAACTATGAGTGCTGTAAGAATTTTTAATTTCACTAAACTCAGCAGGTATAAGGAAGCATTTTCTTGCATATCAGGCTTATCAAGTCATTATAAAATTGAAAAGTTTAATCTGCATATATGACACTTTTAATATGCCTCAGACTTTTTAGAATATGAAGACTAATTTTTAAAACAAGATACTTTTTCAAATGTCTTTGCTTCTTATAGGTATTTACATATTTAAGCAATGTGCCTTAGACTAAATAGGTGTACAAAAAAAGCTGACTGAATTTTACAAGATAATTTTTTTCTTGGATGACTATAATAAATTTATCAGATAGAAGAATTTATCCTCTATTTTAACAACTGTCACCTGGGTTAAGAATTATACTTAGTTTAAAAAATGCAAACAATACAACTACTTCTAAATTTATTTTGTTAATGAAGCCACTACATAAATTTAGCACTTTTAAAAAATTAATTGCTCACACTAAAAAGGGCTAAATTCAGTCTTACTCTCTGTTTCAAAGACCTAATTGCCAAGGACCTAGCCTTAATATTAACTAGGATAATTATTATGCAAAGCATACCCACCCAGAATGTTTGCATAGCTATCACAAGCGCTTTCATAAATGATGCTTTAATTAGTCTTAATTAGAATTTGTTTAAGTCAGCAGGGAATGCAGGGCCCGTGAAATGATGTATGTAATAAGCATCAGGCTCACTTTTTACTTGGGGAATAGAGCTGACAAAATCACATCACGTTAAATTGATTCAGTCAGAATTAAAATTCTTATGGTATTAATTAAATGGGGGATCTCATTAGCAGGCTGCAGAGTGACGGAACGACTCTTTGGCGACCAGATGTGAGGAAGGCATTACTGAAGGAGAGTACCATTAGACCCAAAAGTCATCATCTTAAATATAGACATGCTGACATTCATTTAGTTTGGTCACAGTTGTCCTGTCCAACTATATTTAATATTAAGATGCTAGAAACTGAATTATTTATTTTTTATTTTTAGGTGATTTTGCTTCCTCACCTTCTGCCAAGTAGTTAAAAATATCTGAATACTCTGAGTATTCAGAAACATCTTGATTTGACAAACCAACTCAGCAAACATGGGAATCAATCAATAATTAAAATGGATGAATGTAGTTTTTTATTTTGCTTTAAAGATGTTTTCCTTTATGGTTATGAAATATGTTGAGAAATTTGCAGACTCAGTGATCAAACTAAACTGTAACTTCTGTTTAGTTAAATAAATAATAGGAAATTGATTCATGCATTCACAGAGCTACCGGTGGTTTTTCTTCTTTACAGCTATAAGATAAAGGAAAGACAGCACAATTTGTTATTTATAAAACAGTTCTGAGTTTGCAAGTCTAGTCATGGATGGATGATATTTACTTCCAATTAGCATATGTTTTGTGAATGGCAAGGGGCATATGCTTCAGCTGTGTACATTTTTGGTCAATATTAACAATTTAAGGCTTTGGCTTTATTCCTTCCAGCATTTGTAAAAAAAATTTTTTTTCTTTTAATTGCTGAATGAGTAGGAAAATACTAGGGCTAACCCCTTCTATTAAAAGACATTGAGTTAGTTGATATTTAACTACAGAGGAAATGAGCCCTAATTATTATGTGTGGGAAAACATGAGGGTTATTTTTGATGCATAGACAAATCTTTAAAAAATCTGTCCTGTAGCACTGTTCTCCCATTGTTCATCGATTTGCTTGAACAGGCACCAGTAACGCCTCCATTGTGAAACTTGTTGTTACTGTTTTGGCATATCGAATACACCATGGGGAGCTTTCCAGGCTCTGCAGTGCGGGTGGGATACTCTTGGTAGCTTGCTGGGCTCTGCGAGAGGAACAGAGGAATTGAACCTGGGTTGGCCGTGTGCAAGGCAAATGCTCTACCTGCTATGCTATTGCTCCAGACCCTTACAATCATAAAATTAATTTAATAGTTGAATGAATATAAAATTTTTCCTGTTTATAATTTGTCCTAATAAAAAACAAGAAAAAATTGCAGTATCTATTGTGGATTGATATTTGGGAAAACATTTTTATTTTTATTTATTTTAAAAATAAACGGATTTCTTCTATACTATTCTGGTAGAAATATCATTAGAATTTCAAGAGAAATAAATGGGTAACTGTTTTATGAGTAAGCTATTTCTCAGAAAAAGGTATAGAGCCTTTCTTCCAAATAGGACTAAAAGTTTCAGTTTTATACTTAAGTCCTTACTCAATTTACTTTTCATCAAAGACATTCCATATTGCACCATTTCCTGTCCCATGTAGATGATTTTTCCCCCAAACAGGGAAGGTATTAGAATTCAAAGACACAATATGGATTAGAAAAAGCAGCTTAAGACAGTCTCAGTATACTTTGAACTGTTTTGCATATTTTATATTTTGACTGTTTTACCCTTTTCTGACAGGTTGTTTTGAGTTTAAGTAAGACATAACAATAATGACCAACCATTCAACTCATGCTAACATTTAACAAGTCAAAACATACTATGCCAGTCTTTTCAGCAGAGTGTAACAACTGAGTATATTTCTGTAGCCATCCCCTGTTTAAAACTTCATTCTGGAATTAGTTTAGCAAGAAGAAAAACTGATCTAACATTGGGCCAATGTCTTGACAACATGAAGAAAGCAAATGCAAGTTCATTGCTAGTTGATCCTTTTTGCAGAGATGCTGTTGTGCAGAGTAAACATTATGGAGTGTAGTTCCTCTTTAACAATGTCAAACACAAAGTCAAGTGGCTTGTTAGTCAACGGTGTTATGTAGCATATGCCAGATAAATCAACAACTGTATGGGTGACAGGGTATTTAGCATATCAGTGAGTAAACATACATATTAAGATGATCTGCAAATGGTCAGCCTTGAATTCTGTGTAGGATCCGAGGAATTTATCTGAGATCTTTTTGCATCAATGTTCTTCTATAGACATATGTTGGGTTTTAATTATTTTAAGATGTCCAAAACTATGGTCATAATTTGGTGACACAACCTTTACTGGCTGAAAAAAATGCCAATTTTTTTCCTATTTAGAAACTGACTTTCTCATGACTTTTCTTCCTGGGAAATAAAACATATTTATTTTATGATTATGCCTGGAGTCAACTGTGCCTTGCCTTCAGCAACAGACAGACCTCTACTGAGGCTTTTTACAGCCTAAAGGAATATAGTAAAAAAGGTTACATAAACATTCAGAAAAGTAATAACCTCAAGCCCTCTAAATATGCTCAAGAGAAATGGTGTGTCTGTGGAATGCATTAGTTTTCATTTAGGTATGCTGCTGTCCAATATTCAAATTCATTTGTTTGGACAGGAGAGAGAAGATAGTGGGTAAGGTAGATTGCCGTATGCACAAGTATCCTGGGTTTCATCCTGGGCACCCTGTATGGTTCTGGGTGACCCACGAATGATCCAGGAGCTCTAGCCAGGCATAAACCCTGATCACAGCCAGGTGTGGCCTCCCAAACAAAAGCAAACAAAAAAAAAAAATCAAGTCTACTTATAAGATTAATAGCTTCTTAAAGACTTTTTTCTTTGTTTGGTTTTGCATGGGGGCATATCTAGTGGTATTCAGGGCACTTCTGGCTCTGTGCTCATGGATCACTCCTAGCTGGCTCTGGGCTCAGTATAGAGAATCCCCAATGACCAAACCAGGTGGGCCATGAGCATTCATGTGCCCTCCAAACTTTACTTTGACCCCCCAATATATAGGCATATATATGTATATATATATATATCTTTATGCCATTGGGAATTTTATTCGGAATGTTTATTGTATTAATTTTTGACAAAGCAGGCAACTATACAAACAGAACTCCAAAACAACCTCCCAACGAGAACATATGAGACAATCAAATAACCCTACTCCTTAAATAAATCCTATGAGAGGTTCCTGCCTGTCACCTCTTAAGCTATTTTCCCAGTAACCTAGGATTCCACCTATGTCTCCAAGGGGTTCATTTTGTAACAATCCTTTGTTTATCCCCCTGTAAGTGTGCAGCATCACCAACTTCCACATCCAAACCAAATCTTGGGAGTTAAATTCCATCTCACATTTCAGAGGTGACCACAATACGAATTAATTATATGTCCTTGTCACATACAGAGGCTTATGATAAAAAAATTGGAGATCAGTTTGTTTGTTTTAAGACAATGTGCTTTTTGCCTGTGATTTTTTTTTTAGACCCTGATGCTTAGTAGACCAACAGCTCTGTAATAGAGCAAAAAGAACTAGATATTGATATGATTAAGCATATCAACAGCAGGGACCGAGGTTAGGATGGAAACTTGAAGGGCTATCAAGTCCCATTTCTTCGGCACACAAGTTGATCTCCAGCTGGGATCAGAAATTTCCCTAGTGGTGTAGCACTGCCTAATTAGCTGCATTAGGGAAGACTCAGCCTTTCTCTTCGCTGGCCTCAGTTGGAGACAGGAAACTCACCTACTTCAGTGGTAAGGCTGTAACACTTAATTAATTAATGGTTGCAGCATATTTATGATCTTGGGATAAAAGGGCTATAGGAGTGAAAGTATCACTATATTCTTTCCTAATGCTACTGGGAAACATGAGTCAGTTTTGAAAATTTTTTCTCACCCCTACCCTCCCACCCACCCATTGATGGCTAATAAATATCTTCCAATTTTTTTCTGCATCTTTAATTCAGAAACTTGGTCAGTGATAAAATATGACTATAGAATTTGTTGTTCATCAAAAAGTTTCTAGACATAATTACGTGCTCATATCATAGCAAGCACTGTTATTTAATCTAACAATGGATGTGGAAAGGATTCTGGACAGTGGTTCTTAATAGAGCAATAAAGATTTCCCATATTGCTATAGACTAGACTCAAAATAATAATGACATGGTTAAATGAAGTTAGAAGAAAGGTTTAACTGAAATTTAACTCAAAACTCCTCCCTTATGGTTTCCTTTGAAGAAATTGTAGTAGAAAGAAGCAGAGTTCAACTGAATCCTGAAAAAAATAAAGGTGAGTGGAGATAGAGGGAGAGAGGAAGAGAGAGAGACAGAGATACAGTACAAATTGTAGATCTTAGCAAATGCAGGAAATATGAATCAATATAAATCAATCTTAGCAAATGCAGAAAATATGAATCAATATGAATCATCATTAGTGAATACTGAAGGGAAAAATCTGGCACATGGAAGTATTAGTAAGGTGGTTATCAGAAATTAAAATAAAATGAGGCATAAATCTTGAAAAACTGACCACTAATCTCGTTTTCTCATTATTTCACAGTACCTTAAAATATGGAATACATTAATATCTAACATTTTCTCCCCTTAAATTAGAATAAATGTATATATTTCAACTTCAAACAAGATGTATATGTGTTTTTCAGGCTTTCAAAACAAGGAGTCAGAGAAAAATAAATGCAGTCAATTTTGAGCTGAAAAAATAGCAAATTATTACTGTTTTTTTATCCTTTTGTGTTTCCCCCATAGTCTTATTTTTTCGTATGAATCCATCTCCAAATCTCAATTTCTATGACTGTACTATAGATTCAGTAAGAGAATCTTTTTTTTTTCACTTCTTAATTCTCACAGGAATGTCACATGAAAATTTATTTTCACTGGGTTTTAAATTCCTTAATAGTAGAAAGCAACTTAGCAGGCAGATGGGCCCTGAATGTGTTCATCGACAGTGCAAGGCACAATTGATGAAGACTCAACAGAAGGCTTTTGAGAAAAATGATAGGTACATAAAGAAAACCATTTTCTAAAGTACCAAAAGCAATTACCACTTGCACTTTGACCTCGATTTTTCTAAGTAGTAGTAGGAAGAAAATTCCTGGACAAAAGCTTTGCAGAAAAAAAGACTTGGGTCAGATAAGAAATTTAACTAGAGGATAACCAACTATCAAGATGCTTTTTGGGTTCCAGGGAACAGGTTAGTCCATCATAAGATGGACTCATAATGTTCACTGTCACACGGCAGTTCACGGAACAGTTAAAGCATATGTAAGACTTCACGCTTAATTTTTCCCCCTAGATTTATTTAAACACTAGGGTTTATAAAATTGTGCTTATTCTTTTAAAGAGATATTTCTTTCTCTCTTTTGCATTGCTAACCCTCCATTTTTATAAGAAATTACAAAAGATAATATAATAACCTACTTATCCCATTAAAATCCTTCAAATGTACAGGAAATTTCTAAGTATAGAGACTCTTACCAAGCAAAGTACTGACTCCTACTAAAAGCACTATTTCTTTTTTTCATAGAGACAATTTAAAAGACTATTTATGTTTGCACTTGTCTTAGTCTCTATGTTTGTCTACATATTGTTCATTATGAAAAAAGTATAAAACATTAGTATATGTAACATATTACGTATTTATGAGAATATCATGGATATGCATACGCATATGTCTCTTTGGCCCAGTTAGAATTCAGGAAATGGGTCCCACATCTTGAACAAAGTATGTATGTTGGAGGTCATTTTTGAAGCTTAGCATTGAGCAGAGTTGTAGAGTGAGAATTTTCTATACTTGGGAAAAAGAGCAAGAAAATACAGTGAAATAACCAACAATATACAATATTATAAACAAACCAATAAAACCTGCTCAGGCTAATTCGTTGGTAAGTCTTCAAATTCAGTATTAAAACATATTTGAAATAATACAAACTAATGCCTCATCAGTATTCAGTTTTGTTGTCATAGCATAGGGTTAAAAACAAAAATCCAAGAGCATAACACAAGAAGATTAAAAACTGGCATAGAAGAGGGCCTATGTTTAATTAAGTTTCTTGTATGTGGTTCAGTCCCATTACATACTCTTAGAAGGGCTAATGTCTTTAGTATCTGAGAACTCAAGAGTTCTACATATGCCATGTAGATTTTGATGGAGCAGTGGGGCAGTGCCCCAAGAGGTAATCAGCACTGATGGAAAGAAGTGAAAACAATAATGTGAGACATTTGAGTGAAGAAAAATAAAAACTAAGGACCAGGAGCTTGATTTAAATAAAAAGAAAAAGCTCACCGAGTAAGACTTTATGCATAGAATGGTACTATTAAGAAAATACTCCTTTATGGTTATTTGCTTGCCAAGCCCAGGTGTGTAGTAAAGATTGAATTAAATTATACATAAACTCCTTTAGGATTCTAGCAGACCTGTATTTATCAATCTAGAAATTAATAAAGTATTTTTAATGAAAAACACTGTACTTACCTAAAGGAATCTTATAATCTAGTTAGGGAGAGCAGATACACATGAGTAGTCAGTCTCTTGTATTGTGTAATAACTTCTATGTGAACCTGATAATTTCAAATTGGCTCACATTAAACTCCATGCATGAATTTTGTTTAATGGGAAGTTGCAACTCATTTCCACACCTACCCCATAAACTAGGGCATCAACTCAGCCATCTCCACACCTGTAGGTCTTCTACGAGTTGCTCAGATATGCTCATTATCGTCCATTCATGTTTCTATTCCAGTTGATGCCCGTAAAAATCTTGATATAAGGTGTTGGAACCACAGTGCATCCAGTTGAACCCTTGCCTTGTATGCACCCAATCCGAGTTTGATTCCTGGGAACCCATATTTTCCCTAGGCCTGCTAAGATTGCTCCATGAGCTTGGAGCCAGGAGTAACTTTGAGTACCATTGGGTATTACCAGCGTCCTCTCCCAAAAGACTCTTAAAATATAGTCACACCAATCCATTAGTTGCCAGGCCACTCCTGAAGATTGCTTCTTCTATGTATGCTATCCACATTCCTTTATGGAGTATAGGTGTTCAGCCGTTGCAGAATAGTTGGGAAGATCTACTCTCAAATCTGCTTCACTGAATGTCACACCAGCTCCAGATGTTTGTCACTTAAATCCTCATTTTTATAATATAATTCTTAAATATCTCCTTATACTTTTAATTCTAATTCATGAAAAGGTGGAGGGGGGTTACTGAGACCACACAATGACGAATTCAATGACATTATTTTTATGAACCGTTCTTTGATCCAAAAGGTACATTCCATACATATAAGTCATGCAAAAATAATGACTTAAACAGAGGTGGAGTGGTGTCTTAACCACTACTTTGCCTCTGTTGTGCTTGTGATCAGCTGTGTCCTGGTTTAGCACTATTTGCTAAAGGAATTCAGAGGGGTTTAAAGTTTTTATAGGGTACAGAGGTCAGATCAAGAGAAGAATAAATGGTGGCACTTGACCTTTTGAGTAAGGATGAGTTCTGTAGAAAGGAAAAAAGAGGGAGGTCAGTATGGCTTTTTATGAAAGGAGTAGTTTTTGGCTGGTCAACCTTGTTTCAGGACACATGTATTTATTTTCTCAGCTTCCACTGGTGTTGATTACTGTTTTTAAATCAGTCCTTGTCTGTAAATAGCCTTTTCCTCAGTAGACCAGTGCTGCCAAAGGTTTTTGATAATCCATTCCAAAACCAATCCATAGTCAATGACAGATTTTGTTGGCAGCATAAAGATTAGTATCTTTGACTCAACACAAGAGCCTCTGTGAACCAGTCTGATTCTGGATCTTCCTGTGAGTTTGACTGAAATCTCTTCCTCAGTTCACCCTCTTCACTATTGTACTGTTATCTCTTTTAAAGGTATTCTCTCAGACACTTTTATTAAACTTTCAGGACATAAAACTCATTTTTGACTATTTTTCAGAAGTCTTCTTAAGAGAGGATAAATAAAAAGATGCCTTCACCAGGTTTGAATTAGGGTGTATTTTTTTAAATTTAATTTTTTTTTTAGGATATAAAACTTGAAAATAAGTTCGTAGGGAGATTCTTGAATGCCAGATAATAGTGTTTGTACATTACCTAACAGGTCAAAAGCAACAAATCTGTGTGCCCCAGGGCATATGGCAGTTTCTCCATCTTACACATGGTATAGACAACATCAATAAATAATTCTTTCCTACAGAACCCCATGCTTACTACAGGATGCTTCTGTAGGCTGAGATTCAGTCTGATTCATTTGTTATGGAGTCTACACCAATTCTAGACTTACACTTTTAAGTTAAGAAAATTAATTTATAATCAGGAGGTCTCACAAAATGAAATTTACTCATGATTTTTTATATTCAAGATTATTTTTCCACAAATCCATTGATATACAAACCTTAATGCTAGCCTGAGGTGTGAGTTATCATCATGGAGAATAAAAGTGAATCTAAGTACTGAACGTATCTACCATTAGGGATAGAATTTTCTTTTTGAGAGGCACATCATTTATAATGTATTGAAATAAGCACATTTTATTCATGTGAACTTAATACTGATTTCACCATGTTGCTGCAGTTTAGCACTTATGGTAAAGTAAAGTAAGTAAACCAAAGGCCCTTCCATTGATCATCGATTTGCTCGAGCGGGCCCAGTAACGTCTCCATTGGAGACTTTGTTGTTACTGTGTCTGGCATATCGAATACGTCACAGGGAGCATGCCAGGCTCTGCCGTGTGGGCGAGATACTCTCGGTAGCTTGCCGGGCTCTCTGAGAGGGGCAGAGGAATCGAACTCGGGTCGGCCATGTTGGCTGCATGCAAGGCAGACGCCCTACCGCTGTGCTATCGCTGGAGCACTTATGGTATTTATATAAATACCATATACTTAAACATTACTGTAACCATTTTACCTTTCAGTTGAAAAATACTTTAGGGGCTGAAGCCATGGTACAGCTTTCAAGGTACTTACCTTGCATGCAACCAACCCAGGGTCTATCTCTAGCTCCCCATATGTTCTCCCAAGTCTTACCAGTACCTGTACCTGAGTACGGAGTCAGGAGTAAGCCCTCAGTGCTGCCAAGTGTGGACACACCCTCCCAAATGAAAACAAAACAAAAAATATTTCAACAGATAAAAACATACATATAATATGAGTAAATAATAAAATTAAAAATAAAATCAATTATGATAAATGATTACATATAAAGTATCATGTTCTAGGGTTTGATACTATATTACTCTTACTGTCACATATATATAAACTTGGACATTTAGGATCACGTATATCTGTGCACTGTAGCACTATCCTCCCATTGTTCATTGATTTGCTCGAGCGGGCCCAGTTACACCTCAGGTGTGAGACCTGTCATTACTGTGTTTGGCATATCGAATATGTCGTGGGTAGCTTGCCAGGCTTTGCTGTGTGGGCGAGATACTCTCGGTAGCTTGCCAGGCTCTCCGAGAGGGGAAGAAGAATTGAACCTGAGCCGACTGGGTCGGCCGTATGCTAGGCAAATGCCTTACCTGTTGTGCTATATCTGTGCAATCTTACTAAATATGTCTTCAGTATGGTAAAGAAAGGTCTATGCTTTGCTTCCCAATATTGTGTTACTTGAGAAACGTAGCCACATACTTTATTTAAAAGAGCTCCAAATTATGCCATATTTCACCCTGTTATTAACAGTCTATTCTTATGCTCTCAAAAGTAATAGTCACTCTATCCATAAGTAATTTTGTATTTTGAGGGTAAATATGATTCTATCAAAATATTTATAATTATAATTGAATTCAAATTTTTATGTCAAAAAGAGATTTTTGTGCCCGGTGGATTTTCATTCTTCTCTGTTATCATAGAACTGTAGCTGAAGGAGAAAGTGGTAAAGAGTCAGCAACTTTGGCTTATTCAGAATATCTGTCTGGTTTTATCTCTGTTGCTTTATATTTCACTTGTGACCTGAATAATGGAAGGAATCCTTGGTAGACCATTAAGAAAAGTCAAAGTCATTATAAAAAAAAGAAATAATATTCTCCTTTTTCAAAGAAGACCCAAGAGGTGTGTGGGTGGTGTGATGTGATTAGTGAGAAAAAGAAAGAGACAGAGTAATGCTCAGAAAGAGTAAGAGTAAAATTGCTGAGAGATTTCCACACCCTTTCATCATGTCAGCTGACAAGTAAAGACTGAGCACCCAATGCACCTTAAAAATCTTTTCATCTTTGAACTAGAATTTCATATATAACTTTATTTTTACTGTACAGTTTTATAGACTTTATGATCTCCTGCAATATAAAAAACAATTTTTATAATTTTATTTTGCTCACAACTGAAGTACTAAAAGTAAGGCCATCCATAGGTGCGAAAAGAATTAATAGAATTTGTAAACTAATAACCTCCCACTTTTTTAAATGCTCAATTTTGGCAAATTTGGTCATTCAGCTTCAGGTTTTAAGAATGATGAAGGGGTATTTATTAACAGCAGACTTAATTGCAGCAAGAAATTTGTCTGTATACATCTTGAAACCTAACATGGATCCCTTTAATGTAGCGTCAAGGCACAACATTCTTAGTGGGTGTTGAGGCCATCTTTGTTGACAGAATCAACTAGTGAGAATTAGTGCTACTGATGAGAATCAACAAAAGATTCTATTATATATGCTCTTTTCATAAAAATCAAGAATTTGAAAATATTTTAGAAAAGCATCAACAAACTTATCAGAGTAAAGAAAGCAATTTGGTGCTTAAATACATAAATACTTGCTATCTGAGAAACTCAATAAAACAGAAAGTTTCATTATCTAAGAACCCTAAATAACTGAGGCAACATTTTCTAGCAAAAAATAGTAAAATAAAGGAGAAACATATACATTTTTTTTTCTCTGCATTTGTCCAGTAGTACAGGTATAATACTATCAAGATACACCTGTACAAAAAAACCTTAGCTGCTGCTAAATCAAGAATAAAATATATATTTCCTTCCAAATTTGGCTCCAGACATGCTCACTGCTTCTCAATGTTTTTCATCTGAGACTGTCACTTACTTTCTTTGAAAAATATTAGAGCAATCAAATTAGATGAGAAAGGAACACAGAAACCAACTAAACTCAACACGCAAAAACAATAACAGAAGACTCAACTAGCAACAAACAACTTAATATATTCTTATACCAAAACTTAACAAACCAGTAATCAGATTTAACAATTTTCACATAAAAATTGTTTTTCTTTTTATATTTATTGATTTTAACATTGGAGCCTTGTTATCTAATCAGTTTCAACTTTAATTATATCAACCATTGTGGCTGCTTTTGCTTTCATTAAAATAAGAAAGTTAATGCTATTTTTGCTTTGTTTTTCATTTTGATTATTTGGCCCCACCCAAGGTTCTCAGAGCTACTCCCAGTTCTGTTCTCAGGAACTATGCCAAGTGGTGTTTGCAGGGGCTACGAAGTGTTAAGAATCATATCAGGGATTCCTGCATACTTTCTCAGCACTCCAGCTTTCTCAGTCATTTCTTCTGCTCCAAGATTTTGATTTTAATAAACAGCAAACATTTATTTATCATAATTTTCTACCTGAATGTGTTGTGACTCTCCTACAGAAACCTGGTCTGCTTAGCTAGCAGCTAAGAGAAATGCAGATAATGTTGTTGTTGACTTTTAATTGTAAAGATCAGTATGTTTTTTAAAAATAATATTTTAGGAATGCAATGTGTTAATAATGAAACTTATAGTATCATGTGTGCGAGAAATAAAATGGGATGATTGGTAAGGTGTAAAAACAAAACAGTATGAGGAGTCATTTCCTTTTTTTTTCCCCAAATGTGCAAAATACCTGTGGGAAGCTTGACTCGGAACAGATTTTTTTTTTTTCATTTCTGCTAACACTGCTTTCACCTCTATTTTTCTTCTTGTTTATAAAGCACATCCTCATTTGTGATGTCCTCTTACTTTTAACAAGAACAGTAGCATGGCCAAAGGTAGCTTTTAGTTTTGGAAACATTAGTTGCAATAAATAAATGCTGATGCACTTTCTCACTTTAGGGAATTCTTACAAGGACATATTTTTAAGACTTCACAAAAATTGAGTACCTTTTCTTCCCTTTTAAAAAACCTAGTCCAGCTTTTCGTCCCCCAAGCTGAGCTGGTTTCTTCTCCCCACCCAGGTAGTTTATCTGCCGCTTCTCGAACCCAGGACTTGGATTTCACCGTGCAAGCCCCCCAGGCATCCTCCAGACCTTGGGAGACACAGAAGCTCTGAGCCTCTCTGCCTCTTTCTTTTTGTCCTCCCAAGCTGAGCTGGACTTCTCTCCCTCCCAGTCTTTACTCCCCCCACATAACAGGTACCCGTGGAGGTGTGGCCACTCCAGAAGTGGGCGTGGCTTCTTTAGAAGTGGGCGTGGCCTGATTTTTGGCCTCACGGAGTTTACTCATACCAAGAAATCTACTCTCTACACCTACACACCAACATGAAGAAACAATGCAAATCCACACCGCAGGGAGAGGATGATGAAATGAGTCCAGAAGCCTCAGTAGGTGCTATTCACCTAAGAGACCTCTCTGACAAAGAATTCAGATATGAAGTCATGAAGATGTTCAATCAACTCAATGAAACAGTCAGACAGATATCCAATAAATTAAAAGAGGACATGAAAGAAACAATCACACAATTGAGAAAATACAGGAAGAAATGAGAGCCGAAATTGGAAAGCTAAGCACAGAAATGGCACAAATCAAAGATTCCATAGATGAAATGAAAAACTCAGTCTGTGCCCTTAAAAATAGAATGATCACAGCAGAGGAAAGAATCAGTGAGCTGTAAGATCAGCTGCACCAAGTCAACAGGAAACAAAAAACAGTGGCAAGGGACCTCAACATAGCTCTACAGAGAATCAGAGTCCTAGGAGACGATTCCAAGAGAAACAAACATTCGAATCATTGGACTACCAGAAGCTCAGAGAATAGATCCCAATGAAAAATCCATGGTTAAACAAATCATCGCGGAAAAATTCCCAGAGCTCCACAATGCAGCCATTCAGATTCAAGGAGCCCGAAGGGTGCCAGCTTAAAGAGACACTAATAAAAACACTCCAAGACATATCATAGTTAGAATCATTGATGCTGCTGATAGAGACACAATATTGCAAGCAGCAAGGGAAAAGAAGGAAATCACATACAAAGGACCACCCCTTAGATTCACAGCAGATCTATCAGAGGAAACCCTACAAGCCTGAAGGCAGTGGCGAGATATAGTGAAAAAACTCACTGAAATGAATGCTTCACCAAGAATACGCTATTCGGCTAAACTCTCACTCAAAATCGAAGGAACAGCACACTATTTTCTAGATAAACAGCAGCTCAGGAACTTCATAGACTCAAAATCAAACCTAAAACAAGGGCTAATGGGGCTACTATAAGACAAGACAAACCCTACAACCACAACACACCCGTACAGAAAGATGACACAAAACCCCATAACCATACTCTCTCTCAATGTCAACAGTCTAAATTCACCATTTAAGAGACAAAGAGTGGCAAAATGGATACGGAGACAGAACCCAAAATTCTGCTGCCTACAAGAAACTCATCTCAACAGTCAGAGCAAACACAGACTCAAAGTCAAAAGATGGAAAACAATCCTGCAAGCAAACAGCTCCTTCAAAAAAGCTGGTGTGGCCATACTAATATCCGACAACATTAATTTCATGTTGAAAAAGATTAGAAGGGACAGTGAAGGCTATTTTCTCTTCATCAAGGGATACGTACAACAGGAAGAAATCACACTCTTAAATGTATACTCTTAAATGAGGGAACAGCTAAACATTTAAAACAACTGCTAACAGATTTTAAGGAGGACATTGCTAGCAACACAATAGTACTTGGAGACTTCAACATCGCCTTATCACCTCTGGATAGATCAACAAGAACAAAACTCAGCAAGGAATTATTGACTTTGAAAGAAGAAATATAAGAGAAGGGGCTTATAGACCTATACAGGGCTTTACACCCCCAAAAGAAAGAATACACATTCTTCTCCAGTGCACACGGAACATTTTCCAAAATAGACCATGTGCTAGGCCACAAAATATACCTCAACAGAATCAGGAAGATAGAAATAGTATCAACCATCTTTTCAGACCACAATGCACTGAGGATAGAAGTGAATCACACACAGACATGGAGAACCAAATCAAACACCTGGAAATTAAACAACTCAATGTTGACCAAGAGGATCAGGAAAGAAGTCAAGGACGAAATCAAAAGATACCTGGAAACAAATGAGAATGAAGACACGAGCTACCAGAACCTATGGGATGCAGCGAAAGCCATATTAAGGGGAAAATTTGTAGCTCTGCAAGCATACCTTAGGACTGTAGAGAGGATGCACATAAACAACTTGACCTCACAGCTCAAGACCTTAGAAAAGTATCAACAGAAAGAGCCTAAATCAGGCAGAAGAAAAGAGATCATAAAACTTAGAGCAGAAATCAATGACATGGAAACCAGACATACAATTCGAAACATCAATGGAACCTAGAGCTGGTTCTTCGAGAAAATAAACAAGATAGATAAACCACTAGCAACACTCACAAAGAAACAGAGAGAGAATCCTAATAAACCGAATCAGAAAGGAGAAGGGGGATATCACAACAGAAACCAAAGAAATCCAAAAGATCATCAGAGACAACTTTGAAAGTCTGTATGCCATGAAACAAGAGAACCTAGAAGAAATGGATAAATTCCTGGATTCCTATTATCTCCCAAAGCTGATTCAAGAAGATCTAGAGTATCTGAATAGACCTATTAACATCAAGGAAATTGAAACTGTAATCAAAAGTCCTCCCCAAAACAAAAGCCCAGGTCCAGATGGATTCACTAGCAAATTTTTCCAAACATTTAAAGAAGACCTACTGCCAGTCCTTCTCAAGATTTTCCAGGAAATTGAAAAAAATGGAAACTCTCCCCGTTTATATGAAGCCCATATCTCTCTAATACCAAAAGGAAACAAAGACACCACAAGAAAAGAAAACTACAGGCTGATATCCCTGATGAACACGGATGCAAAGATTCTCAACAAAATACCAGCAAATAGAATTTAACTACTCATCAAAAAGATCATACACCATGACCAAATAGGATTCATCCCGGCGATGCAAGGCTGGTTTAACACTCGGAAATCAATCAACATAATCCATCAAATCAATAAAAGAAAAGATAAAAATTCATATGATCATATCAATAGATTCATAGAAAGCATTTGATAAGATCCAGCACCCATTTATATGAAAACCCTCACCAAAATGGGGATAGAGGGGACTTTTCTCAATATAGTTAAAACCATCTACCACATGCCTACAGCAAGCATCATCCTCAATGGGGAAAAACTGAGAGCCTCCCCCTAAGGTCAGGGAGGAGACAAGGATGTCCACTCTCTCCACTGCTGTTCAATATAGTACTGGAAATACTTGCAATAGTGATTAGGCAAGAAAAAGATATTAGGGGCATCCAGGTAGGAAAGGAAGAAATCAAGCTCTCACTATTCGCAGACGATATGATACTATACTTAGAGAACCCTAAAACCTCTACCAAGAAACTCCTAGAAACAATAGGCTCGTATAGTTGCAGGCTATAAAATCAATACCCAAAAGTCCATGGCTTTCCTATATGCAAATAGTGAAAGAGAAGCAAGTGACATGAAGAAAACAATCCCGTTCACAATTGTACCCCAGAAAATCAAGTACCTAGGAATCAGCTTAACTAAGGAAGTAAAGGACCTGTACAAAGAAAATTACAAACCTTACTTCAGGAAATAAAAGAGGACATGAGAAAATGGAAAAATATCCCTTGTTCATGGATCAGGAGAATTAACATTGTCAAAATGGCAATATTTCCCAAAGCACTGTATAAATTCAATGCAATCCCTATAAGGATACCCATGACATTCTTCAAAGAAATGGAGCAAACACCCCTGAAATTTATATGGAACAATAAGACCCCACGAATAGCTAAAGCAATTCTTGGGAAAAAGAAAATGGGAGGAATCAACCTCCCTAACTTCAAACTCTACTACAAAGCAGTAATAATCAAAACAGCATGGTACTGGAACAAAGGCAGAGCTGTAGACCAATGGAACAGGGTTGAATATACTGACATCTCCCCCCAAGCATACGAGCATCTAATCTTCGACAAGGGGCAAGAAAAGTGAAGTGGAGTAAGGAAAGCCTCTTTAACAAATTGTGCTGGCAAAACTAGACGGCTACATGCAAAAAAGTGGGCTCAGATCTCTGCCTAACGCCATGAACAAAAGTAAGATCAAAGTGGATTAAAGACCTCAACATCAGACCAGAATTCATAAGGTGCATTGAGGAAATGTTGGCAAACCTCTCCATGACATTGAAGCTAATGGTATCTTCAAAGATGTTATGCTATTTGCCAAGCAAGTGAAAACAGAGATAGACAAATGGGGCTATCTTAAACTAAGAAGCTTCTGCACCTCAAAAGAAACAGTGACCAAAATACAAAGACAGTCTACAGAATGGGAAAGGATATTCGCCAAATACACATCAAACAAGGGGTTGATATCAAGGACATACAAAGTACTGGTTGAACTCCACAAGAAGAAAACATTCAACCCCAACAAAAAATGGGAAGATGAAATGAATAGAAACTTCCTCAAAGAAGAAATCCGAATGGCTAAAAGGCATTGTAGCACTCTTTACAATAGCCAGAATCTGGAAAAAACCTGAGTGCCCGAGAACAGATGACTGGTTAAAGAAACTTTGGTACATTTACACAATGGAGTACTATGTAGCTGTTAGAAAAGATGAAGTCATAAAATTTACATACAAGTGGTACTACATGGAAAGTATCATGTTAAGCAAAATGACTCAGAAAGAAAGGGATAGACATAGAAAGATTGCATTTATCTGGGGAACATAAAGTAACAAAATAGGAGACAAACACCCAAGAATGGCCGAGATTAGTATCAGGAATTTTACTCCATGACTTGGAGGCCAGTCACACAAGCTAGGGGAAAATTGAGCTCAGATAGAGAAGGGAGCACCAAATAAAGGGTGTTGGGAGGATCCTCCCAAGATGGGAGAAGCATGCTGAAAGTAGACTATAGACCAAACATGATCGTCACCCATTGCCTCTTTTGCAAACCACAAAACCCAATAAGAGAGAGAGAACAGAAGGGAATACCCTGCCTCAGGGCAGGATGAGATGTGGGGTTGGAGGGTGGGAGGGATACGGGGATCCGTGGTGGTGGGAAATGGATACTGGTGGAGGGATGGGTATTTGATCATTGTACAATTGAAACCCAAGCACAAAAATTTGTAAGTCTACAACTGTACCTCATGATGTCTCACTAATAAAAATTAAAAAAAAACCTAGTCCAAACCTACAAAAACATTTACCATCTCTGCTCTCTAATGAATTTACTCATGATATTTTTACTCATGATATATATATATATATATATCATGAGTAAATATATCATGAGTAAATATATCATGAGTAAATATATATATATTCCTCTAAACCTCTTTATTAATGGTTCCATTTTAATACTATTGCTTATGTGAAATTTTTAGGTAAATTATTCACTTTTTTATGTTATCAAGTATTTCTGCAATAAAATTGATAATCTATTTCTGTAAATACATTTATAGTAATTTAGGTTAGCCCCTCTGCTTATTTGTCTATCTGCCTGCTTTCTTTTTCCAGCTCCACATATTCCATTCTCCAGGCCTAGGATAGACTTGAATTATTTTGTTTTTTTCTGTTTGCTATATAATGAAACCAAGCTGTTAAGTAGATGCAAATGCTAATTCTGTAGTTACTTTTTATTTCACACGAAATTTCATTAGTGCATGGAAAATTAATTATTACTTAATCACAAGTCCACAAAACTACAAATAACTATGTTAAAGTGTAGTGCTGTGAATTAAATATAAATCTACAAAGCAAGCAAATTTGGCACTAAGTCCAAATATCAGGTACATAAGCATGACCTTTAGTTGATAATAAATTTGTACCTAGAAAGTGGACATTAATAGGTACTGATCTGGAACAGTACTATTCAAGTATTTTTCATGTATTTATTTATTTAAAATTCATTTTTTATTTTATAAGTTAGTTCACAATGTTTGATTACATTTAATATTCAAATACCAATCCCACCACCATTACACCTTCCCACCACCAAATTCGGAATGTTTTCATCCCAACCTCCAATTTCTGACCCAAAACACAACTGAAATAATATATTTCATATTTTTGTTATGAAGACCTGCTGAACATGCTTACAAAAAAGTGTTCCTATAGGAAACAGCGTGAAGATTGTTCTATTTTGGCAGGAGCCATTAAGACATTCTATAGGATACCACTAGCATGTTAGAGTTTGGGTGATGTGAGCTTTGGTATATATATATATATTTGAAAATATGAATATATGCATATATATATTTTCCTCTATGATTTGTTGCCTGCTATCTGGACCTCATCAAATGTGGTGTGGTAATTATGGAGAGTGGGTAGGGAATGTCTTATGATGTGTTGCGTGGCTGCCTTCACAGCCACGTGGTCCAGGAATATGTTTACTCATATATGAGACTCAGCTGGAACGTGTGGGAAGTGGCCTTGAGCTTAGTGGCAGTGGGGTTCTGGAGGTGTTCAGCTGCCGGAGCTGGGTCTCTGGGGGTGGGGAGGGCTCTCCCCCGCCCTCCTCTGGGGTGCCCTGTGTGGAACAGCCTAGCTTGCAGTCTGGTGGCATGACTGGGCGGTGGGGGTTGGGGGGGTGACTCAGTTATGCTTCCTTCTGGGAGAAGTAGTTGTATGATCTTAAGTGTTTTCTCTTTCATTTAACTTTTTTCTTTACTTTTAAATTATTATTTACAAAAACCCAAAAACTTCTTTGGGCATGCCTCAGAAAGAACAGTAATAAAATACTTTTTGCCGTCAAAGAGCTATTGTAGGTTAGGGAAACTGAATAAATAAAATTTGGATGAACTGTCTTCACAGATTTTTTTAAAAATTGATAATGAAAAGAAAAGGTAACCATGATTTTGGGTGGTTTGTGAAGGTTCATGGGATCAGAGAATATAAAATAGAAATTCAAGAATTACTCATCTTATTTCTACCCTATTTAGAAGTGCTTACTGCTTTTGATGTACTGGAAACTCCATACTAACTGACTGCTGGTTGGTGCCCATTGCTAGCTTCTCTTCCTCACTCTGCATTCTGTGAAATCATGTTAGTAAATTGCTTGAACTTGGTGATGATAATACTTATAGCAGGGAATTGGCAAATGCTACAAAGCAGGGCTTACAAGGATTCTTCCAGGAGTTGGGCTTTTAAATATATACTAGCACACTGCCTGGTCACATAGGATTCTTTGATTCTAATAGAAAACTTAGTGGAGGATAATGTAATTGTTTTTTTTCTATTGTTAGGAGAGAATGGTCCATGCTAAAGTAGGTATTATAACTACAAATAAGACATACATATTCTGTTAGAATTTATAGTAGGAAGGTTTATAGTAGGAAGATAGGTCATAAATCATTCCATTTCAATCTAAAATGTTTGAATTAAGAGATGAGGTTAGAAAACTATTTCAAAAATATATTTTAGATGTTGTTCTAGAAATTTTTTGGTCAGTAGAGACCCACAAATATTATCACATAAAACCTGTGGGTAACTATGAAGAGGGCTTTAAGTGGATGAAGTATTATTTTTAATAGAATTTTACTTATTTACCATTGGTTTATTGTATTAAAGAATTTCATGAGTACAGCATCACATTTTTGTTGGAAAATGTGGGACTGGAGCAATAACTCAATAGACAGAGCATACTTTGTATGGTGGCAAACTAGGCTTGATGCGGTACCATGTTTTATTCTCTGAGCACTCCCAGGAGCAAGTCGAACAGGGTCAGAATAGCCTCTGAGAACCACCAGTGTCGGCCCCAAACAAAAACATAAGACAACAACGAAAACTATAGAGGTGAGTAAAAGACACCACTACCACCATCAAAACTTCAGTGCCAAATGACCAGTGTGGTGTTGGAGGTGGGTGGGTAGGGCAGGAGGGGGTGAAGATTTTTAGCAATTAAGAAAAGTAAAGGTAAAGGTAAAGGTAAAGGCCCTCCCGTTGATCGTCGATTTGCTCGAGCGGGCCCAGTAACGTCTCCATTGGAGACTTTGTTGTTACTGTGTCTGGCATATCGAATACTCTCGGTAGCTTGCCGGGCTCTCCGAGAGGGGCGGAGGAATCGAACTTGGGTCGGCCATGTTGGCCGCTTGTAAGGCGAACGCCCTACCGCTGTGCTATCGCTCAAACTGCTATCTTTTTTGAAGATTACACCCAATATCTCTCAAGAAGAAAAGATAGCGTAATGTAATATTTTAGAATATTGATGTAGGCCTCTGTGTATCTTGGTTAAAATATTCTAGTACTCTGCAGCATTAGGAAATTTATACAAGCTCTGCTTCAGATTACTTTTAAAATTGATGTAGTACTCTAACAACAGAGTGTGTTCAAAAGATTGTGTTAAAGATGTGTTAACACACAGGATCTTCCTGATTAATCATACATACTCAAATATTTTTTATTGTTAGTGATAGCACAGCGGGAAGGGCATTTGCCTTGCATGCAGCCTACCTGAGTTTGATTCCTTCGTCCCTCTCGGAGAGCCTGGCAAGCTACTGAGAGCATCCCGCCCGCACGGCAGAGCCTGGCAAGTGCCCCATGGTGTATTCGATATACCAAAAAACAGTAACAACAAGTCTCACAACGGAGACGTAACTGGTGCCCACTCGAGCAAATCGATAAACAACTGGAGGACAGTTCTACAGTGCTTTATTAACACATTCACAAGAACTGGAAGCTTTCGAATAATAGGTCAGACAACATCCATTTCTTTATTTGTTTGGGATTTTAGAACCACGCCCAGTATTGCTCAGAGGTTACTCCTGGCTTTGTGTTAGGGATCATTTCTTGAGGTGTTTAGGGAACCAGTTGGGTTGCTGGGGATTAAACTTGAGTCAGCTTCATGCAAGGCAAGTGTTCCTACCTACGTAATATCTCTCTGGTCCTTAAGATGGCATTCTTTCTTTAACAGGATTCTAGTTTTTGTATCATATAAACTTTCCCAAAGAAAAAATACTTGAACTCGGGGGTATGGTGCCGCCAGCAGTTCAATCTGTACCTGTGAGGTGAATGCATCAGCAGCCTGATGGCGCCTTCAGACTTCCAGATACCCCAAAATTGCTGCTTTGCCTTTGGCCAGACCCCAAAAACTTGGGTCAAAGTTTACCAAGAAAGTAAACGGCCAAAAGTTAGGTATGTGGGAAACACACCGACATACCACCTCTGGCTCAGCTATATAATTGGAGGCATGGCCTCTCTGGTTCCTGATTGAACTGCTTAATGGCCATGATCCCAGAGACTCAGAAACAAATCTTGAAACCCAGCAGCTTTCGGCAGAAATGCGTCCGGTCCCTGCAGTAGGTTACCGGTGCTGGGCCAACCCAGGTGGGAATAGGTTTCGTGCCTTGGCCTGTTCCCCCTGGCGGCTCAGTGGCCGCCATCCTCCAGAGGCCACTGGACAGCCAGGTTTGGGCCCAAAGTGACGAGACACACAGGGCCTCACGGGATGGAGGTGGAGCCAGTCCTGTCCTCCCCATCCCAACAAGACCCTAAGTCATCGTCCACAAATGGCTTCTCTGGCTCCTGATCAAGCTGCTTAACGCCCAGGATCTCAGAGACTCATAAACAAATCTCAAAACCCAGTGGATTTTGGCAGAAATGTGTCGAACCCCACAGTAGGTTACTGTTGCCAGGCCACCCCAGGGGGGAAAGGGTGTTGTTACTCCGCCTGCTCCCCCTTGACGGCTCGGTGGCCATCATCCTTCAGAGGCCATTGGACAGTCAGGCTTGGGCCCGCAGTGATGAAACTTGTTGGGCCTCATGGGATAGGGGTGGAGCTGGTCCTGTCCTCCCCGTTCCAACGAGACCACAAGTCACTGTCCACGAACGGCCTCTCTGGCTCCTGATCAAGTTGCTTAACGGCCATGATTCCAGAGACTCAGAAACAAATCTCGAAACCCAACGACTTTTGGCAGAAATGCATCTGGACCCCGCAGTAGGTTACTGTCACTGGGCCACCCCAGGGGGGAAAGGGTGTTGTCCCTCCGCCTGCTTCCCCCTGGTGGTTCGGTGGCCATCATCGTTCAGAGGCCATTAGACAGTCAGGTTTGGGTCTATAGTGATGAGACATTTTGGGCCTCACAGGATGGAGGTGGAGCTGGTCCTGTCCTCCCCACCCCAACGAGACCCCAAGTCATCGCTCATGAACGGCCTTTCTGGCTCCTGATCAAGCTGCTTAATGGCCATGATCCCAGAGACTCAGGAGCAAACCGTGGAACCCAGCAGGTTTTGGCAGAAATCCCTCCAGATTTAAGTGTTAAAAATTTGGAATTTCAATATTGCGCAGCCACTACTGCAGCCATGCGACATCATATGTTATTTATAACCTGCAATAGAAAACAAATTGTCTACTGTTGCCTTTTCAGCAGATCTGAGTGTTGGGGTAAAATCTCAAATAATAATGGTGGGTCTGGTGTCAAAATATTGAATGTGATCAAAGTAGAGAAAGAGTAATGTGGAAATCATCTGCCCCACAGGTAGGGGGAGGGTGTGGGATGGGGGTATACTGGGGTTGTTGGGGGTGGAGAATGGGCACTGGTGAGGGTTGGGTGTTTCATTATATGATCGAGACTTAGACCCGAAAGCTTTGTAACTGCTCTCACGGTGATTCAATAAATAAAATTATAAAAAATAAAAATAAAGTAAGGTGGAGTTCATGCACAATTCAATCAGCTGACCAGTGGCTGAATAAATAGCAGTACTCCTACATAAAAAAAAAAAAATACTTGAACTACTACGTCTTGGAATTTTTTTTTTAATTTTTATTAGTGAAACTCCATGAGGTACAGTTGTAGATTTACAAATTTTTGTGCTTGGGTTTCAGTTATAGATACATCTTGAAATTTTTTTGGGGGGGTCACACCCGGTGATGCACAGGGGTTACTCTTGGCTTTTGCACTCCGGAATTACTGCTGGTGGTGATTGGGGGACCATATGGGATCCTGGGAATCGAACCCGGGTCAGCCGCATACAAGGCAAATGCCCTACCCACTGTATTATCACTCCAGGCCCATCTTGGAATTTTTGATCACACTAATAACTTTGCTTTTCTCTCTTTCTCCTCTTCTTTTAAACTCTTTTTCTTCCCTCTTCTTTTTCCTTCCTCCTTCTATCCTCTCTTCTCTCCTTCCTTCGTTCCTTCCTTTGTCCCTCCCTCCCTTCCTTCCTTCCTTCCTTCCTTCCTTCCTTCCTTCCTTCCTTCCTTCCTTCCTTCCTTCTTTCCTTTAATTTAATACAACAATTTAGAATCTTTGTAAGAATCCCATCCTTCTGTTAGCACTGTAGATATTTAGGATTTGCCACTTAATCACTTATGGGACTTCTAGTTTAGAGGATAAAATAAACAAGTTATTTGCCTATATGAGTATTTATTAATGGGTTCTATGGAAAAATATTCAAGATATTGAATAAAAGTTTTTGGAAATTGAAAGGGACTTGGGGGAAATGTCTCTTGAAGTGCATTTTGAAGTATGGGAAAAATGTAATGGGTCTGTTTTCGAGTTTTGGTTTTCTTCCAGGTAGATGAATAAAGAGCACTGATTTCTAAAACATATGATACTTTATTGGACCTATAAGAATTTCAGTAAGTTTGGATAGAAGAATGCATACCAGAAAGAAGCATTGGGAAATTAGAGATATTGGGAGAAAAGAGGTCATAGGGATCTTATAAGACAGTTTATAATATAAACTTTACCAGAATATTATAATATAATTGATAGTTATTAAAAAAGGGTATTACCCTCAGGTCTGCTTTATAGAAAATAATTTCAAGAACTGTTAGTAGTGGCTGGAAGAACCAGAGAACATATTTCCAGTACCTCAGGAGAATTGATATAAGTGAATACTCTGTGATGAATCAATCTGTAATGTCAATAATTATGATGACTTTACCTGAAATGGCTAAAAACATAAAAAAAAGTGAAGTATTTTGACCCTCCAAGAAACCTAGATATACTTGAAAGAAAAGTAGGACCTAATCTTACTATGATTCCACATGTAGCAATTATTCCACCAGATAGTGCTCTGACATTAAATTCAGTCTTTCAACTCCATTAAGCTCACCATTCAGAAATGTTTCTAGAAGAGATGGATATATGTGTGTGTGACACACACACAGATGAGAGAGAGAGAGAGAGAGAGAGAGAGAGAGAGAGAGAGAGATTTTGACAGAGTAACAAAGCAATAATGATGATGTGATACTTAGTTGCTATTTTCTCAATATCAGGGACGTAAAACATATAATTTTGGAATCACTCTTCAACTCTTGAATCATTCAGGAAGATAAACTAATTTTTCCAAAAACTTCCTAGGAAAGAATATAAATTAGGTTAGAAAAGTGAATCACAACCATCAGTTAAAAACAGTTTTGTTTGTTTTGTTATGGGTCACACGTGGCTATGTTTAGGGCTTACTTCTGCTTTGAGCTGAGGAATAATTCCAGATAATGCTGTGGAGGGCTTGGGGTACTGGGGATCAAACTCTAATTGGCAGCATGCGAGGCAAGCACCCTAGCCACTGTACTATAGCACCAACCTCTCAAAATGGTCTTTATAGTCATTGTTTTAGATCATTAGTATATGTTAGCAGTTAATGGGAAGGGAAAAGGTGGAGAAGATGGTAATATGGAAATTGGTCTGTAGTATAAATCAATGTTTCTCAACTGTTTTTCAAATTTGCCTCCCTTCCAACCATATTTCCTTCCTGTGAACCTTGTCCTAACAGTTGGCTCCCAGTTTCATGCGGTGGCCTCCATTTGCGTAATTTTCACCCACAATTAAAATATTCCTCTGAATATATATTCCAGAATCAGACAAGTATATTTTGACTCTGTCACTCAAGCTGTAACCTTGGAGTTACAATCATAACTTCTCCGATCTTTAATTTCCTTATTTGCAAAACAGGCATGAATACTACACCTCAAAGTGTTGGTTGGCACTCAGTGGAAAAATACACTCATTGTTTGAGTCACTCATTAACTCTGCACTTACTCATTAGGCCTTTCCTCTCTCTCAAGCACTGGACGTTGAATATAGGATGAAAGAGACAAAGTCCTTCCCAGGCATTTCCCATACTTCCCAGGGGATATGAGACAATACTTTATAGGTTGTCAGGATTCAGCTTCAAGTCTGTCTAGAGCAAGGAAAGCTTTCAATGAGTGTTATTTGTGATGACTATTAGTTAATAGTTTCTTTGAATTAAAGTTTAGCGCCAGTGGCATTTTCAATCTTCTCAATTCAGCTTTTGGAAACATTGTTAAGATCAATACAGTCTGACTGGAGCAGTATTGAAAAATCAAAAAGGCAGCCTGGTTCGTAAAAGCAGAAAAAAACCTGGTGATTGCAATTTATGAAAATGAAACTGCCTTAAAATCTAAAGACAACATTTCATCCTAATGAAAATGGAGATAAATTCAAGGGCTGCTCTTTTGGTTATTTGGAACTATTACTACCTTCGTGAAGGGTTTAGAACACTCAAAAGTTTCTGTCCTAGCGCTTGCTGAACACATTTACAAAATGGACTGTTTCATGATTAAATGATGCTTGAAAGCTCTCTGCTTTTGATGGAGGGAAGCAATCTTCTGGGTGTCCAAGAAAAGCTGCCACAACTTTCTTAACAGCCTCGCTCATTTGGTGATGGAGACCTAGTCATTTAAATACAAAAAGGGCAGAGAAAACGCTGAGAGGCAGTTTGATCTAACTCAACCTTTTCAAATGACTACACTAATTTTAAACATATGAATTTAACTGTATGTTTGCCCCTCTATAAACAGGGCGAACAAACAGTATATCATTTTTACACTTGAACTGTATTATGATTTTAATGCAGGCTCAGGTGAGGTGAGGTCAGAAGATACAATTAAATGGATCTGGTACCAGCTGGAGATTAGGCTCCCTTTAACCATGCTTGGGTGATTTATCCATCAACAACTCATGTACTGCTCCATAAAAATTGATATCTGTTTAAAAATAGGTATTAAAATACAGTGTACTTTTAAAATTAGAGACTAAAATATTGTGTAGTTGCCAGCAGGTAGTTTATTTAATATTCATGTGCAATATGCAATAGAAATATTCCTGCTCTTGGAATAAATATCTATTAGAATAAATTGCCCTCATTGCTAATATATGTAGAGCTTCTGTGCTTGGTCAAGTTCTTGGAAACAAATGCAGAAGCAAATTTTTAAATCATCTACAGCCTCCCAGCATGTGGCATGGTGATATGTAATTACTTCAGTTGTAAATAGATCTAACAGTTCCTCTAAGATTTATTTCAATCTTGTTCTCTCATGAAAAACTGCTTAAAAACAAAAATAGAAAAAAAGAAAAGGTAGAAAAATGCCAAGTAGAAGTTCTTTACACCAAAGTACACACTATGGGTGCTTTTCCATATTCCACTATTGACTCTGCAGGGTAAACTTGACTCTTGTGGGTAAATTTAGTTCCTAATAGATATATATTCAAATATTTGGATTTTCAGCATCTAAAGCAACTTGGAGCTCTAAGTAAAGGGCAATCATTCGTCTACTCATATGCATATCAAAAACTTAAACAAATGAGCATTTAAAAGTAATATTTGATTAACCATTCACTGAAAGAAAAGTAATTCTGACTGTCTAATCCAGTAATTTATATAGTTTAGTGATTTGCTTGTCAATAATGCACAAATTGCCCTAATATATTACTGTAATGCTTCATTTTCATTAAGGCATCTGCCAACTTTTCAAAAAACCTTTTCCATTTGGGACTTGACTTATAATTGTAGAGTCCCTTGGGGGAGTTTCAATATTATTCTAATCAATTTTATCCACAATATACAATATGGATGATTACATCACAGCATAATTTCCAAAGTTACCTTCTCACATTTTTCATTTTCAAAGAGAAGAGACACTGCCGATGTCTTCAGACATATTTCAGGGAAGAAACTCACTGCCGCAGTGGTGCAAGGAATATTTTTCATCATTTGAATGCATCACAACATGAATATGTATATGTACTGATATGCTTATGTAATTTACAACCACACTTCAAAGCTTTATGGTCTATAACATTTGTATGTTATTTTTATGCAATCAGATGATAATGGATTTTACAACCACAAGATTCAAAAGTTGGAAAGTCCTCCAAGATGATTTTCCTCTCAGTGGACTTCTATGATATCATAGTTCTTTTTCTTTTTTGTATAAGAAAAGATCATCGTTGTAGGAAAATCTGAAACAGTGGGAGTGATCTTAGTTTTATTTCAAATTGAAATGTATAAAAAGACAGAGCTATTCAGCTAGTTTATATTCATAACAAGTTAATATGTCAACTCCATCCTTTTTTTATATTTTTATACTTCTACAGAATCAGATGGAGTTATGCTGCTTAATGAGGAACTAGTCTGACACTTCCTATTCATAATCATTGTCCTCACCATGGTCCTCTACTCTCTTCTGAATAGTTTAAAGCCAATCCTTATGGGTCAAATATACCTGCTTTCTGTATGGTGATGAGTATTTAGTATCTTTAAAGTAGGGGAAGATAGGAACAAAACAGGACTAATGAAACATTTTTGCTTGATAAATTTTGTTATTTTTAATTCAAGTTTAAAAAATTTACCTTAGATTTATAGTACCATACAATTTTGAAGTTATGTAAATGCAATGAGAATAGCAAATAAAAATCTGATTAAGAACAACTCAGTGGTAGCATTAGAAAGATTCAGTCATTTGTATTCACAGCATGATCTTGTAATTTTTTCTTGTCTTCTATTTTTCTAAGCACTAGAGGGGAGTAAGATAAATTTTAAGTTTCAAAATTCTGTATTCAATACTCTGTCCAGTTTTAAATTAATTTATTAGTGTTTTAAACAGGCATTTTAATTTCATTGAATCATTTATTTTAAAGCTTTGATAAAAACTTTTAAACTTTTAATCTTACTAGTATGCCGAATTAATAGGCTCTTTCCTAGCCAAAATAAATATTGATTTGTCATTTAAATGAATATTTTCCATTAAATATTTATTCAATGTTTATTCAATGCTTACCATACACAAGGTAATCCAAAAACTATCTTGAAGACTTTAAATACCTAGAAGCATAAAGCACTGTAGCTCTGTCCTCCAGCTGTTCATCAGTTTGCTCGAGCGGACCCAGTAACATCTCCATTGTGAGACTTGTTGTTACTGTGTTTGGCATATCGAATACAACACGGGAAGCTTGCCAGGCTTTGCCATGGAGGCGAGATGCTCTTGGTAGCTTGCTGGGCTCTCCTAGAGGGGAGAAGGAATTGAAGCCAGGTCAGCCGGGTCAGCCGGGTCAGCCGAGTGCAAGGCAAACACCCTACTCGCTGTGCTATCACTCCAGCTCAGAAGCATAAAAGATGGTTGAAAAATATATGTAGGTAAAAAGCATGGAACTTCAAGGCCAAAGTTTCATTTAAATTATTTAATACTTATAAAATATGCCTCAATCAAATTAACACCAAATTATTTTTTTCAACTTGAGAAAAACGAGTTTATTTGAGAAACTAAATGATTTCAAGCAGGGAAATTAGGTGGGTCAGATTTTACGGATAGCAAATTGAGAGAATTCTCAGGAGATACTAAGTAAAAACTTGGTGGAAACCACAGTCCATAATGGTCAAAGAAAGATTAGGTGCTAAAGAAAGAGAGGACCCACTTGAGTGAATTTTTTTTATTCTAAACTAAGTATGGAATTTTTTTCCAAAGAGAAATAATTTAAGGGTTTTTAGCCAGGGAATTACACTTGGAAAGAGGTACTTAAGATCAGTCTAACAGTTGTGTACATGATGAATTGAAAGGGGAAGAGATTTCAAGCAGACAGAATAGTTAGAAGGCTATTGAAATAATCTATGCATGAAAACGGTAAAGGCTCAAAATAAAATCATGTAATTTATAAATGGAAAGATCTTTAGTTCCTCCAGTACAGTGTTTTTCGAACATCTTTGAACGATGAAACATAATTAATAAATGTGTTTAACATACATGCATTCTTAATAAGACAAATATCTAACAGAAAAAATTATCTTAGCAAATTTATTATAGCATCTGACATTCTTTTGTTGTTTTAGAAATAAATTTGGGTAGAGATCTTGGGGGGGAGAGAGAGAGAGAGAGAGAGAGTGAGAGAATTGTCTTAGAGTCAGGCTGGATATTGGGGGTGTGTTGGGGGTGATTGGAGGGAAACTGGGAACACTGGTGCTGGGAAATGTACAATGGAGGGAGGAATGGGTTTTGGAGTACTGTATGACTGAAACCTAATCATGAACAGTTTGTAATGGTCTAACTCACAGTGATTCAATAAAAAAAATTTAAAAAAATATAAATTTAGAAAATGATATGGTGGGGTGTTATGTTTTTAAATGTGTGTATATATGTGTATGTGTGTATATATGTGTGTATATGTATATATATATACACATACATACTTAAGATAGTAAATCATACACTGTCTGTGTGTGTATGTATACACACATATACACACACAAACAGTGTATGACTTACTTTCTTGAAAACATGAATCTGGTTCAGTCACTTCACTTTATAGAAGAGAAAGTAAACCAAGCAATTAACTCAGGACTTCACTATAAATATTAGAAGTCAGATCTATGAACTTCCTTTATTCTGTGACATCATAGTTAGGGCAGTGCTATAATAGTGATGAGAGGAGGAATAATTAAGACAAAGCGACTGAGCAAGAAATTTAAGTCAATTAAGGGTTTGCTTCTATTTAATTTGGTACACAGATTTTTAAAAAAATTCACTTATCTGAAGAAGGAACTGTTTTGAAAAAAGATGTGTTTACATTGAACATCTGAGGCTAAAATGGCAGATTTCCTAAAGGTAGAAGAGAGGCACAAGAATAAGTAGTTTCTTTATGTATGAATGACTAGAGGTTAATCAATACAAGAAAGGTACATTGATTATGTCTACTACTCATTGACCTTATTACAGAAAGTAGGAATTCAAAGATGAGTATATCAGATTTTCTGTATAAGGTATTGTGACAAAGTTTGCTGATAATATGGCATATTTGGAAGTAAACCATTACCATTGCTAAAAATTATGTAAAGTTTATTTTTCAAAGCCTTTTACATTTTAAGTTTTCTGCAGTCAAATTTGATAATTTTACCCTTGTTGCTATGTTAACTCGCATTTTCACCCCTCAACAAGAATGCCTTTGTGTGTGTGTACATGAAGTTTCTTTCCTTTTGACACCTACTAATATTCTTTAAGGTGGCAAGTTGCCTCTCAACAGATTACCTCTGAAAAGAAATAGCTTCTGACAGGGAAATGAGCAGCTGGGTGGCAGCCTACAGCAACTCTGTTATTTTGCACTGATATAGCATTTTAATATAAATGGCTGAAATGCAATCTGAAAATAGTTATTCATCATAAACAAATGCTACAATGATGGCTAGCATTTAAACTGTTATATTTATGTGTTGGCTTCATTCTAGGTGCTTCCCTTACTTTAATGATAACAAAGGTGGTTTCAACCTACCCAATTGAGGGCAGAAGAAAGGGTGTAGAAACAAAGGCATGAGCCTTGTGCTGCTGAGGAAAAAAAAAAAGACAACTTTCAGCAGAACCTGAAGAGAGTCGGGATCCTTAATGGCCAGTCCATTAGGAACTTTATTCATTTTACTCAACTAGCTAAGATACTTAGGAAAATGAAGCCATAAGATATTAGCATAATAAAGTTAGAATTTAAACATTTAATAGTGATTTCATATGATTTCTGCACTGGGTTTTATTCCAAGTTCAAAGATTCTTTGAACTCTCAAAGTTTTCATGATCTTTGAACATGTAAAGTTAACAAAGTGCTCCTGAAAAATATTTGAGTGATCTTTCTGCTCTTGGTAAAGACGTTCTTGTGTGTGTGTGTTTTTTTTTTGCTCACACTACTCCATGTGGTCACTCTTGCTAACTGATCCTCATGGTACTTAGCTCATTTCAAATTGCCTGAAATTATTGATTAAAATATATATTTCTCCCTAGCTCCCAAGCATGCCTATGAAAAGTGGCCATCTCAAAGTATCAGGCAGGCATAATGAGATGGAGAGTTATGCAATAAGAATAAAGATAAAAATAATTGTTAGAGACAAGAGAATGGCAATGCAGTAAAACAAGTTATTTTGAAATTATTATGTTGATAAAATTGCATCATATAATTTCTGTGATTAGGTAATATGACTAATACTTTAACAGGTTACTTCCTATCTAGGAGTGACTTCACCTTTGATAAGATGAGACTCTGAAGGAATTAGAAGTTGACATGAACTCTATTGAAGTTCAAAGAGGTGATGAGAGATCTGATGTCAAAAGACTTCATAAAATTTTAGATATGAGTTTTTTAGGTTGCACTAAATGCCACACAACAGAAATGACTTAAAGTAGTTGTGCCAATACATCTTTTGCATCATAATTATCATAAAAGAGATTTATGACCTACTATAGTAGAGTGTTTACCCTATCCCCTTCCAGCAGGGGACATTGGGTAATGTCTGGAGCCATTTTAGATCATTGTAAGGAAGAAGGTTTTTTGTTACTAGCATCTAGTTAGGATAAGAGATGCTGTTCAACATCCTGAAATGCACAGAGATGTGCCCTCCACAGAGATCAACACAACAAAAATTACAAATAGTTGCATTAGAAAGTTGAAAGTTAGAACTTGAGAGAGACTGAGGTTTTTGAAAGAATGTAAGTGTGCAAACAGTAGAGAGAGAAATACAGATTGCTCACCAGGAGGTTTCTGTTGTACTTATTTTATTTTTAAAAAAAATTTTTTTTTACTCTCTTCCTCTTTTTTATTTATTTTTAAAAAATTTTTATGAGTGAAACACCATGAGGTACAGTTGTAGACTTACAAAGTTTTGTGCTTGGGTTTCAGTTATACAATGATCCAGTACCCATCCCTCCACCAGTGCCTATTCTCCATCATTTACATTTTTTAAATTTTTGTTAGTGAAACACCATGAGGTACAGTTGTAGATTTACAATTTTTTTGTGCTTAGGTTTCAATTGTACAATGATCAAACACCCATCCTTCCACCAGTGCCAATTTTCCACCACCACAGGTCCCTGTATCCCTCCCACCCCCCATCCCCACATCTCACCCTGCTTCTGTGGCAGGGTATTCCCTTTTGTTCTCTCTCTCCTTTTGGGTGCTGTGGTTTGCAAAAGAGGCATTGAGTGGCAACCATGTTTGGTCTATAGTCTACTTTCAGCATGCTTCTGCATCCTGGGAGGATCCTCTCAACACCCTTTATTTGGTGCTCCTTTCTCTGTCTGAGCTCCCTCTCCCCTAGGCCTCCAAGCCGTGGAGCAAAACTCCTGGTACTAATCTCGGCCACTATTGGGTGTTAGTCTCCTATTTTATTACTTTATGTTCCCCAGATGAATGCAATCTTTCTATGTCTAACCCTCTCTTTCTGACTCATTCCGCTTAACATGATACTTTCCATGTAGTACCACTTGTATGTAAATTTCATGACTTCCTCTTTTCTAACAGCTACATAGTACTCCATTGTGTAGGTGTAGCAAAGTTTCTTTAACCAGTCATCTGTTCTCAGGCACTCAGGTTTTTTCCAGATTCTGGCTATTGTAAAGAGTGCTGCAATGAACAAACAAAAAACAAAAGTGCAGACAGATGTCACTTCGACTATACTTTTTTGCCTCCCCGGGATATATTCCCAGGAGTGGTATTGCTGGGTCAAATGGGAACTCAATTTCTAATTTTTTGAGAATCATCCATACTGTTTTCCAAAAGGGCTGAACCAGTCGGCATTCCCACCAGCAGTGTAGGAGGGTCACTTTCTCACCACATCTACACCAGCACCAGTTGCTTTTGTTCTTTTGGATGTGGGCCAGTCTCTGTGGTGTGAAATAGTATCTCATTGTGGTTTTGATCTACATCTTCCTGATGATTAATGATGTGGAGCATTTTCTCATGTGCCTTTTAGCCATTCGGATTTCTTCTTTGAGAAAGTTTCTGTTCATTTCATCTCCCCATTTTTTGATGGGGTTGGATATTTTCTTCTTGTGGAGTTCAACCAGTACTTTGTATATCCTTGATATCAACCCCTTGTCAGATGTGTATTTAGCGAATATCCTTTCCCATTCTGTAGACTGTCTGTTGTACTTATTTTAGTTTTTCATACACAATAAACCACCTGTCTTGCGTCAGCAAGTCCATTGAATTTTTGTCAACCACCTGACTTTGGGCCTCACTTAGAAAACCCACTTCTGGGAGTTTATCTTATGCAAATAATCTTAAAGAAAGACATGTCATAGGCAGATATTTTGCAGTGTTATTTATAACTTGAAATTCTAACCTTACTCTAAGATAAATTGATTTAGAGGTCATAATGCAGCATTCCAGAGAAAATGTAGACTCTGCAATGAGAACTAAAATTCAAAAAAGAGGTTGAAGTGGGGAAATATAAATTTGGAATATTAATATTGCCCTAAGACTCAACATAACACTATCTCTAAAGTGTCTCTAAAATTTAATCTGTTCCTAGTGCTTGCCTGTCTTGTTGGCAGAAAAATGACCTCAGTTATTATTGAGGGTCCTCAACCCCCACCATCAGTGCAGCTTTAAAGAAATCCTGAATTACCTCAGACAAGAAAAATGGGGAAAATTAGGATCTTAATTTGGGAGTGTTCGCATTTTCAGTATTTCTTCTTGTGCTTTGTGAGGTTACTCTTGAGTTATGGTGCCCATAATACAAATTCACTCAAACATGCCCTTCACACCTACATCTTCTCTGCTAGGGATAGTCCTATAAGGGGTTGCTACATAAATTTGGAATAAGTCTTTGCAGTGTTTCTGTTGCCCACTGGTCAGATACTCACTGTCTGCCTTTTGCTTTTCAGGATAAAATAAAGAGCAAAACAAAAAATCCTGTGTCAGACACTTCAAAGCTCCTTTTCCTTCCATTTATCTTAAGTCAATGAAGATGTACAAGCACACAGTTAAATTTTTTCTTGTCTTGGCTGTTAAAGAGAATTTTTTTAAAATGGTGGCATGAGGGAGATAACTCATAGGGCTGGATTCAAGACTCCTGGATTTGATCACCTTTTCCATCTGGTCTCCTAAGTACCACCTGATGCAACCAGTGAGGACCAAGCTGGGAACTGCTCCTGAGAACCACTGTAGGTGACCCCAAAACACAGGAGAAAGGGAGTTTATAATGATCATTTGTTACATAACTTGCTTTTTATATAAACGAGATATATGTGACAATTAAAAGTTTGGTAGAATTGTTGTGATCTACATACAAGAAATATTGAAACATACGCAGGATAGTTGAAGATAATCCTGTGTCAATGGACACTAATAGAAAAAAAACTAATAGAAATAAAACCATGATCAGAGGGATGAGCTAATATTTCAGGAAGCAGGAGATGTTGATTAAATTTAATCTCTCAGGAATTTCAGAAAGAGTACAAACTCCAAACATTTTAGTTGAATTTGATTACAAGGATATCATAAAGACGATGAAGTCTCCAAGATTGAAATTTTAGAAGTTCAATAAACAAATAGGTGAATATATTTAGGAGTAAGAGGATTATGAGTATGTAAAAATTAAGGCAGCAGTCAACTTTTTTCAGGATCTGGCAAAGGAAAAAGGAAACAGAACCTGCATATGAAGGACAATAAAGTATAAAGAGATTTTGTTGGACAACAAGATTGTTACATAGTTTGTTACCAAGAATAAGGCATTTCACCAGACAAGGAAAGCTTGAAGATAAGGCAGAGATGGGGAAATTGAAGGAGGAGAAACTGGACACTAGGGATAGACTAAGAGCAGTACTGGAGGGATAGGCTCTGCGGGTAGGCCTTTTTTTTTTTTTCAGATTAAGGAGAGATGGTATAGAAAGATATTTATAAGAAAGGATGTTCTCTAAGCACTTCCACCACTCTAGTAAAGTCTAAGCAAGTCTTGTTATAGGGGTCAGAAGCTTGGAACCTGATTCAGAGACAATTTATAGAGATATCTTTTCCAATTTTAAAGTTTAATATAGTTCATTAAAATAAAATAACAAAGATACAAGCTTATCTTTGGATTAATTTTTTGTTTATATGCAAATTCCTGATTGCCACCTAACCTCCTTGTAAATGCCAAGGTGCATAACATAAAATTCTTTTTAAAAAGTAAATTATGATCTTATCTAGAAGTGCAACACATGCATCTGCTTGGATGGCACAACTGTTTTTATTTCTAAGCAGGACATTCATTTACTTAAAATGTTGCTCCCTAGGCAATCTATTTCTCTTTTAAACACATAAGACCATTGCTGTAAAAAAAGGGGAGGGGAGGGGAGAAGGAAATTACATAGAATTAAAAGCTTTTAAAAGTGTTAGTTGGCAACTTGATAGGTGCATAGAATCTTAATCTTGAGGATGCAGTTAAATTTGACTCCATCTTAATAACCACAAGAGGGAGATCAATATGACTGAGTTAAGGTCTGTTCTATAAATCATTACTTGGTAAATGACTTAAGAACAAGATAAGCTGTAACCAAAATAGTGAAGAGTGAGATGGGACCAATCTGGAATTAGCTTCTGGTGAAATTTAACTTGGGGCTGCTGTAATGGAGACTTAAGTATTGTGCACAAGACTTGAGTTATGTATCTAGGTTAATCTAAGTATAGGATCTCGGGTTTTAGTGTCAGAGTTCTCACTCTTTATGTAAATTAACAATTAAGAAAAAATATAAAACAAATCGCCAACTTAAGTTAGCCTATGTATGTATCGAATGTGAAGTTTGATGTATAGATTTCATAGTTTTAACTTAAAGAATATGCATAAGTTAATAGTTTTTATTGCTTGATTATTTAATTCAACTGCATAATCATTTGTCTAATATTGACTCTACATTAAGTTCTGCAAAAGCACTGATGGAACAGACTGATTTCTGACTACAAATGCTGAGTGGTATGGGTGAAATAATATTAAAATACATTTTATAGTTGTGCATATCCAGAGTTTGTACTCAGAAGTATTACAAAGGAACAAATAAAATTCTATTGAAGCATAGAAGATGAAGTGCTTATACTCCCACTGAAAAATATAGTATAATTGGAACCCCCAGGGATGGTTCAGTGGCAAAAGACACCTTCTTTCATGCATTTCAAGTTTCAGACTATGAATCTGATTCTGGTTTTATCTTAATGTGCCAAGTATAGTTCCAGAGGTCTAACCCCCTCAGATATACATCAAAGTGTGAGATCTCCAGTGAGAACCAGGTTTGTGCAAGCACTCCAACTGAAAGATGTGCAAGAATCATGGTCAGGTGAGTGATCACCAGCAAGCACCATATGCAAGTGTGTGCTCATCAGCACAACAACAAAAGCAGAAAGGCAAGGAAAGGGGAAAAATATATAGTGTTGAAGTAAATTATCAATGCTTGCTTTTGTCTTTGCATTACAAATTAACATAATACTCTGATAAAAATTGAGCATTAAATTTGGTTGCATAAAATGAACAAAGCAAACCATGTTTGATCCATTTTTAGAAAGAAGGTAAGATTTAGTGTGCTTTATGGTGCTCGCTGGTGATCACTCACCTGACCATGGTTCTTGCACATCTTTCAGTTGGAGTGCTTGCACAAACCTGGTTCTCACTGGAGATCTCACACTGTGATGTATATCTGAGGGGGTTAGACCTCTGGAACTATACTTGGCACATTTAATGTTTTAGATAAAACATTTGTGAATTGCTTTTTATTAAAAATCAAACCTGTGATAAGTGATCATGTAGTCGCAGCTTATTCCCATGAGACTTCCAGTATGACAGAACTTGAATGTTGATATCTTTCAATAAAATTTTAGCCACTGTGTGCAAAATGCTTGAAATCTATAAATGCATGATATGTTATCATCTTAACAAAACTTTTTTTTTTATGACATCTTATTGTCTTATTCCTACTTTGGACAAACTTGCAGGCTATCGAATGTAGCCTGCCCACAGGGCAGAGTCTGGTAAACTCCCCGTGGCGTACCAAATATGCCAAATACCAGTAACAATGATGGGTCTCATTCTCCTAAATAGCCTTGAATATAATCTCAGGGCTAGGATGAAAGAGACGTTACTGGGGCCTGCTCGAGGCAATCGACGAATAACAGGATGATGAAATGAAAATGAAATGTTATCATCATTGGTAATTAGTAAAGCAAGGTAAACAATAATATAGAAGATAAACCATTTAGATGTGACAAAAATTATTCCATGACTCAGTGTAGGGCATTTGGATAAAATCCCATGACTTGCTACCAGTTAGTCAAGTGTCTTCTTGGCACTCTGATTGTGCTGGGGTGGGGTGGGTGTACAATACTTTAAATACAAAAAGTATAGATATTAACAGTAGTGTAACATATTACCTCACCTACGATTAAGGTTTTTTTTTTTTAGTCACTGTGTTTTCCATGAAAAAGTGATGCCATATTGTAGAGGGGGCAAAACATAATAATAAAAAATAAAAACCTATATACGTTTTGTTTGAATAGAAGAAATTTATAATGGAATTCTCAAAGAGTATCAGTCATTTTACATTTCTTTTAAACAATTTTTTTTAATGACCTAACAGTGAAGGAGCAAAAGATGTAATTATGGAACAATAAATGAGCACTGTAGCACTGTAGCACTGTCCTCCTGTTGTTCATCATTTTGCTCGAGTGGGTCCAGTAACGTCTCCATTGTGAGACTTTGTTGTTATTATGTTTGGCATACTGAATACATCATGGGTAGTTTGCCAGGCTTTGCCGTGTGGTTGGGATACTCTCGGTAGCTTGACGGGCTCTCTGAGAGGGGCGGAGAAATCAAACTCGGGAAATGAACAAGTTTGTATAAAACAGAATTTAAGAGATAAAGTGTGAAAGGTGGTAATCACTTGGTCACTTGACATCCGTTACTCATCAATTTGCCCAAGCGAGCGCCAGTAACATCACCATTTGTCCCCCTGTGGCGTGCTAGTGTAGCCCAATGGTGTCTGCTTGTTTTAGGAACACGAAGAGCCTCACACTGATCATTCATGGTCTTGAAGAAGAAGTCTGACCATCTTGTAGGTGGGCAGCCACCTGATCTTTTGTTGTCCTGTGGAATCCAATCTGTAATGGCTCTAGTCAGCAGTCGTCTCTAAATCTCATTATGTGTCCAGCCCATCTGGTTTTCGACACCTTGGCAAATGAGACAGTGTCCCTGATTCTTGACCATCGATAGAGGTTGGAACTCCGGATTCTTTCTCTCATTTGAGTGAAGCGTGTTACTCCAAGCATAGCTCTTTTGATTCCTCTTGGGGAGATCTGAATAGCATTCTCATCCTGTTTTCATAGGGCCCAGGTCTCTGAGGCATATGTTAATGCAGGAAGAACAGTGGAATCGAAGAGATGTGGGCAGAGCAGGAGGTTCTTCATCGTCTTAGCTATTTCTTCGACACTTTTGAAGGTGTTCCAAGCCGCTCTCTTTTTCCTGCGCAACACAGGTGCCGGGTCATTTGTCATGTTGATTTCTCAAGCTATGTACACATAACTGATGCATTTGGAGATGTTCATTTCTTTGAGAGCTAATGGAACATCAGGAACAAGACCGTTTTTCATAAACATTGTCTTTGTGAGATTCAGCTGTAGTCTGACCTTTCCACACTCATGGTCGAAGTAGGCCAGAATTTGTGCCGCTTGGCTGATGTTTGGTGTTATTAGAATGATGTCATGAGCAAAGCAGAGGTGGTGTAGTTGCTGACCGTCTATGTTCACTCCCATTCTTCCCATTCCAGTCATCGCATGATGTTCTCAAGGGTGGCACTGAAGAGTTTCGGTGAAATGATTATCACCCTACCGAACCCCTCTCTTGACATAGATGATCATTTCCTTGTAGAATGGTGAGATCCTGGTAGTGAATTCATAATACATCTCCCGGAGGATCTTGATGTATTGAATTTGAACACCCTGTTTGACTAGAGCTTTGATGACCACTTCAGTCTCAACAGAATCAAAGGCCTTGTTTAAATCAACGAATGTTAGACAGAGCGGCATCTTGAAGTCACAAGAATCCTCAATGAGCTTGTTTATCTTGTGGATATGGTCGATCATGCTGAATCCTTTTCAGAACCTGGCTTGCTTGTATGGTTGTCCTTCATCTAGTGTTCTGCCAATCCTATTTAGGATGACTCAAGTGAACAGCTTGTAGACGACAGACAATAGGCAGATCAGTGATAGTTGCCAATGTCGTGGATGTCTCCCTTCTTGTACAGTAATACAGTCCTGCTGGTTTTCCATTGGGACAGAACCTTGCATTCAAATAGGTAGCATGTGAAGAGCCAAGCGAGTGTATTGATGAGTACTGGCAGCAGGTTCTTCAGGTGTTTGGGTCTGACCTTGTCTGGGCAGGATGCTGTATGCTTCTTTACCGACAAAATGGCATGTCAGATTTCAGAAGTGAGAACGTTGGGAATGTTATATCCATCCTGCGGAATTTGGTATGTGGGCAGGTGGACATGGCTATCAAAGAGATCGGAATAGATGTCATGGGTAATCTTCTCCATTGCCCTTCTGAAAGATGTGATAGATTCATCAGGACATCGGAGGGCAGTCATCTTGGTCTTATAGTTGGTGAAGAACAGGCAGGCGTCACAAATGCTTTTCCCGGCTTCTGCCGCGTCTGCCAGCACTGCTGCTCTTCTCTCTTTGAGGTCTTCCTTGATCGCTTCTCTGCACTGCTTTGTAAGCTTGGACATTAACTTGTGGTTGCCTGAGGCTTGCACCAAGCCACGTTGGCGAATAAGCTCAAGAGTTTTCGAAGACAGGCATCTTTTTGTAGATCTCTCTCTCTCTCTCTCTCTCTCTCTCTCTCTCTCTCTCTCGGCGTTCCTCACACAATCATGGAGGCACTAAACCAGTCGATTGTATTTCTCGTTAATGTTGTAACAATGGCATCTTCCCATGTTGCAGCAATAGTGCCAAAGAGCTCCAAGTTGGTGGTCATTCTGGGTGTTCTCTTCTTAAAATGTGCAGGCCTTCCCCCCCCCCCACCTCCATGAAGTAGAATTTTGCATGAAGGAGATGGTGGTCTGATTCCATTTCGAATTTTGGGACATCAGCAACATTGGTCAGGCAAAACTGTCAATTGAATATGATGTGGTCAATTTCGTTGTGGAACTGTCCACCGTGAGAATCCCATGTCCAACGTTTAGATTCGGCCTTCTGGAATTGTGAGTTACCATGGATGGTTTTGGTCAACATGATGAACTCGGACAGTCTCTCACACTGTTCGTTCCACGAGTCCCAATGTGGAATTCTTTGGCTGATCTTCTCGGTCCTATCTTGGCATTAAAATCACTGACAATGATCTTGTAGAAGGTGTGGTCTTCTTTATAGAACTTTTCCAGCTCCATGTAGAACTTCTCAGTTTCTCCTTCATCATAATTGGATGTTGGTGCATAGATAATGAAGATAGAAGCTACTGGCAGTGAGCCACATCTATTCAAGTGTAATTGTCTGATTTGGGCTATTAGTCATTTGAATGAATCAATGCTTATGGCCAAGTTTGTGTTGACAAGGACACCGAGACCACGGACGTCTCTTTTGCCTCATGTTCCGAGGAACAGTTCTTATCCAGTGTCAAAAACAGTGTGATGTGATGGATGCCTTCTCGTCTCTGTCAGACCAATGATGTCGTACTTGATCTTTCGCGCTTGTACCATCAGGTCCTCGATGGATGCATTTAATGCCAGTGTACGTGCATTGAAAGTACAGTCATTTTTGTTTTTCTTCGTTTTGGCAGCCTAGTTCTGCCTTGAGATTTTATCAGCCTTTCCTTCCTCATCCTTCTTAACACTACCGTATTGGTGGCTCTTTCAGGGTCAGAGGAATGAGACCCATTGTTTTTATGGTTTTGACATATTGAATATGCCATGGATAGCTTGCCAGGCTCTGCCATGCTGGCGGGATATTCTCAGTAGCCTGCCAGGCTCTATGAGAGGGATAGAGGCTTTTGTAAAAGTGGTAATAACAAGAGAAAAAGGGTTTTGGTCAGATCATGAAAAACTCTGTAAGCCATGTTAAGGGGTTTGCAGTTTACCTAGTGAAAATGGAAAATAGAACATTTTGAACAAATGGAACTCAGTATCCTGAGTTACTATTGAATATTAGGAAAAGTAGTATTTAAAACACGGAGGTTATTTTTTTGGAAAATAAAAAAAAGAGTAAATTTCTTTTTTTTTTTTTTAACTTTTTGTTCATTCTTGGTACCACACCTAGAACTTGTTACGGCTATTCCTGAAATGTTGCTGTAGCGTGACTCCCAGAGGTACAGGGGATCACATGATGCTAGGGACCAAGCCTAGGTCTTACATCTATAAAGAAAGCATGCATTCTAGCACTTAAAGCTATACCTCTGATCTTTGAAGTCATTTTTTCATTTTATTAAGGAATAATTGAAAATAGAATTATATATATTTACCCAAAACCATACCACAGGACTCCGCTCCAGGCTGTGGGGTGGATGAGAGCCCTCCCCACCTCAATGGACCCAGCCCTGGCAGTCAACCTCCACTGCCCAACCACCAACACACTCCAGGCCACTTTCTGGACATTATAAGACACTTAAAAACACATTAAAAGACACTTCCTACCCATTTATGCCTCTTGGAGAGCCCAGCAAACTACTGAGAGTATCCTGCCCACACGGGCAGTGTCTGGCAAGCTTCCCGTGGCGTATTTGATATACCAAACACAGTAACGACAATAGGTCTCATGTCCCTCACCTGATAGAGCCTCCAATCTTTGGGAAAAGATGAGTAAAAAGAAGCTGCTAAAAATCTCAGGGCCAGGAGGAATAGAGACATTACTGGTACCCACTCTAGTAATCCGACTATCAATGGGATGACAGTGATACAGTGAAATTGTACAAAATAAAATGATGTACACTTAGAAGGACAACCAAGACCAGGGTAACTATCATATCCATCACTTCACATAGTTAATTTTTTTCTTGTGGTTGTGGTAAGATTTCTTAAGATCTAGTCAGAGAGATGATAGCCAGTGAGAACAAACCCTTAGTTTTCTGACAACAAGAATGAAGTTACCAAGAGAAATAGGCTAAAATGTTCCAGTGAACAGTACTGGAGAAATATTGGCTTTTCCCTAGTGGGTGTGGATGGTGACATTGTATCCCAAGGATATATATTTACATACATTCTATACATTCCTGTAAACCAATATGATGGAGTGAACACTAACATGAAGCCATAATTTTTTCTTTTTGAGTCACACCCAACCATGCACTGGGGTTACTCCTGGTTCATGCACTCAGGAATTACTCCTGGTGGTGCTTGTGGGACCATATGGGATGCTGGGAATCAAACCTGTGTAAGTCGCATGCCCTACCAGCTGTGCTATGGCACCAGCCCCTAAAGTGAATTCTTTTTTAAATGATGAAACAAAACAATACATGTATTGCTGGAAAGATCTATTATTAGTAGCTTTCAAGTATACAAAGTTGCATTATTAACTGAGGTCTCTTTATATCCTCAGAACATCATGGTCTCGAGTGGGCCCAGTAACGTCTCCATCATGAGACTTGTTACTGTGTTTGGCATATCGAATACATCACGGGTAGCTTGCCAGGCTTTGCTGTGCGGGCGAGATACTCTCAGTAGCTTGCCAGGCTCTCTGAGAGGGGCGGAGGAATCGAACTCGGGTCGGCCATGTTGGGTGCGTGCAAGGCAAACGCCCTACCCGCTGTGCTATCGCTCCAGCACCCTCAGAACATATTTTCTTACAATTAAAAATTTGTGTGGTGGACCCTCATCATCTTACTTCCCCTTTCCCCAGCCCTTGGTTTCTACCATTATACTCTCTGTTCCTATAATATCAACTTCTGTGTGATTCCACGTTTAAGTAATATATTATGCATTTGTCTGAAATATGCCACCTAATATAACATCTCCCTGGTTCACCCATGCTGCTGAAAATGACAGGTTTCTCTTCTTTTATGATGAGATAATACTTTACTGTATATTTGTATACCATCTTTCCTTGATTCATCTGTAAGGGAACATTAGGTTTTTCTCATAACTTGGTTATTGATCATGTTCGTGATGTGTGTGTATAGATATCTTAGCCAAACACTGATGTTTATTCCTTCAGTTTAGTTTTCCCAAGATTGGGACGGATGAATTAAATTGTAGTAGAATTTTTTGTATTTTAGAAAACTTTAAAGTTTTTCATAGTCTACAATTTCCTGTTCCTTCAACAGCCCGTTATGGTGCCCTTCTCACTGCCTCCTCATCAACATATATTGTGTTGTCTCTTATCTTTTTGATGATACTTGGCTTTCTAATGGGTGTGAGTGATAAAGTCAGTATGATTTTGATTTGCATCTCCTTGATGATTTGTGGTGTTGAGCACTTGTCCCATTTTTCTGAATTGTCAATTTCAGTTCTTTGTTTATTTTAAAATTATATTATTTGACTCTTTGGCTATTAAATTATGATTTCTTTATATATTTTTAAAATTTTGGTCTCATGTACATTATTATATGATACATATTATATTATGGACATTATATAATGGACCATATAATATTTTTGGACGATACTTGGCTATACTCAGGGCTTACTCCTAGCTCTGTGCTCAGGAACCACTCAAAGTAGCGACTCAGAGTATACAACACTGAGTATCAAGCTAGTTAACATTCTGCAACACAAACATCTTACCCCTGTCCTTTCCAACGTGTCCCTAAATATGTATTTGAAAATATATTCTGTTGGTTATCTTTTCAACTTTATGACTGTTTTTCTTACTGTGTCTTTTTTTTTTAGTTTGATAATCTTGCTTGTGTTTTTTTTTAAGGTTTGCTCATGATTTTGGTGTCATATCCTTAAAAACATATTTTTAGGTCAGTGTCAATTTTTTTTATTTCCCCCTATCTTTTCTTTTAGTAATTTTACAATTTTACAGAGTCTCCTGCCCCTGTGCAGGGCCCCCTTGAGGGGGGCGGGTTGAGTTTCCCTCCCCCTCACCCCCTCCCCCCAAGCAGAGCCCCAGCAGCCGATGGTCTCCAGAACCAGCCACAGCCATGCTGAGACCACTCTCCACACATCCGGACAAGCTTCATGCATGAAGGAACTGGCAGAGGAACCTAGACATGCGGGTCCCAGGGCTGAGATCTCCAAGCCTGCTCGGATTGGGACTGAGCCTTTTCCACCCAGATCCCCCATCTTCCAGTAGGTAAGCACCACACCCACCAGCTGCCGCCGGTGCCAGGTTGGTCCCATCAACGGCCAAGACCCAGAGACTATAAAACCCAGCTCCTGGAAGAGACATCTTATTATATCGTTTTTATTTATCTCTTATTATCAGATACCTTATTATCTTGTTTTTCCTTTGGAGAACCCGGCAGGCTACCAAAAGTATCTTGCCCGCACAGCAGAGTCTGGCAAACTTCCCATGTTGTACTCAATATGCCAAATACCAGTAACAATGATGGGTCTCATTCTCCTAACCCTGAAAGAGCACTGAATATGGCTCTTTTAAAATCTTAGGGCTGGGAAGAAGGAGACCTTACTGGTGCCTGCTCGAGGCAATCAACGTACAACAGGATGATCGTGATCATGAATTTTACAAACTCAGTTCTTACATTTTAGGTTTTTTTTTAAGCTGTATCAAATAAGGGTCCAGTTTTATTCATTTGAATATGCTACCCAGTTTTACTAACACTATTTATTGAAGAACATATTGTGTTCTTGGGACTCTTGTAAAAAAAATCAGATTAACAATATATGTGTAAGTTTGTCTCTGGACTCTGTATTCTTCTACTGATCTACTTGTTTGATAACACCACAATTTCTTTATTCTATAACATAGAGTAATAGGTTGAAATTATTAAGTGTGATGCTTTCAGTTTTGTTTTTCTTAGAATTGCTTGAAATAATTAAAATCCTTGTGATTACATATACATTTTACTATAGGTTTTTATTTTCATTAAAAATTAGCATTGAAATTTTAACACAGATTACATTAAACTTGTATATCATTTTGGGTGATACTTAAACTTATTACCTATATTAAAATTTTAGGGTGTTTTTTGTTTTTGTTTGGGGACCACACTCAACATTGTTCAGAGTTTACTCTAAATTCTGCTCTCAGGGATTACTTCTGGCAGTGCTCAGGGAACATATTGGGTGCTGGGGATCTAACCCAGGTCAACTATGTGCAATTCAAGTGCTGTACCACTGTACTATTGCTCTGGCTCACCAGTATTAAATTTTTGGTTCCATGAACACAGAATGATTTTCCATTTATTTTTGTCTTCATTAGTATTTATCATTATCTTTATATATTCAATATATATCAATTTATTTTTAGGATTTGGTATACAGATCTTTTCCTGTAAAGGTCACTGTCACTGTTCTCCTATTGTTCATCGATTTGCTTGAGTGGGCACTAGTAACGTCTCTATCGTGAGACTTGTTGTTACTGTGTTTGGCATATCGAATATGCCACGGGGAGCTTACCAGGCTCGTCCTTGCAGGCGGGATACTCATGGTAGCTTGCTGGGCTCTCCGAGAGGGATGGAAGAATCAAACCTGGGTCAGCCACGTGCCAGGCAAACGCCCTATCCACTGTGGTAAAATTTGCTTTTGGATATTTTATTGTTTTCATTGTCTTCATAAATTATTTCAATGTCTTTAAGAATTATTTCTTAATTTTCCTTTCACATGTTTAATTTTACAGTACTTGAAAATAGAAATGATTTATTTTTCTGTTTTGCTTTTTGGGCCACACACTCAGGCCTTAGTCCTTACTCTGCATCAGGGATCACTCCTGAGGGATTGTATGGGATGCCAGGGATTGAACCCATGTAAGGCAAATGTCCCTCACATTACATGAGCTCTCTGGACTACAACTGACTTCTGTATGATGAATTTATTTTGTTTATTATTAGACTTAATAGACTCTAAATGATTCAGTGACCTATCACTTGTATCACTTGTCATCATACTGATCGTCAATTTGCTTGAGTGGGCACCAGTAACACCTCTATTTGTCCTATTGTATGCTAGTGTAGCCCAATGGCATCTGCTTGCTCCAGAAACATGAAGGGCCTCAAACTGTTTGTTCAGGGTTTTGACGAAGAAGTGTGACCATCTCGTAGATGGGTGGTCATGCATTCTTTTGACATACCATGAAATCCAGTTGATAACTGTTCTAGTCTTCCAGTGGTCCTCTCTAAATCACATTATGTGTCTGGCCCATCTGAATTTTTGATGCCTTGGCAAACAAAACAGCGTCCCTGATTCTTGATTGTCAATGGAGGCTGGGACTCCGGATTCCTTCTCTCACTTGAGTGAAGCATGATACTCCAAGCATAGCTCTTTTGATTCCTCTTTGGGGAACCCAAATAGAGTTCTTGTCCTGTTTTCATAGGGCCCAGGTCTCTGAGGGATATGTTAGTGCAGGAAGAATAGTGGAGTTGAAGAGATGTGCCCGGAGCTGGAGTTTCTTCATTCTTTTAGCTATTTCTTTGATGCTCTTGAAGGCTCCACGCTGCTCTCTTCCTCCTGCGCATTTCTGTTGCCAAGTTGTCCCGCATGTTGAGTTCTCGACTCAGGTACACATAGCTGCTGCATACAAAGATGTTTGTTCCATTGAGAACAAATGGAACATCAGGGAGTAGTTCATTTTTCATGAACATTGTCTTGGTGAGATCCAGCTGCAGTCCGACCTTTCCACACTCACAGTCGAAGTAGGCCAGCATTTGTGCTGCTTGGCTAATGTTTGGTGTTATTAGAATGATGTCATCAGCAAAGCAGAGATGGTGTAGTTACCGACCATCTATCTTTACTCCCATTTCTTCCCATTCTAGTCGTTGCATGATATTCTGAAGGGTGACACTGAAGAGCTTCAGTGAAATGGTATCACCCTGCTGAACCCTTCTCTTTACGTCGATGATCACTTCTTTGTAGAATGGTGGAATACTGGTGGTGAATCTATAATATGACTCACGGAGGATCCTGATGTACTGAGTTTAAATGCCCTGTTTGGCTAGGGCTTTGATGACCATTTCTGTCTCAACAGAATCAAAGGTCTTCCTTAAATCAATGAATGTTAGACAGAGTGGCATCTTGAACTCTCACAAAACCTCAATGAGCTTGGTCACTGTGTGGATATGGTCTATTGTGCTGAATCCTTTTCAGAATCTGGCTTGCTCTCATGGTAGTCCTTCGTCTAGTGTTCTGCCTATTCTATTCAGGATGACTCTAGTGAGCAACTTGTAGATGATGGATAACAGGCAGAACGGGCGATAGTTGCCAATGTCATGGATGTCTTCGTTCTTGTACAACAGAATGGTCCTGCTAGTTTTCCATTAGGACAGAACCTTGCATTCAGACAGGTAGCATGTGAAGAGCTGAGCAAGTATATTGACAAGTACTGGTGGCAGATTCTTCAGGTGTTTGGGTCTGACCTTGTCTGGACTGGGTGCTGTACGATTCTTTACCAATGAAATGGCATGTTGAATTTCGGAAGGGAGAATGTTGGGAATAAGATATCCATCCTGCAGAATTTGGTATGTGGGCAAGTGGACATGGCTATCAAAGAGATCCGAGTAGAAGTCATGGATAATCTTGTCCATTGTCTTTCTGGAAGATGTGATAGACCCATCAGGATGTCAGAGGGCAGTCATCTTGGTCTTGTAGACGGCAAAGGACAGGCAAACATTGTGAATATTTTTCCCGGCTTCTGACACATAGGCCAGCACTGCTGCTCTTCTCTCTTTGAGGTCTTCCTTGATTGCTTCTCTGAGCAGCTTTGCGAGCTCAGCCGTTAGCTTGTGGTTGCCTGAGGCTTGCGCCAAGTCATTGGCGAATGAGCTCGAGAATTTCTGAAGACAGGTGTCTTTTTGTGGCTTTCCCACTCTCAGCATTCCTCACACAGTCATGGAGGTGCTGAATAAGTAAATTGTATTTCTTGTTGATGTTGTCAACAACGGCATCTTCCCCTGTTGCACAATAGTGCCAAAGAGGTCCCAGTTGGTGGTCATTCTGGGAGTTCTCTTCTTAACTTTGCAGTCCTTTCTCCCTTCTCCATGAAGTAGAATTTTGCATGAAGGAGACGGTTGTCTGATCCCATTTGGAATTTTGGAACAACAGTGACATCGGTCTGGCAAAACTGACAATTGGATATGATGTGGTCAATTTCATTGTGGAACTTTCCACCAGGAGACTCCCATGTCCACTGTTTATATTCAACCTTCTGGTACTGTGAGTTGCCATGGATGATGTTGGTCGATATGATGAACTCAGACAGTCTCTTACCCTGTTTGTTTCATTCTAGGCTATGGGTCCTGATGTGGAGTTCTTTGGGCGACATTCTCAGTCCTATCTTGGGATTAAAATCACCGACAATGATCTTGTAGAAGGTGTGGTCTTCTTTATAGAACTTCTCCAGCTCTATGTAGAACTTCTCAATTTCTTTTTTTATAGTAGTTGGATATTGGTGCGTAGATGACAAAGATAGAAACTGCCGGCAGTAAGCCACATCTATTCAATTGTAATCGTCTGATTTGGATTTTTAGGCATTAGAATGAATCAATGCTCATGGCCAAGTTTGTGTTGACAAGGACGCCAACACCACTGATGCCTCTATTGTCGCATATTCCAAGGAACAGTTCTTCTCCAGTGTCGAAAATGGCCTGATGTGATGGATGCCTTCTCATTTCAGTCAGACCTTTGATGTCGTACTTGATCTTCTGTGCTTCCACCATCAGGTCCTTGATGGATGCATCCGATGCCAGCATACGTGCATTGAAAATACAGACAGTCATTTTAGTTCTTCTAAAAGAAGAACTTAGTTAAAACTTAGATAAAATCTCAAGGGCAAACTAAGGCAGCTTAGTTTGGCCTTGAGATTTTATCAGCCTCTCCTTGCTCATCCTTAATGCTGCAATAATGGGGGTTCTTTCATGGTCAGGGGAAATGGGGCCCATTGTTTTTACTGGTTTTGGCATATCAAACACGCCATGGGTAGCTTGCCAGGCTGAACGTATTAAAATAATAAGAAACTTGCGTGTTTTCTCTCTCTCTCTCTCTCTCTCTCTCTCTCTCTCTCTCTCTCTCTCTCTCTGGAAAGTGATTCTTTCTCTAGCCCCAAGAATATAATTTTATTTGTTTCTTTGGTTTTGGGTCAGAATCTCCTGCCCACACACCAGGCTGTCTTCAACGGGACCCCTCAGAGACGGGTGGGTCGAGTTTCCCTCCCCGCCCCATGCAGAACCCTGGCAGCGAAAAACCTCCAGATCCCAGCCACAGCCATGCTCGGTCACTCCCCATACGCTTAGACGAGCCCATGAATGAAGGAACCAGCAAAGGAACCCAGGTATGTGGGACTCGTGGCTGAGAACTCCAAGCCTGCTAAGATTGGGACTGGCCCTCCTCCATCCAGATTCCCCATTTTCCAGTAGTTTGGCAGTCACGCTCACAAACTGCCCCCAGTGCCATGTAATCTCATCAAAGTATTTCCTGGAGCTTATCAAGAGTATTTTGCCCGCATGGCAGAACCTGGCAAGCTATCTGTAATGTATTCGATATGCCAAAAACAGTAACAGTATGGTGTCTCATTCCCCTGATCCTGAAAGAGCCCCCAATGTGGCAGCATTGGGAAGGACGAGTAAGGAGAGGCTGCTGAAATCTTAGGGCTGGGATGAATGGAGACGCTCGAGCAAATCAATGAACAATGGGACAACAAATGAAGTGATACAAGTGATTTGATTTGGGGGCCATACCAGCAATGCTCAGATCTTACTCCTGGCTATGGTTCAGGGGTGACTACTAGAGGGATTCAGGGGAACATATAGGGTGCTGGGGATTGGATCCTGGTTTGCCAAGTGAAAGTCATGTGCCCTACTCTCACTACTATTGCTACTACTTCAAGAATATAATAATTTAAAGGTACTTCTATTTCACTTGTTTAAACTTTGTTTTTTAGCAGACTGATAGCTTCTAAGAGTCACGGATCTCCTCTGTCCCTACTCAAAATATATAGTCCCAACTAAGTGTTTCTGGTTGTTGATATATTACAAAAGCACGCCCCATGTGAATGTTTAAAATCTTTTGTCATTTGATTGTTTTTTATAGGTAGAAATAACTATTTGTTTCATGATTTGCATATTTGTACAAGCACTGTAGCACTGTCATCCTGTTCATCGATTTGCTCTAGCAGGCCCAGTAACGTCTCCATTGTGAGACTTATTGTTACTGTGTTTGGCATATCAAATACTTCACAGGTAGTTTGCCAGGCTTTGCCGTGCGGGTGAGATACTCTCGGTAGCTTGCCAGGCTCTTCGAGAGGGGCAGAGGAATTGAACCCAGGTCGGTAACGTGCAAGGCAAATGCCCTACCCACTGGGCTATCAAAATCTAAATTCAGAAAAACAGATTTCTCACATTTATTTTATGTCTAATATGTGCCATTTTCTTGTTTAAATTGTTCTTATGGGTGAATAATTTAATTCTACATATCAACTCATTATGAAGCAGATTTTCTAAAGTATTTGAGGCAAGGAGAGATTAAGTAAATTTCCCAAGAGGACACAGTACTAAGAAATGGTGAGAAGAGATTTGAAGACAGACAGTGTTGATTTTAATGCCATGTTCTAAACCAGTGGTTGGCAATTCTTTTTCCTCAGGGCCAGATAGTAAATATTTTAGGCTTTGCAGGCCATACGGTCTCTGTCGAAACTACTCAACTCTGCCATTTAGTGCAAAGCAGCCATAGATAATATGTAAATGAATAAGGATGGCTGTGTTCCAATAAAACTTTATTTATGGGCACTAAAATTTGAATTTCATAAATTTTCATGTGTCACAAATAGTATTTTTCTTTTGATTTTTCCCCCAACAATTTAAAAACGTAAAAATCATTCTTAACTATGGGGCTCCAAAAATAGGAATAGGGGGTAAATTATGTCATTCCACGGACTATTAGCTTATTAAAAACTAATCTTTTCTAAAAGGGAGTGTCATTTTGCTTCTGGGAAAGACATGCAGAACCATATCAGAACCTACTTAGGCTCAGTTCTTTGTACATAGAATTAGGATCTTTGATTTTTTTTTCTGCTGAATTGAGGAATAATGTGAGGCTTGCTTAAAGGAAGAAACTTAGATAGACCTAAAAATAATGTATTGATTGAAATAGAAAATAAATCCCCAAACAAGTGTGAGGGTGATTATATGATTTTTTAGGTATATTTTCTGTAGAAAAGAGTACTCTGAAAGACAAATTTCTCTTTGATTTTTGGGGGTGAGAGTGATAGTACAGAAGGTAGGGCATTTGCCTTGCTTATGACTGACCTGGGTTCAATCCCTGATATCCCATATGGACACCTGAGCACTTCCAGGTATGGACCCCCCAAACCAAACCAAACCAAACCAAACCAAACCAAACCAAACCAAACCAAACCAAACCAAACCAAATCAGAACAAAAGAAACTTCTCTTTGATCTTAGTAGAACAAATATTGTTAATAAGTAATTACCTAATCCATGGGTTGACAAACTTTGGATGTGCCAATTCTGTCCTGCTGCCTATTTCTACACTGTTTTGACTGCCACTCCAATAGAAGAGCCCTAAGAACCCTAAAGGCCAACAGCCTTCTTGGAAGGCACTGAAAAGGAATATCTTACATACCTATTCCCTACCACATCAAGCAATGCCTTCTCTAGTCACACCTTGTCAATATCAAAAATTGGTTGCAATTGCCACCTATATTTTGGGGAATCTGTTGTTGGCAAGTGACTGGATTTTACCCACTGAGTTGCTTTTCTTTTAGTTATCTGTCTGAACTGAGATGGCTACACTGGATCTTGGAGTTCTTTTTTGTTTGTTTTGAGCTACACTTAGTGCTGCTCAGAGCTTTCACCTGGTTTTGTATTCAGAGGTCACTCCTAGCAGTGCTTAGAAGACCATATGGAATGCAAAGACTGAGTGTGGTTCTGCTGCATGCAAGGCAAATGCCCTATCTGCTGCGCTATTTCTCTGGCCCCTGGGTGTCCTAACAGGCAGCAAAGCTTGTCATGATAATTACCTACTTCTTTGCCAGCTAGGTTATTTTCTCTTGTTATAGTTCATCATAACCCTGGGAGAGTTCTTTTATATATGGCTACTGATCACATTGTGTCTCCGTTTCCTGGAATGGGCACCCCAGACAAATACAATGCGTTATTTCTCTTTCTTATTATCTAAGTGCCTTCCTATGCCCTAAATTTTTCCTCTTGAGTCACAAAGCCTAAATAATATTCTTTCTGACTGCCAGATTTCCTGATCTCTGATATACACCATGGTAGGGAAAATAGAAAACAAAGTTGTTTTGAATTTAAAGACTAGATTTGGCTATAATTTAACTCATTCAATAGTTGATTTGAATGCAAGAAAACAACTGAAGCTAAAGCACAACATATGGTTAGAAAACAATGAGATGAACATTGTTTTTCTGCAATTATGAATAATGACTCATGATTATTCTTCAAAACTGTTCTGCCAAAAAGAGTTTTAAGAAATTTAACAATGTTGCCATTGCAGTAAAATATTTTTACTTTCTTCTTTTGGAGCTGACCTCTGAATTTAAAAATCCAGTGTTAAGCTGAGAATGGGAATGTCATGCTGAATTTTAGAGTTGAAAGGACATTGGAGATCAGTCTCATTATTTTATAGTCCCATAATTCCTTCAACTTAAAAGGTTACTTCCTGGTTGGCCAACCTTCTTGTTAGTAATACTTACATAAGTTGGACTCTTTCTCAATGTATTCATTATGCCAAGATGACAGAACAGCTTTCCATCAAGGACAGTGAAGCCACTAAATGTTATATTTTGAAACTCATCTTATAAAAAGGAAATAAAAAAGTTCTGAGTGAAAAAAAAGCTCATGTTTAGCAATGGCCAATGATTAGCATGGCTATTAAATTCAGGTTAATTTTCTTTAAGAAAACAATATGCTACTTTATGCTACTTTGTAACTAGCAAAGTGCCCAGCAGTAAATTCCTTAATATGAAAAACTTTGGAGGGGTTTAATGTCTTTAAACTACAAAATAATTGTCACCTTAATTCATGTTTTCTCTAAATATTCTGCATTGTCAGTGCAGACTTTGAAAAAAACAGGGTTTAAATCATGTCAGATCAGTTTTAACAAAGATAGAAAAAGACGGTTTATGATCATTTAATTATTTTGCAGTAATTCTTAGAAAAAGATAAGAACATTACTTTCTTTTCCCTACCACCAAGATGGTAGCTAGATTAAAAAAAATCACAGAGATGTGCCACAGAGAGCAACCAAATATAACAACTTTCTTTCACAACCATGTGGAAGCAACTTGCTTCCTGCCATTTCTCTCTCTTGTGATATTCCAAAGTGAAAATGAAATACAGATACTATCAAACTGTGGCTATGACAGATTAAAAAAAAAAGATACTTCTGTTTTACTGAAGTGCATTTGTTTTCCTCCTTCATTCTACAGGAAGCATCACAAACCCACAGAGTCCCTGAGAGATGGATTTTACCGCGAGGCAGAATGCTAACTTTGCTCAAAGATGTGTAAATGCCACGTGCCCAGATGGTCCTTTTGCCTATTCATAGGGAGAGGCTCAGAAACACACATGCATCTTTCTGTGGTCAGTCATAACAGATTTGTTCTAAATAAGCCACACTGTTTTGCAAGATGGCAGGGAACTGTCAGGCTGTATTTTAAGCACAAATGTTTCTGCCAGACAGACACAGCATATACCATGTGCTTCAGGAACACACACACATGCAGCATTGATCTGAGGATAGAATACGGACTTTGTGTTGTCATTTCACAGCTCAAATCAATAGGCACAAGTAGTAGTTCCTGCATGGACCTTCAGTTTACTCAAGGATTTCATGGAAATCATCAAATATATAGATAAAGAAAAGTAAGTAGACAGATATAAGTGGACAGACATCCCTCCTTACCCTTCATATAGTTAAGTTCTTTTGTGAAGTCATATTCTGCATATTGCTCCTGTAGTGATCATTGTTTTGGAAAGATATTGCAATTGCATACCTAATTTATTTTTACTACTGTTTTTCTCTCTCTTTTCTCTTTTTACACAAAGCCACTCTATTTGAATAAAAGTGAAATTTAATAAAAACAACTTAAAAATTTTATTAGTGAAACACCATGAGGTACAGCTGTAGACTTACACATTTTTGTGCTTGGGTTTCAATTATACAATGTTCGAGTACCAATCATTCCACCAGTGCCCATTTTCCACCACCATTGATCCCAGTATCCCTCCCACGCCCCCTCCCCCTATCCCATCATGTCTCTGTGGCAGGGCATTCCCTTTTGTTCTCTCTCTCCTTTTGGGTGCTGTGGTATGCAAAAGAAGCACTGAGTGGAAATTATGTTCGGTCTATAGTCTAATAAAACAACTATTTACACTAGGCATTTTATAACTTACTGGATACACTGCAGTCCTTGTCAATTTACAAGCTAAAGCAGATACTCTCAAATAGAAAACTTTGCTAACAAAAATTAGTTTGAGAAAATTAAAAACACTAATTTGTTACAAAACTGCTTTTCAGAAGTTGATTGTAATTTCCATAAGAATAAGAACTCTCATATGAGTTAGTGACAGAATAGGCAAAGAATCCTAAAAGTTCTAGTAACAGTTCTTGAGGGACTGGCGACCCCTAATTGTTTAAGCAGGTGGACATACTGAAGGCATATTACAGGAAGATATGACTAGATAAAGGGAATGAACAACCATGAACAGTGGATAGTGAAAAATAGAAATCATGTTGTTGAATGCAGTTAATTTAGCAAATTACAAGCATCTCATTCACCCTGAAATTAGTAGCAATTGACAAATATGCATATTCTGAGCTTAAAGGTGAATAAAGGAAGCAGATGATTTATGGGAGAAGAGAAAAAAATAAATCAGAAGTTGAGATTTTACTAAAACAGCTGCCCTAAGACACTTATCAGTGACAGCTTTTAGATTCGCCTGTGTAAGTTTTAGCAGTTAAGCAAGAGAAATAAGATCAGTTGTATCACAATCTCTAAACGTCACTGTTTTACTTAGGTCATTGCCAATTATTTATGTTATGAAGTCACAAAACTTTCTCCACTGGTACTCAGAAGACGCTGATTAATAATTATTCATAATATGCTTTTAGTAAAAACAGTAACTTCTGTTGGATTTTTCTAAACCATAAACTTTCTCAATTTCAATACAAATATAGTAACAAATCAACTTCAGTGAAAGCAATGCTTTTCTAAACCTTCATGGTTCATTGTTTAAAGAAAAGTTCAATGTTTGAACTAGACTTTAGATACTCTGGTCTCTCTAGGAATGAATGAAAATACAGGTTTTAGGCAATTTCCATATATATTATTTCCATGAACATATTTTCATTATTTTATAGCAAAAAGCTAAAATACAGAGTTTCTATTTGGAGACTGAATGATACTTACATATACGGGATAACAGAAAAATTAGGGAAAGGACCAACAACTTTCCTGAAATCATATTATACCTAGAACATACCATACACATATAGAAATAAAACACCAACCACAATAGGGTTAAGATTTCATAAATTACATCACCAGGGAAAACAGCCGTTTGAAAGATTCCAAAGTAACTTTAACATGCTTTGACTATTTCCAAGAAAGTGTGCAATATGATTAATGAAACCATCAAATCGAAATTTGGAATTGTTAGCTATACAAGGCAGAAATTAAAATATGACATCTTAATAAATTATTTTAAAACCAATCAGAAAATTCAACAGTATATTTGCAGCCTGCAATACTAATATCAAACCAGGCTTAAGGCATTTCCTGGGGGATTAATGACCAGAGGGAATTAATGGTCCTTGGCTTCACCTCAGGCCATCCACTTTCCCAGCCAGTCATTAATCCTAAGAAATGTCTTGAGCCTCAATCATTACAGCTTAATTGAGATGTCATGAAAAGGGTTAAAGAAGTTTTGACTACTTTACTACATGAATACCAGCAGTGAAATACATTTAGAATCTCTGTTTAAAAGATTGTAATTGCCTCCGATTCTTTATATTATCATAACTCTTCAAAATTGATTGGTTTTAGGTTTATGGAAAAATATGCAAATTTACAGTGGATATGACACACATTTCTCATCGTGGGAATAAAAGTAGTTCACACAGAATTCAGTTGATTGAGTTTGATTACTGAACAAAATCTAATTATTTTAGATACATGATAAGACTTTTCTGGAGATGCATATTGTGGGAAAGTATAATTTGGCATGTGTGATTGTCAGTTCAAAAGTGTCATGTTGAATAATGGTTACTTGGTGGGGGGTTCCATTTAGGAAGCACAGTTATCAGTGATTCCGAAACACTTACGGAAAATAAACAAAACGACAGAAAGCTCTCATTTCTTACTCAGGACGAGCATGCAGTTAGCCCATGTGCAGTGTCAGGGGGGGAAACCTATAATTTCTGTATCAGCATTTTGAGACTATTTTCTAAACAAGTTCTCTAATCAATTTGCAAGGATGATTCATTTGCATAAGAGTCTTGTGATACCAGACAAAACAAGAACAGCTGTGAAAGAACAAATAGTGAGTATGACCAGTCAGTACAAGGAAACAATCAGAAGAAAATTCCAACAACTGGGAACTTCTGTTTACGTCCAATGCTCTTCTCAGTCTAGAAGAGAAAAAAAAGTGACTTGAAACAGAACTACATATCTAATATGACAAAGACTCCTAGCTCTCATCCTGAATGGCCACCATCAGAGGGACTCCTTTTAATCCGAATTAGTGATCACATTTGTCCAGGAGCTCAGCATTGTGCAAACTTTTAATTTGATTCTCTTCCCACGGCCACAATACAGCCAGTTTTGGAATATGGCATTTAGTATTGAGAGGGTAATGAACTAATTCTGATATCTTGAATATTCAGATTCTAATACATCACTAGTTAGAATTACATAATAGACTACTGCATCGTCGATTTGCTCGAGCAGGCCCAGTAACGTCTCCATTGGAGACTTTGTTGTTACTGTGTCTGGCATATCGAATACTCTCGGTAGCTTGCCGGGCTCTCCGAGAGGGGCGGAGGAATCGAACTCGGGTCGGCCATGTTGGCCCCTTGTAAGGCAAACGCCCTACCCGCTGTGCTATCGCTCCAGCCCATAACTAGGCCCTCCCGTTGATCGTCGATTTGCTCGAGCGGGCCCAGTAACGTCTCCATTGGAGACTTTGTTGTTACTGTGTCTGGTATATCGAATACTCTCGGTAGCTTGCTGGGCTCTCCGAGAGGGGCGGAGGAATCGAACTCAGGTCGGCCATGTTGGGCTGGAGCGATAGCACATCGGGGAGGGCGTTTGCCTTGCACGCAGCCAACATGGCCGACCCGAGTTCGATTCCTCCGCCCCTCTCGGAGAGCCCGGCAAGTTACCGAGAGTATTCGATATGCCAGACACAGTAACAACAAAGTCTCCAATGGAGACGTTACTGGGCCCGCTCGAGCAAATCGATGATCAACGGGAGGGCCTTTACTTTACTTACTTACTTTTACTACTGCATAATTAGTTTATTACATAACTAGAAGACAGAGGAAGAAACCAGGAGTAATCTGGACTACCTGGAATGCTCTGATTGCCAGGGAAGAAAAGTTCAACGAGTGAAAGTAACTGCAAGCCTGGTATCTTATTCCATAGGTAAATATTTGCTTCATCTCTGGAGTTGTTGATATATTCTGAGCCTACTGAGCAAAATAAATAGATAAACAATAAATAAATTAATTTAAAAAAGAGAGGACAGGAGGTGAGTGGCAGTGTAACAAAAAGTGACTGATGTGTAATAAGAATGTCAGAGTCCCTGCTGAGGAATTTTTTTTTAATGGGACAGACTCAAATTATTTGGTAGTGCCCAGGTCAGGAAAGTTTTTCTAAGATTGTGGGTGAGTTGTGTCGCCAGTGACACACAAGCTTAAACTGGGACCAACTGGCAATGTGGGGTACAAGAAAACCCTTTTTATCTTAACTTTTTTATTTTTGGGCCACACCCAGCGATGCTCAGGGGTTATTACTGGCTCTGCTCTCAGGAAGTACTTCTGCTCATGCTCAGGGGATTATTTAGGATGCCAGAGATTGAACCTTGGTCAGCTGAGTGCAAGGCTATACTATTGTTCTGGCTCTGGTACAGTAAAAGCTTTGACTTAATATCAAATGGAAATTTCATACTAGTTTACATTAAACGTTGAACAAATGTAAGGGACAAAAAAAACTCAAGAAATTTCTATAAGACTTAGCTAATTTTGAAGGAAAATTTAACAACATGTCAGCCTATGTCCGGAGTTGTGATAGTTTATGTATTATTGATTATTTATGTAAAAACATAGCTAGGCTGTGACTATAATGGATGATCTATAGGTACTGAATGCTTATCAATCTGTGAAGAACTTGTCAAGTCACCAGTGCCTATAATAACTAGTTTATGAAATCAGAAAAAGGACAATTTATTAAGAAATTTTTCTGGAATCTTCTGGTGAGGCGATCTGATTGGTGAACTTTATCTAATCCTCAGCACATCTGCTAGGATGTGGAAGTGTCAGGAATGTAATTAGTTTTAGCCATAACAAATGAAGTTATCAAAGTCATTAAAAGTCATTAATTGACAATATTACTAGTTAATTATTATGAGAGTCATTAATGTCGTTCTTTCAGTTTCTCAAAAGAAAACACTAAAGTCACATAACATTTTTTCCTACTATTTTTCATGTCCAATATATATAATATATCCTATTCTTTTCATGTTTGGGAGGGACAACCTTCTAAGAGATGGTTGGAGGACCATATGGTGCCAGGGACAAGACTGGGGTCATCAGCTTATGAGACATGAACATTAATCTTTAGAAAATCTCTTTAGCATCTCTGCTGTTTTTTCTTATTTTACCCATTGTTACCAACCTAATCTAAACCACTGGTATTTCTTTTTTGGATTACTACAAGAGATACCTGGCTACTCTTCTTGCTTTCCTTTTAGTCTTCCTACAATTTATTTTCACCCTGCAGTCAGAGGTATTATGTAAAATTAAGTTAATTGCAGCACTTCTCTTGTTAGAATTCTCCAGTGATTTTTACCTTGAACACAGAGTAAAGGTCAGAGTCCTTACAATGACTTTGAATGACCTACAGGACGCCTGTACCTCCGTACATATCACATTAACTTGACTCATATTATTCTTCCTCCTTGTGGTGACTTCTCCCTCAAATTTTAAGCATTTCTAAAATAACATTAGGTAATATGTGTTTAGTACTTACTATATGCAAACCTGTTCTAGGTAAATTACTAATATAAACATCTAGTAAGAGGTGGAGGTGATTTTTTTTTATCTAAGACTGAGAGAAAGACTTCACATGCCGAATAGTAACACCGTGTTACCACTCTGTATGTATCTATGGTATCAAAATGGCCAGTGTTTTTCAGTGTTTCACAGTAATTAATACAAGAACAGGTGTGCATGTGTGTGTGTGTGTGTGAGAGAGAGAGAGAGAGAGAGAGAGAGAGAGAGAGAGAGAGACAGACAGACAGACAGACAGACAGGTTGGAATTCAGACAGCAGTGTGACCTTAGGAAATGAAATAACTTTTCTATACTTCAGTTTCCCTAGTGGTTAGTGAGACTAGTAATAACTTTGTCAGAAGATTATTGCAAGGGTAAAAGAAGAATATACATATACATATTTTAAAACCAGTCCCAAGAAAATATTTCTCAAAGTATTATTGGTTATTATTATGCTTATTTAAATATATATTTCCCTCCACACATTAGTTTTTCAATTCTCAAGGCTCATAAAATACTTAATTTACACAGTTAGGAACCCATATTAAAATGGATTTTACTCATATTAAAGATTTGTTGTCAATTGAATGCATCTACTACAGTGTCAAGTTGAAAGTTAGGAAAGAAGGGTGGTGATTTTATTTACATTTCTCAAATGATATCCAAGACTACAGATTTCTTATTTTACTTGTTTCAAAGTTTTTTTACAATTTAATTTACACAAAGGACAACAAATCCATCTTTTTACAATTAAATGTGACAAGCTATGATATGGAAGAGCAAAGTATATAATGGAAACAGCAACTAGACTTTAAATTAGGATATTACAAAGTAAAAACTATTATTGTTTAGAGGGGGAAACAAAGGTATTGTTGCTATGCAGAAAGCAAGCTATGGGGCCAAGGATGTAGTTCACAGATACAGAACATGCCTTTCATACACGGAGTCTTGGGTTCCATCTCTAGAACCATAAAATAAAAGCAAAACAAGAAAACACATTCCTATCTTCCCCCATCCCCTGGTAACCAATGAAACAAAACAAAACCAAAAGCTCCCTTCAACTTGACTTTCAGTTGAATATTATGATTACACCTAAACAATTGTCATGTTAGAGTCAATGGGAATTAAGTTAACACTGTAAAGTATGCTCTTTAAGTGACCAAAATATGATTCTTAGAGAGCCTTTCGTTTTACATTCCATAAATGAAGGCATTTTCTTTTAGTTCATATTTTTTGTAGTAGTTTTCACCCCTCCCCCACCCCACCAATTTTCAAATTTATGGAAGGTCCTTTCCCCTTCTCAAAATTTCTGTAAACCTGAATGCATTGTGGGTGCTCAGTAAATATTTGTAAATTAATTGGATGCCTCACTGGTAAATAAATTGCTCATGTTTAATTAGTGTCTCTGTCTCTCAATATCTAATAATCCACTCACATACATATATGCCACATGCAAAGCACTGAACATATTTTCGCAAATTGTAACTCATTATATCCATAGTAAATACTCATCAGAAGCAGGCAGGAAAATTATCTTTATTTCAAAGATGAAGATCTGACGAGACTTCAGGTGTATGGCCAATAACTGCTAAGTTCGGACTTGAATCTGGAGAGTCTGGCACCAAAAACTAACAACATTTTTTAATTACCACATCCGAATGCAGAGTAACTCAGATGTGTTGCTATGTATGAGCATCAGAACTGAAACATCTTGGTAAACATGTTTCCCAAGCATCTATCAATACTGCCAATGCCTGCTGTCATATACTTGTGGATCACTACCACTGTCACTGTGCTCCCCTTGTTCATCGATTTACTCAAGCGGGTACAGTAAGGTCTCCATTTTGAGACTTGTTGTGATTGTGTTTGGCATATTGAATACGTCACGGGTAGCTTGCCAGGCTTTGCCGTGTGGGCAAGATACTCTCAGTAGCTTGGCGGGCTCTCCGAGAGAGGCGCAGGAATCGAACTTGGCTCGGCTGGCCCGGCTGGCTGCACGCAAGGCAAATGCTCTACTGCTGTGCTATTCTTGTTTTATTTTATGTTGTCTTTAAATTCATTGTTTTGTTTTAACACAGCCCTTTCCCTCACCTGGACTATTTTCCATATCTTCTACATTTTCACAAAATCTCTTCAAAATGCGAGCTGCCTTTTGATTTTATCACATAAAACTTGACTGTTTTAACTCTCATTTCCTTCATCATTCTTTTTAAAAGTAAAGTTACATGTGATTATGTCTTTATTGAGTTTTAAAATTATAGTCACTAAACATCAGCATTTGTTATATCTATTATTCAAATCTTTAAAGATGTGAAGAAATAATCCAACTCTCTGAAGGATGACATCCTGTATGCTTAAAAGGTAGCAATAGAATATGCAACTTTTATGGCATCCCTCTATGAGAACTCTGGTTGCATATTATTGATCTTTCAAATATTCCTGCTTAGCATGACTAATACTTATTTTTACTTTTGTAAAATTAAGATAACAAAGCAAAGAAAGTAGAACCTCCTTTCTCATATTTCTATTCTTAAACTTAACCATTCATGTTATTATTAAGCACTTGGAAAATATATCATTATTAGGAAAAGAAATGTTATTTTGCAATAAAACAATGGTGATCCTCCATGCCATGACTACCATGATTGAAAAAACTCATTTCTTTATCTCTTTTTTTTTAAATTGAATCACCATGAGATACAGTTACAAAAATTTTATGTTTGAGTTTCAGTCATATAATGATTGAACACCCATCCCTCCACCAGTGCACATTCTCCATTACCAACGTCCCCAGTATACACTCCATTTCCATCCCTCCCCCTGTCTTTACGGCAGACAATTTCCCCCATATTTTCTCTCTACTTTTGAATATTATAGTTTGCAATATAGATACTGAGAAGCTATCATGTTTAGTCCTTTATCTACTTTCAGCACACATATCCCATCCCGAATGATTCCTCACACCATCATTGACTTAGTGATCCCTTCTCTATTCCAGCTGCCTTTTCAATCTCTTAGGGAAATAATCATTGACAAATACTCCTGGTTACTCTAGGGATTAAAATGCCTACAGGTGCAGTTTTAGTCATATTGATAGAAAATTTTTAGAAAGAAACCTGTATTGGTACACAAATGTCATAGTTTCTAGTACACACTCTTCTGGATCCCTTTCCTAATATTAATATTGTTTACTCATAAAAGGGGTAAAATGGGGTAGGTCAATAGAATGTAGAAACTAGTCAACATAACAGAGCATTAAGAGTCAGAGTGATAGTACAGGGAGTAGGGTGCTTACCTTACATGCAGTGGACATTGGTTTGATGCCTGCCACACCCCATGTGGTCTTGAAGTGTCAACAGGAGTGCCAGGAGTGGTCCTTGAGTGCAGAGCCAGGAGTAACCCCTAAGCACTGCCAGATGTGGCCAAACCGACCAACCAAAAACAAAAACCCTACTTAGATAACAAAATAACATAAAACAAAACAAAAACAAAAACCACAACATCAAAACTCTCCTCTCAGCCAATTAGTCTATTTAGGCAATTCAAATAACTCATTATTTTGGTTGACTAATTACTTTCTCCCTCAAACCAAGAACAAATATAAATAGAATAAAACATCGCTCAGTTCAAGTTGGGTTTAGAACATTTTGATTTAGTACATATAAGTATTCAATTTGAATGAATTTTCAACTCATTTGATTGGTTTTAAAACACACAAAATGAATAGTTGTATTCAGTTTGCATAGGTTGTGCAAGATTTTTGCAGTTAGCTTTAGTTTGGGATTTGGATTTTTTTCTTCCAAATTCAAATTGAGTTAACTTTGTATTATTGTTCATCAGGTATCATGCTTTGAAGTATTTTCTCTTCCTGTTTTTGGATGTCATTATTTTAAAAATTATTCAAAGGGATTCCTGTTTCTTCATTATTTCAGAAGAACTTGAGGAATATAGGTAATGAGTCTTTGAAGGTTTGACAGAAGTCAATAGTGAACTCTCTGGACCCGGGCTTTTGTTCTTGAAGATATTTTTAATTACTGTTTCAATTTCCTTACTCAAGTTTGCTCTGTTAAGTTTGATCTTCTATTTCTTCCTGATTCAGTCTTGGGAAATTGTATGATTCTAAAACTCCATTCATAGGAGGCAGGAGGGCAGAACCCTCCTGTCTATTGTAGAAATTTTTAATATGAAATTACTGTGCTATTTCTCTATGAGGATTTTGTTTGTTTTCGCCATTTACCATTTTTTTAAATAGGTGGCAAGTCAGTATTTGTTACAGAACTAATTTAGAAGCATCAAATGCTCTCAGCTATTATTTATGTAAGTTTTTTTCATTCATTCCCTCAAATCTGAGTGATAAGTTTTCGATTGTTGGAGGCTCATTATATTCAGTAGTTTGAATTACCAGTCAAGTATTCACTTCCCTCCCCTTTTCCCTTTTATTTTTTAAATGTGTATATATTAATTTTTTAAAATAAATTTGTTCGTGATGGTTTGTTACATTCAATATTCTAACACTAATCCTATTGCCATCACACTTTCCCACTACCATTATTTCCAATTTTCTCAATCACACCTCAAAACTGCCCGTATAGGAGACCTTCGGCAATTTGTATTGCTTGTTATGAATATTTTGTTAAAATGTTCAAAAAATGTTTCCTTATAAAAATGTTAGTGAAGACTGTTGTATCTCATCATGGAGCCATTAAGTCTTTGTATACGAGATTACTAACATGCTATCATAGGTTAGGGCTTGTGAATAAAGATTCATTGCCTTATACTTTATATCCCATCCAATGTGGTGTGCATCTCCTGGTTCATCAGTGGAGTTTATCAATGTAGAGTTTGACATGTAAGGGTGTAATCCGGGAATTCAAAAAAATGGAATGGGGTGATACAGCTGGAATTTAAATTTTTTATTGGATTTAGATGGTGACTTTGGGTGTCTGGATTACTCAGCCTGTTGCAAGTTCTGGAAGGATTTCTGCAACTTGTTTATTTCTTAAAGGTTTGTTTATAAGTCTCTGGATCATGGCTAGTTAACAAGCTTACTTGGTGTCAGAGGTGGGTCATGGGAATGACTGCAGAGGCTTCCAGAACTACAGGGAGATAGGGGAGGTAGCACATCCCCGACTTCATGAAAGCCTAGAGATTTCAGTCACAAAACCTGCATTTCTGAGTTTTTCAATAGATTGATTTCTGGATGAGACTCATCCCAAACAATCGGGCTCGGGATGAGTCTGGTTATGAGAATGGTGGCAATTGTGGAGTGTGGAGTGTTTTGGTTGCTCGGGTCCTGTTTGGCGGGTGATGGGGTCACCCAACATCCTTCAGAGTGTACCAGATGACTCAGCCTGGTGCAATGACCGAAAGTATCTCTGCAACTTGTTGATCTCTTTAGAGAACTACTTACTCAAGTCTCTTCTTGCATGTACAGTTTTATTTCAGAAACTTGATCTGAGTCTTATAGATTTCCCAAACATGTAACACTTTGCTTTTATCTTGTTGCTTTAAGGGGCTCTTTTGTTTTTGCTATTTTTTATTATACAGCGTTCTCGTCCTTTTCTGCTTGAGTTTATTTTGTTTAGCTACATTTAGTCCCCATGATCAAGCTTACCTCCTTAGATTGAGGAAGTTATTAGCTATTATTTCTTCCAATACCAATACTTCCTTTTTTCCTTCATTCTCTCTTCCCTCTCCTAAATGACTATGATTGTTCCTATTGATACTGTTAAATTCCTTTTTTAAAATTTTATTTACTCCCTTTATTTTTGAAATAAGGAAACTAAAATCTACTAAAAAACTAAAATCTACTTATATTCAATGAATTAGTCAATCTCCTACCAGATGATAAAAGCATGAAGTGCAGTCAAAATAGTTTTTTGGTTTTTTAATTTTTGTTAGTGAAACACCATGAGGTACAGTTGTAGACTTACAAATTTTTGTGCTTGGGTTTCAATTATACAATGGTCAAATACCCATCCCTCCACTAGTGCCCATTTTCCATCATCACGGATCCCAGTATCCCTCCCACCCCCCATCCCACCCTGCCTCTGTGGCAGGGTATTCCCTTTTGTTCTCTCTCTCCTTTTGGGTACTGTGGTGTGCAAAAGAGGCATTGAGTGGCAATCATGTTTGGTCTATAGTCTATTTTCAGCATGCTTCTCCCATCCTGGGAGGATCCTCCTAACACCCTTTACTTGGTGCTCCCTTCTCTATCTGAGCTGCCTTTTCCCCTAGCATGTGTGACTGGCCTCCAAGCCATGGAGTTAACCTCCTGGTACTTTCTCTGCTATTCTTGAGTGTTAGTCTCCTATTTTGTTACTTTATGTTCCCCAGATGAATGCAATACTTCTATGTCTGTCCCTCTCTTTCTGACTCATTTTGCTAGCATGATACTTTCCATGAGATACTGTCAAATTCTTAAAGTCTCTCTTTAAAATTTCTTTTGTATATTATTTCTTATTTACTTAAGATATTTTCTACCTTGCCTTATTGTCATTGATTTAAATTTTTGCTTCTTCCATTCTGCTGCTAAGTCTGGCTACTGTTTTCTTTTTTCTGTTTTATTCTGTTTTTGCTTTGGGGCCTTACCTGATTGAGCTCAGAGATCACTCCTGATGGTACTGAGGAACCATATGCATATGATTTGCAATACTGAGGATTGAACCAGGGTCATCCACACGCAAAGTGTGCTCCTTAACACCCAAATCACCTCTCAGCCCTCTCTACATGGTTATCTAGTTCCATCATTTTTGTTTTTTCCATATGTAGTTTTTGAGTTGATTGGTTTCTTTCTTCCAGTGATTTGACTGTTCAATAACACTGAGGATGTGGTTACTCTGAAGTAATTTAGGCTTGGGAAATTTAGGCTTATTCCTGGCCTGACCTCAGGGATCACCCTTGGCAGTTCTCAGGAGAACCATATGTGGTGACAGGAATTGAGCACCTGTTTACTGCATGCATGGCAAGTGCCCTACTTACTGCACTACCCTGCCTACTATCGGGCCCCAGTCTATCTTGGCTGTAGCACTGCACTGCACTGTCCTCCTGTTGTTCATCGATTTGCTCGAGTGGGCTCAATAACGTCTCCTTTGTGACCACTTGTTGTTACTGTGTTTGTCATATCAAACACGTCACGAGTAGCTTGCCAGGCTCTGCCGTGAGTTAGAGGTAATCTCGGTAGCTTGCCGGGCTCTCCGAAAAGAGCAGAGAAATTGAACCTGGGTCGGTTGGGTCAGTTGCATGCAAGGCTGGTCCCTTTTCTCTCTCTCAGTCTCTGTTTCTCCTCTTCTTCACCCTGGAGAAGCATTCTCATGCTGAAATTTTTCAGTCTTGTGTTCTGCAATATCAAATTTCCCTGAATGATGGCTAATAACTATGTTCTAAGTGAAGTTTGTCAAGGAGTTTTCTCGGAATGCTGTTTTCAGTTCAGTATTTATGGGCTCTTTGTGTAGATGCTCTTCAAGCACTCACAGAATATTCCTTTTCATCTGCCATGCCTCTAAACCTAGTTTAAAGTCCTTGGTGGAATTTCATCATTTTTACCTTTTCAGCTAAAAATTATTTTTGTTTTTTATGATTAGTTATTTTATTTGAGTATTTTTAAAGTAACGCATGAAAAATTTAAAATAAAATTTAGTTTTTTGTTAATGGCCTTGATGTGTAAAGTTGGTGTTTTTCTCTTTTTCTTTTCTATTTATTCAGTCGGAGATCAGCTGAAGAAGCAGATGTTTGGCATCAGTGGTTTTTAAAGAAGCAGTTCTCACTTGAAGGACTATTTTACTTAAAAAAATAACATAAAGCAGTATAAGATATTTAATCCTTTATAACTTTTCTCAATTATCGTTCTTTGCATTGTGTGTTTATATTTAAAGAGTCATTGCTTTAGATTATTTTTTCCCATTTTATTTAACCAAAGAGAGTTGTATTTAGTAGAAAGATAAAACTATTTCTGACAAGGAGGTTGATTTTTCTATTTTCTTTGCTCCAACAAAATCATTCTGAACTTTTAATTCAGTAATCCTATAAGGTGATTCAATGTGTTGAAGTGTGTGATCTATTTGTGGTTTCTTATTACTGGAGTCAAATAAATAACAAATAATATAATCTAAAAGCATATTTTATTCTCAACAATTTTCCAAAATTCATGTTTCTTTTCAGTTAGGGCAAAATGTCTACATCCAAAATAATTACTAAGACTTTTGAAAATGAAATTATCAGGGCCAGAGGTACTGTGCAGAAGACTAGCTACTTGCTTTGTATGCAGCAGATCCTAGCTCATTCCCCAGCACACATATGGTGCCCTGAACACCATCAGAACAGAGATATTGGAGCAAGCTCAGAGCACATTCAGATGTGCTCCTCCCACAAATAAAATGTAGGCATAAACAAAATGAAATAAAATCGAATAAAACAAAACTACTATGGGCTGGAGATGTAGTACAGCAAGTAGGGTGCTTACTTGCATTCATCTCACCTGAGTTTGAGTCCAGCACCCAGTTTGTTCCACTGAGCCCACCAGAGGTGATCTCTGAACTCGAAGTCAGAGATAAGCCCAGAGCACGGCTTGTGTGTTGTTCAAAATCCAGAAAATATTAAATTATCAACCTCCGTGGAAAATAGTATATAGATGTTTTTAAAATTTAAAAACCATATTGTGTAACAATTTCAATTTTTGATATCCAAAAGAGGACATTTTAAGGACATTTAAAAATTAAAAATATAGGACTTTCCCAGAAGCAACTTTTCATTATTATGGTATTTTGTGATTCTTGGGTATAATATCAATGACAGAGACTGCTATTTGTTAACCAAAACAAAATGATTGCTCTCAGAAACTGACCTAGAGAAGATTGTAGGGAAATTTGTAGAGTATCAGGTGATAAAAGGCCATCTTCATTTCTGTCATTTCTTTTTTTTTTCTGCTTTGATTAGATTCATTGTTTCAATAAAAGATGCACCACTATTATTTAGAGTTTACCCCCTCCCCCCAAATCAGACATGCTGAGAAAGCATTGTGGAGTGATTCGCTTTCTACAGCTGGGTTCAAGAATTAAATGTTGGTTTTGGATTTCCGCTATTTTGCTAATTAACCCTGGAAGTATTTCTGCTGAGAGTCAGATAATTAAGAGATTGGTTTCTGTGCTCTGGAGTCGTGGCTGTGCTGCAGAGCCGCTCGTGGGGGCAACTGGCAGCCTCGGTAGGGCATGAAGGACGGACTGGAACGCCCCCCTTCCCATGAGGTTTTAGTCGCCCCCACACCCCCGGCTCACACCTGCTCTCCACAAGGCACCCATGTGGCCGCCATCTTCTTTCCAGAGAGGAGAGGGCGAATGGGCAACACCCTTTCCCCTCCGGGCAGACATGATGGCCTGGATTAACGCATAGTCCATTCACTTTTCTGCTCCAAGCTGCTGGGTTCTGCATTAAGTCCTTGTGCTTCTGTGGCCATGGCCGTACTGGAGAGCCGCTTGTGGGGGGCAACTGGTGACCTCGGTAGGGCATGAAGGACGGACTGGAACGCCCCCCTTCCCAAGAGGTTTTTGTCGCCCCCGCACCCCCGGCTCACACCTGCTCTCCACAAGGCACCCATGTGGCCGCCATCTTCTTTGCAGAGAGGAGAGGGCTAATGGGGAAACACCCTTTCCCCTCCAGGCAGACATGACGGCCTGGATTAACGCATAATCCATTCACTTTTCTGCTCCAAGTTGCTGGGTTCTGCATTAAGTCCATGTGCTTCTGGGGCTGTGGCCGTGCTCCAAACTTAACTCTGATTTTCAGGGAGAAACGTTGGGTGATTTACTTCCCATTGATCACTTTGTATATACAGAGATGTTGCGCGACCGCATAAGCGGCCGCGCAGTTTGGAGGAAAAGTCCTAGTTCCCGCATACTCGAGCTATGCTTGTGGAGGCTTCTGGTCACCGGGGTTCCATCTGGGGGAGGCGGGATGTGGCACCTACCCCATCTGGGACTTCCTGGTGATCTCGGCTCTTTTTGGAACCTGGTTTCTTCTCCGGGAGCTGTGGAGCCAGCCCTCCATGTGGTCCTTCTTCTCTCTGTACGGCTGTGTGCTGTAAAGATGGCGCTGGGGGGCGGGCCATGGGCGTGACTTCTGGAATCAGAGGTTATTTGGGAGCCGGGAAGTTCCCGGCGGTTTGGAGGAAAAGTCCTAGTTCCCGCATACTCGAGCTATGCTTGTGGAGGCTTCTGGTCACCGGGGTTCCATCTGGGGGAGGCAGGATGCGGCACCTACCCCATCTGGGACTTCCCGGTGATCTCGGCTCTTTTTGGAACCTGGTTTCTTCTCCGGGAGCTGTGGAGCCAGCCCTCCATGTGGTCCTTCTTCTCTCTATACGGCTGTGTGCTGCCCATTTATGTCATTTCTGATAAGGAAATTAAGCCTAGAGAATGCACAGACACATGAACCAGTGTTCACATGTCTGTAAACATCTGGTTCACATGTGAACCATAAACAAAAAGTGAACCAGAACTCACATGTTACCATATGTCCCTCCCATTTCAAGTCCAAAGTTTCGAACAAAGTATCAAGATTATTCTCCACTACTTTATTGTCATTCTTCTCAGCCTTTCATGGGGTTTTTGTATTAAACCTAACTCCAAAGAAAATCCTTCCAGAATGTGGATTTTAAAATACTTAAAACATCTTGATTCTGAACTCTCCATTCTGCAAAGGAAAATGACTATCTTCCTTGTAATTGTTCTATCAAGAGGGTCTTCTCTACTCTCATTTCAGGAATCAACATATGCATGATCAATATAATTTTCAAATAAAATGGCTGAGCATACAACTTAAAAAAGTAATCCTTGAATATTTTTATTTTTAAAAATTTAAAAAATTTATTTTCATAAAGTTGTTCACAATAATTGTTTATGTTCAATATTTCAACACCAATCCCACCACCATGACACCTTCCTACCATCATTGTTTCAAATTTCCCCACCACTACCCAAGTCTGCTCAATAGGTAGATGCTGCGGTAATAACTCTATTTGTAATACTTGCTATGAATAGTATGAGATGTTGTATGACCCCAAAAGTGGCCACACGTTTCTGGAATTCTAAATTTTTAAAAATATTTGGGGTCCAGAGGCATCTCTGCGGTGTGCTGCTCTCTTCCCAGATACATTTGTGAGTCTCTGAATCATGGTCGTTAATGTGCTTAAATGGGCTCAGAGACAGTTTATAGGTGTGACTGCCAGGAAACCAGAAGTGTGGAGAGTTGGGGGGGAGGATCCCATTCCCAACTCTGGAGGCCTGGAGTTTTCAGTCACTAGTCCTTGTACCTGGGTTTTTCAGCAGATTCATTCTCTTCCCTGTGGAGCTCAGGACAAGCCTGTGAGGATGGGCCATGAGCATGGTGGCAATTGGATTCTGGAGGTTTGTGGCAGCCAGGGTTCATTTGGGGCAGGTGGAGGAGCACACCTGCCCCCTCCAAGTCCTCAAATATTTTTAATTATCACACTATGACAGCTGAATCATAAGGACTAGATTAATAGCTTCTCAATTAAAGTAGATACTAATACTATCTCTCAGAGATAAGTGCAATCACTGTTTTTCCTTAAATATACTAATAAATGTTTCAAAGAGAAAATAGTTTTTATTATGTTGCTTAAGATTGTGTAGAATAATAGGTATGGGTGTCAGATATTTGAAATTAGACCCTAATAGTTATTGTCATGTTGTTTTTCAATTTCAAACACATATCTTTACTCTGAGTTTTTGATATTGAGGTTGGATTTATTTATACATGGCCATTTTGTCCTCTTATGCTTTTCTAGTAAGACACACTAGGGAAAATAATGAAGACTGCATGAGTAAAAACAGACTTATATTCTTATGTGTCTTTATGTTTGCTTCCAATGCATCCCGATGATAGTTCTTTACCCTGATAGGATCACTGATTCCATGAGTAGTAGTTGATTGCAGATTTCAATATATACATGGTATCAAAATCAATCTTAGCATATTCCCCACAGGAATTTCACCATCAGTCAAACCATACTTCAGAATACTGAATTCCACTTCGTTGGGATTTCTCCTTCAAGTTATAATATACAAGTATTAATAATGAAGCACCCCATGAGATCTGACTTCTAGTTTCACAGACTCTTCTCCAAATATCTGGACTTTAATACTTTCAAACTCTTAGCAGTCCCCCAATGTAGACGTTTCCTTTTCAATTTTCTATTTGGCATCTACTACAATATTTGCATGAAAGACTCATGGTGTGGCTAAGAGACACATTCTAGGGACCAGAGGAGTCAGGACTGTTAGAATAATGAAAGAAGAATTGAGCAACTGCACAAATTTTATTTGATAAATAGAAATTCAGAGTCATTCATAAGCCTTCTGACAGGTGTTCAATTGAATTAAGAACAAAATTAAGGAATTCTACATTCTTGGTGACACTTATTACAATGAAGGCAATTCTCTTCAGTTTTGAAGAAAAGCTTTAGAAAGTCTTAGTCATTTCTGCTTGGTGGTCCTCATTTTCTTTATAGTCATCAGGAGGAATCATCAGAAGATCGTTAAAAGTGAAGACAAAGGGAACAAGAAAGGCAGTACCCACAGAGTATCAGGTCAGTCAGTGGTTTCTGTTGGTTATTAGCAACTAGGTTGGGAACATGTTTAGGAATTAGGATATTCAGTATGCTATTTTTTTGTAAATTCATTGACAGGTAGACTTAAATATTAAGCATGAAGTCACTGTTACTGTCACTGTCCTCCCGTTGTTCATTGATTTGCTCAAGCGGGCCCAGTAACGTCTCCATTGGAGACTTTGTTGTTACTGTGTTTGGCATATCGAATACGTCACGGGTAGCTTGCCAGGCTCTGCCCTACTGGGGAGATACTCTTGGTAGCTTGTCGGGCTCTCTGAGAGGGGTGGAGGAACCGAACTCGGGTCGGCCATGTTGGCTGCGTGCAAGGCAAACGCCCTACCACTGTGCTGTCGCTCCAGCCCTAAGCATGAAGTAGAAACAGAATTTTTATAAATAACTTATTAAATATTACTATTTTATTTATAAAATGGGCTGGAGTGATAGCACAGTAGGTAAGGCGTTTGCCTTGCACGTAGCCAACACGGCCAACCCGAGTTCGATTCCTCCGCCCACCCCTCTTGGAGAGCCTGGCAAGCTACCGAGAGTATCTTGCCCGCATGGCAGAGCCTGGCAAGCTCCCTGTGACGTATTCGATATGCCAAACACAGTAACAACAAAGTCTCACGATGGAGACATTACTGGGCCTGCTTGAGAAAATCAATGAACAATGGGAGGACAGTGACAATTTCCATTTATAAAATATAAAGGATCCAGAGACTCTAAAACCAAGCTCCCGGAAGAAAACAAGGCAGTCTCCTGCCCCCATGCCTGGATGTCCTCACCGGGACCCCTCGGAGGAGGGTGGATTGAGTTTCCCTCTCCGCTCTGAGCAGAGCCCTGATAGCTGAAGACCTCCGGGACCCAGCCAAAGCCATGCTGAGACTACTCTCTACATGCTTGGATGAGGAACCAGCAGAGGAACCCAGGTGTGCGGGACCTGGGGCTGAGATCTCCAAGACTGCTCAGTTCAGGACTGCACCTCCTCCACCCAGCTCCCACACCTTCCAGTAGTAAGATAGTTACAACCCCATCAACGGCCAGGATCAAGAGACTCTAAAAACAATCTCCCGGAAGCTATTATTCTTATTCTATTATAAGATCTCTTATTCTCTAGTTCTCACTTTCAGAGAACCCGGCAGGCTACTGAGAGTATTATACCTGCCTATATGCCTAATTAGGAACACCTATAAAGGTGATTAAAGGCTGCCCCAAAAGCTTCCATCCTTCTCAGAGAGCCTGGCAAGCTACTGAAAGTATCCCACCCGCACGGCAGAGCCTGACAAGCTAACCGTGGCGTACTCGATATGTCAAAAACAGTAACAATGAATGGTCCTCATTCCCCTGATCCTGAAGGAGCCCCCAATATGTCATCAGGCTACACTAGCATGTGACAGGGACTAATGGAGACGTTACTGGGCCCGCTCGAGTGAATCGATGAACAACGGGGTGATAGTGATAGTGATAAATAATTTATATAACATCACTGTCACTGTCACTGTCCTCCGTTGTTCATCGATTTGCTTGAGTGGGCACAGTAATGTCTCCATTGTGAGACTTGTTGTTACTGTTTTTTGGCATATCAAATACATCACGGGGAGCTTGCCAGGCTTTGCCGTGAGGGCGAGATACTCTCAGTAGCTTGCCAGGCTCTCCGAGAGGGGTGGAGGAATGCAACCAGGGTCGACCACGTGCAAGGCAAACGCCCTACCCTCTGTGCTATCTCTCCAGCCATAATATATAAATTATAAATGGTAAAAAATTTTCCATTTCACATAGTACTGAGGATACTTTCATGGGAAGGATGGATATCTATTTCATTCTATCTTCCCCCAAAGAACAATGAGAACAGGAAGAGCTATTGTGCTAATTAATAATCTCAAGCCAATTTTCAATATTGGAATGGGTGGTTTGAATTCCTGTAATATGGTGAAGCATACTTTGGCAGCCTTCAAAATCACTTAACTACTGTTCGAAATATTCTCTTCTGCAAATTGGCAGTTATTATTTCACCTTTTCAACAAATCTTAGCTGAATCTCACCAATAAAAGTGTTCATTAATATAAAGGGCAAAGTAAACTAATTATCATTGACTGATAATGATATATAATAAATATATAACAAGGAATATAATAAAGAAGTCATACATAAGAATACAATTTTGCTGTAATTTCTGTGATTAAAATCATCATATATTTTTCTCAAAATATACATTTTTTTAGTGAATGATAGTTTCATCATGATAACACAGCTTTATCTTGGAGTTAGGTAGGATGTGAGTCCTTTAAATTTGATTGGAGTTAAATCCCTACCTCAGTGATTGAGTACCTAAACAATCTATTACTTCAATTTTTATAATTCATAAATTAATATTTTGTGCCAAAATTCTTGTGTACTTTATTTCTACTAATCCTCATAATGTGATGGGAGAATCATTAGTGGTTGCATTTTTATTTGCCCATAGCTAGATATTGAATTATTAGAGTCAGTTTTAATACCAAAATTCAAAACCTCAAAAACTACTATACAAACTGCTTCCCTCTAACATGTCAAAACTTGCACTAGTGTTAGGGAAACTAAAATATTAGAACTGGCAAGCTGTTATAGCACAGATGATTCAACACATTTCACAAGAACTCAGAGATGTGATAGGACAATGCAATAGTTGAACTGATCCTGTCCTTGAATTGCTGGGTCCCAAGATATATGGACTCACTGGCATATGGCTGAACCTGAACTCTGTTTAATGTTTTCATAACCATGAATTTAGTATCACATTTGTTTGGAGGGTGGCAAACTTAAGCAATGCTCAGGGATTATTCCTGGCTTTGTATTCATATCACTCCTGGAGAACTCAGGGAACAACCCAGGTCAGCACATGCATTGTAAGCGCCCACAATGCAAGTACTGTACTTTGGCCCCATTGGTCCTATTGATAAGAATTAATGAGTCCCTTCTTACTCTTAAAGCATTTGTATTATTTTCTGGAAAATAAATTTTCTGATTTTTTAAGGGTGCAAAATACTCTTTTATTTTCTTTCTTTCCTTTTTTTAAATTATTTTTTTATTAGCGAAACGCCATGAGGTAAATTGTAGACTTACAAATTTTTGTGCTTGGGTTTCAGTTATACAATGATCAAGTACCCATCTCTCCACCAATGCCCATTCTCCACCACCACTGATCCCAGTATCCTTCCCAGCCTCCATCCCCCCCCATCCCACCCTGCCTCTGTGGCAGGGCATTCCCTTTCGTTCTATCTCTCCTTTTGGGTGCTGTGGTTTGCAAAAGAGGCATTGAGTGGCTATCATGTTCTGTCTATAGACTACTTTCAGATGCATCTCCCATCCTGGGAGGATCCTCCCAACACCCTTTACTTGGTGCTCCCTTCTCTATCTGAGCTTCCTTTCCCCCTAGCCTATGTGGCTGTCCTCCAAGCCATGGAGTAAACCTCCTGGTACTTATCTCAGCTATTCTTGGGTGTTAGTCTCCTATTTTGTTACTTTATGTTCCCCAGATGAATGCAATCTTTCTTTGTCTGTCCTTCTCTTTCTGACTCATTTCGCTTAGCATGATACTTTCCATGTAGTACCACTTATATGTAAATTTCATGTCTTCACTTAACATGATACTTTCCTTGTAGTACCACTTGTATGTAAATTTCATGACTTCATCTTTTCTAACAGCTACATAGTACTCCATTGTGTAGGTGTAGCAAAGTTTCTTTAACCAGCATCTGTTCTCAGGCACTCAGGTTTTTTCCAGATTCTGGCTATTGTAAAGAGTGCTGCAATGAACAAACAAGTGCAGATGTCACTTCGACTATACTTTTTTGCCTCTCTGGGATATATTCCTAGGAGAGGTATTGCTGGGTCAAATGGGAGATCAAATTCTAATTTTTTGAGAATCGTCCATACTGTTTTCCAAAAGGGTTGGATCAGTTGGCATTCCCACCAGCAGTGAAGGAGAGTCCCTTTCTCACCACATCCACGCCAAAACAGGTTGCTTTTGTTCTTGTAGATGTGGGCCAGTTTCTGTGGTGTGAAGTGATATCTCATTGTTGTTTTGATCTGCACCTCTCTGATGATTAGTGATGTAGAGCATTTTCTCATGTGCCTTTTTGCCATTCGGATTTCTTCTTTGAGAAAGTTTCTGTTCTTTTCCTCACCGCATTTTTTGATGGGGTTGGGTGCTTTCTTCTCGTGGAGTTCAACCTTGTATATTTTTGATATCAACCCCTTGTCAGATGTGTATTCGGCGAATATCCTTTCCCATTCTGTAGACTGTCTTTGTATTTTGGTCACTGTTTCTTTTGAGGTGCAGAAGCTTCTTAGTTTAAGATAGTCCCATTTGTCTATCTCTGTTTTCACTTGCTTGGCCAATGGTGTGACATCTTTGAAGATACCATTAGCTTCAATATCATGGAGGGTTTTGCCAACTTTGTCTTCAATGAACTTTATGGATTCCAGTCTGATAGACACAGAAAGATTGCATTCATCTGGGGAACATAAAGCAACAAAATGGGAGACTAACACCCAGAAGTGACTGAGATTAGTACCAGGAATTTTGCTCCATGACTTGGAGGCCAGCCACACGTGCTAGGGGAAAAGGAAGCTCAGATAGAGAAGAGAGCACCAAATAAAGGGTGTTGTGAGGATCCTCCCAGGGTGAGAGAAGCATGCTGAAAGTAGACTATAGACCAAACATGATTGCCACTCAATGCCTCTCTTGCAAAACACAGGACCCAAAAGAAGAGAGAGAGAACAAGGGGGAATGCTCTGCCACAGAAGCAGGGTGGGATGGGGGGGATGGGAGGTGGGTGGAATGCTGGGACCCCAGGTGGTTGAGGATGGGCGCTGGTGGAGGGATGGATATTTGTATAACTGAAACCCAAGCACAAAAATTTGTAAGTCTATAACTGTACCTCATGGTGTTTCACTAATTAAAAAATAAATAGATAATAAAATAAAAAATAAAAATAGAAATCCAAATAAAAAAATTTCATGTCTTCATCTTTCTAACAGTTGCATAGTACTTCATTCTGTAGATGTACAAAAGTTTCTTTAACCAGTCATCTGCTCTCAGGCACTTGGGTTTTTTCCAGATTTTGGCTATTGCGAACAGTGCAGCAATGAACATAAAAGTGCAGATGTCATTTCAACTGTACTTTTTTTCCTCTCTAGGATATATTCCCAGGAGTGGTATTGCTGGGTCATATGGGAGCTCAATTTTTAATTTTTTAAGAATCATCCATACTGTTTTCCAAAAGGGCTAAACCAGTCTACATTCCCACCAGCAGTGAAGAAGAGTCCCTTTCTCACCACATCCACGCCAACACAGGTTGCTTTTGTTCTTTTGGATGTGGGCCAATCTCTGTGTTGTGAGATGATATCTCATTGTTGTTTTGATCTGCATCTCCCTGATGATTAGTGATGTAGAGCATTTTCTCGTGTGCTTTTTAGCACATTTATTCAAATTTATTCTTTGGGAAAGTTTCTGTTTATTTCATCACCCCATTTTTTGGTGGGGTTAGATGTTTTCTTCTTGTGAAGTTCAACCAGTGCTTTGTATATCCTTGATAAAAACCCCTTATCGGATGGGTATTGGGTGAATATCATTTCCCATTCTGCAGATTGTCTTTGTATTCTGGTCATGTATCTTTTGAGGTGCAGAAGCTTCTTAGTTTAAGATAGTTCCATTTGTTTAACTCTGTTTCCACTTGGATGGCCAGTGGAGTGTTGTCTTTGAAGATACCGTTAGCCTCAATATTGTGGAGGGTTTTGCCGACCTTGTCTTCAATGTACCTTATGGGTTTTGGCCTGATGTTGAAATCTTTAATCCATTTTGATCTGATTTTTGTGCATGGTGTTAGGTCGAGGTCTAAGCCCATTTTTTTGCATGTGGTTGTCCCGTTATGTCAGCACTATTTGTTGAAGAGGCTTTCGTTATTCCACCTCACATTTCTTGCTCTCCAATCAAAGATTATATGTTCATACATTTGGGGTTGTGTGTATGGATATTCCACCCTGTTCCATTAGTCTGCAGCCTTGCCTTTGTTCCAGTACCATGCTGTTTTAATTATTACCTCTTTGTAATAGAGTTTGAGGTTTGGGAGGTTGATGCCTCCCCACGTCTTTTTCCCAAGAATTGCTTTAGCTATTCATGGGCGTTTGTTGTTCCATATGAATTTCAGGAGTGCTTGATCTATTTCTTTGAAGAATTTCATGGGTATGGGATCGCGTTCAATTTGTATAATGCTATCGGGAGTATTGCCATTTTGACGATGTTAATTCTTCCTATCCATGAGCAGGGGATATGTTTCCATTTCCTCGTGTCCTCTTTCATTTCATGGAATAGCATTTTGTAGTTTTCATTGTAGAGGTCTTTTACCTCTTTAGTTAGGCTAATTCTGAGGTATTTGATTTTCTGGAGCACAATCGTGAACGGGATTATTTTTTTCATGTCACTTTCCTCTCTCTCATTATTTGCATATAGGAAGGCCATGGATTTGGGGGCATTAATTTTATAGCCTGCGACTTTACTTTTCGGGTCCATTGTTTCTAGGAGTTTCTTGGTAGAGGATTTAGGATTCTCGAGATATAGTATCATATCATCTGCAAATAGTGAGAGATTGATTTCTTCCTTTCCTATCTGGATGCCTTTAATGTCTTTTTCTTGCCTAATTGCTATTTCAAGTACTTCCAGTACTATATTGAACAGAAGTGGTGATAGTGGGCATCCTTTTCTTGTCCCTGATCTTAGAGGAAAGGTCATTAATTTTTCCCCATTGAGGATAATGCTTGTCATGGGTTTGTCGTAGATGGCTTTGACAATCTTGAGTAAAGTTTCTTCAAAACCCATTTTGGTGAGAGTTTTCATCAGAAATGGGTGCTGTATCTTGTCAAAAGCTTTTTCTGAACCTAAAGATATGATCATATGGTTTTTATCTTTACTTTTGTTGATAAGATGAATTATGTTGATTGATTTACAATTGTTAAATCATTCATGCATCCCCAGGATGAATCCCACTTGGTCATGGTGTATGATCTTTTTGGTGAGTTGTTCAATTCTATTTGCTGATATTTTGTTGAGGATTTTCATATCATGTTCATCAGAGATATTGGCCTATAGTTTTCCTTTTTGGTGGTATCTTTGTTTGCTTTTGGTATTAGGGAGATATGTGCCTCATAGAAGCTGGTTGGGAGAGTTCCTGTTTTTTTTTTTTCAGTTTCCCGGTAAAGCTTGAGGAGAATTGGCAACAGGTCTTCTTTAAAGGTTTGTAAGAATTCACTAGTGAATCTACCTGGGCCTGGGCTTTTGTTTTTGGGAAGACTTTTGATTACAGTTTCAATTTCCTTAATATCAATGGATCTATTCAGGTATCCCAAGTCTTCTAGGTTCAATCTTGGAAGATTGAATTTATCCAGGAATTTATCCATTTCTTCTAGGTTCTCTTATTTCATGGTATACAGACTCTCAAAGTAGTCTCTAATGATCTTTTGAATTTCATTGGTTTCTGTTGTGATGTTCCGTTCTCATTTCTGATTCAGTATATTAGAGTTCTCTCTCTCTCTCTCTCTCTCTCTCTCTCTCTCTGTGTGTGTGTGTGTGTGAGTCTTGCTAGTGGTTTATCAATCTTGTTTATTTTCTCAAAGAACCATTTGAGAAACCGTTTTGTTTTGGTTTCATTGACCTTTTGGATTGATTTTTTGGTTTCCGTGTTTTTAATTTCTGCTCTATTTATTTCTTTCCTTCGGCCAAGTTTTGTTGGTCTTTTGTTGGTCTTTTTCTAAGATCTTGAGCTGTGAGGTCAGGCTATCTATGTAGGCCCTTTCATCCTTCCTTAGAAAAGCTTGCAAAGCTATATATTTTCCTCTTACCACAGCTTTAGCTGCATCCCATAGGTTCAGGTAGCTCGTGTCTTCATTCTCATTTGTTTCCAGGTATCATTTGATTTCATCTTGGACTTTCTTCCTGACCCACTCGTTGTTCAACATTGAGTTGTTTACTTTACAGGTGTTTGGTTTGTTTCTCGGTGTCTTTGTGTGATTCGCTTTTATCTTCAGTGCATTGTGGTCTGAAAAGATTGTTAATACTACTTCAATCTTCCTGATTCTATTGAGGTATGTTTTGTGGCCTAGCACATGGTCTATTTTGGAAAATGTTCCATGTGCATTGGAAAATAATGTGTATTCTTTCTTTTTGGGATGCAAAACCCTGTATAGGTCTATTTGCCCTCTCTCTTCTATTGCTTCCTTCAAAGCTAATGTTTTCTTGCTGAGTTTTGTTCTTGTTGATCTATCCAGAAGTGATAAGGCAATATTTAAGTCTCTGACCACTATTGTAAGCTTGAAGTGAGCTTGTAAAGTGAGCTTGAAGATGAGCAACAGAAATCGCATAGGGACAACAAACAATGGGGAAAGACCTCAAAATAGCTCTAAGGCAAATCAGAGATCTAAGGGATGATGCCAAGAGGCACAACATTAGAATCATCTGAGTACCAGAAGGACAGGAAGGCAACCCCAATGAAAAAGCCACAGTGAAAGAAATCATTGCTGAAAAGTTCCCAGAGTTAAAGAATGCAGACATCCAGATCCAAAGAGCCAGAAGAACGCCAGCTTAAAGAGACCTTAATAAAAACACTCCAAGGCATATCATAGTCAGAATGATGGATGCCATGGATAGAGACACAATACTGCAAGCAGCAAGTTCAAAGAAATCACATACAAAGGAGCACCCCTTAGTTTTACAGGAGACCTATCAGAGGAAACCCTCCAAGCCCAAAGACAATGGTGGGATATAGTGAAAAAATTCAATTAAATGAAAGCCTCACCAAGAATACTTTATCGAGCTAAACTCTCATTCAAACTCGATGGAATGATACACCATTTTATAAACAACAGCTCAGGAACTTCATAGACTCAAAATCAAACCTAAAAGAAGGATGAAAGGGGCTCCTGTAAGATAAGAAGAAAAACACATATAAGCACAACCAATCCCTACAGAAAGATGGCACAAAACCCCATGAGAATAATCTCTCTCAATGTCAACAGTCTAAATGCACCAAGCAAGAGACACAGAGTGGCAAAATGTATCTAGAAACTGAAACAAAGATTCTGCTATCTATAAGAAAGTCATCTGAACAGTCAGAGCAAACACAGACTCAAAGTTAGAGGATGGAAAACAATCTTGCAAGCAAATAACTCCCTCAAAAAAGCTGATGTGGCCATACCAGTATCTGACAACATAGACTTCAGGTTGAAAAAGATCAGAAGGGACAGTGAAGGACATTTTCTATTTATCAAGGGATACATACAGCAGGAAGAATTCACACTCTTAAATGTATGTACACCTAATGAGGGACCAGCTAAATACTTAAAAGAACTGCTAACAGATTTTAAAAAGGACACTGCTGGAAAATAAATTTTGATGCAGAATTAAGTAACAGAATCTATATAGTCGCATATATATGACAGATAACTTTATAAATGATATATCTGAAAAAATAGAAAGTTTCTCTTTGTCAGTTTGTGTTGAGGTTCAGATATATTTAAGAATCATTTTGTCTACTGTTTTCTCTTAGAAAAAAATTACAAATACCACGATCTTTGTGTTCAAAGGATCATAAATAGCCTCCTTTTAGGTGAAACTTGGATGATAGAAGAGTTCCAAATAAGTTCCATTAGACTAAAAAGAATTGTTCCAACTCCATCTTTCTTGTACTTAATTGTAACTGACTTTAGAAGACATTGAGTTTCTGTGCATTAAAATATTGGAGACCATTTTGTAAAAATTGTATTTGTCTTGAGAGTGAAGAAGATACAGTAGAGGTTGAGAGTGGGTGAATTTCATGGTAGAAAAAAAAAACATTTCTTAAAATCCTGGTATATTCTTTTCAATTTTACTCATTTGACTGTAATATAAACTCTTTCCATCTACCCAAACAATTTTGAAAACCAAATAAAGACATGGGAGTTTAGAAAAAGGAGATGGTACAGAAATTTATAAAGACTTAAGAGGTGTTTATTTATTTATTTATTTACATATTTTAAGCAGAATCTGGGTAAATGACACTAAGAATGAGTAAGGAGAATGTGATGAAATTTGAAACTCAGAGATAATAAGTAATGTGGAGGACAGGGAATCACAGTATTGTTATTTTTGGGTATATTAAAGAGAAAATACAGATTGATCCATACCAGCACCTTAGCACATAGTAAAAGAATTTATTGGTTAATTACTTTCTTATTATAACTGTGTATTTTAAACTCATTAAAAAATTTTAGTCACACCTGGATTTGCTGTGAGGTCACTCCTGGTAGGGCTCAGGAGACGTACGGAGTGTTGGGGATCAAACCCAGGTCAGCTGAATATAAGGCCTTCCCTGCTACACTATCTCTCTGACTCATAACTGAGTATTTTTACATCCCATTTTCTTTTTAATATGATTTACTAAACTTACTTCCTTTTAATATTTGTATGGGTTTCCCCTTGTTTATTAATATCTGTGCATATATATATGCTGATATATATATATATTGTCACTGTCACTGTCCTCCCATTGTTCATCGATTTATATATTCATATATATGTACTATGCTACTTTGAAGTATGCCCATGGAGTCAATTTTCAGTTCTACAAGATATTTAATATTTTCAATTTTTCATTGCATACTTAAATACCAATCAATTTCCATATCATCTGTTGTATTTTGTTGTTTTTAGCGATCTCTCCCAGTGGTCCTTTGGGATTGGTAGACAACATTCATGTCATGATAGGGAAGTAGAGGTCCCATATATGCTAAACATTTACTATATCGCTGAGCTATCTCATTAGCTAAAAATTTCTTTTTCTTCTGAATGTAGAAGGGGTTGCCAGGGATTGAATTCAGGATCTTATGCGTGTCAGGCACATGGTCTACACAGTCCTGACACTCACAAATTATTATTAACCTTAAGAATGATTCTATAATGAAATTATTCTCTTGTCTTCTACATGTAAAGACATTGCAAATATCATTTATTTTACTTTATTCAAGCAGTGATAAAAAGCCTGGAGACCCCAATTGACTCAGTCAACCAGAAAGGCAGTTAGTTTGGTGCGAGGACCCAAAGATGCATGCAGAGCTCCTGAGTTCCTGTGATGTCTTGACATAGAGTTTGCTAGAGAAAAGGCAAATGTTGGGGGTTTATTGGTTGAATAATAGTAGTCCCTATTAAAGAAATGAATGTAAATGCCTAGAAAGGAAATCTGTAGACTGAGACATTGGTAAGGATTTTAATAAGAACTTAAATGGAATCCAGGAGATCAGTTCATACACAGAGTTATGCAAATATGTGGAGGAGCGTGCATACTTAGGAAAAACCATAATGTTCTAAACTACAATACCTGAGAATTTGTGTAAGAAGAAAGTGGAGGCTAATATGAAACTTTAACTTATCTGATTGAATGTTAAGGTGTATCCCAAAATATAAGACATTCTTAGTGAAGTCTGGAGATTTATTCTAGACTGTGTTCTAGACAAGTAAAGACATCATTAGGTGAACACTGAAAGACTAATCAGAAACTTCAATGGTCAGACACAAAGATTAAAGACTTTAATTTAAAGCATAATTACAAACACACTTACCTAACACAATGTCCCAAAATATAGAAAATGAAAAACAGTTCAAAAAGAAATGAACAGCACACCAGAGAACTATGGAACAATTTCAGGAAGAACAGTGTAAGGATCATCAGAATCCCTGAGGACCAGGAATGTGAATTTGATGAAAAGCTGTAGTTAATGAAGTTGTAAATAAGAATTTCCCAGAATTGAGGAATACAAAGACAAGATAACTGTAGGGTTCCAGCAAAAATAAACTCAACTAGGAAAACTCTGAGAAACACTGTGCCTAGAATGACAAAAAAAAAAAAAAAAAAAAAAAAAAAAAAAAAAACTAGACAGAATAAGTAGCAAGATCAAAAAAAAAAAAAAGAATTTATTTACAAAGGAAAGCCCATAAGATTAACAGCAGATTAATGAAATGACATTCTACAAGCCAGAAGAGAACTGAGGGATTCAGTACAAAAACACAACAAGAATATTCTATCCAGATAGATTATTATTCATATTTGAAGAATCAATACAAGCTTTGTTGACAGATAACCACTTAGAGAATTCATAGCCTTGAAACCAGTTTTGCAAGAAGTTTTAGAGGAACTTCTTTAAAATACAAAATAAACTTCCCAGCATGTGGCATTGAGTATGGCATTCACTCATGGTACTCATGGTTATCCTCTACTAGATTAAAAAAGGCATGCTTACTCAAGCTCACATTAAATACTGTCCAGGCTATGAAGGCTATGATGGAACATAAAATAATAAACAAAATATTTTTAAGAAGTAAATAATTCTGTTTCCTCTCTATCATATTAAAATAAATTTAGACGTGACTAACAGAAAAAAATCTGGGAAACTACCAGATATGTTGAATTAAAAAACATGGTACAAAATAGAAAATGAAAGAAACATTCACAACAAAAATTTGAGAACATTTTGTGATAAATAATAATTATAGCATGCTTATTAAGTGGTTAGTGGAATGTGGTCAGAGCAATGCTTAGAAGGAAATTTATAACATCTATTATTTTATTAGTAATGAAGAAAGGCAAAACCGTCGATTGAATATGATGTGGTCTATTTCATTGTGGAATCGTCCACCGGGAGACTCCCATGTCCATCGTTTAGATTCTGCCTTCTGGAACTGTGAGTTACCATGGATGGTCTTGGTCGACATGATGAACTCTGACAGTCTCTCACCCTGTTCGTTCCATTCTAGGCCATGGGTCCCGATGTGAAGTTTTTCAGCTGATCTTCTCGGTCCTATCTTGGCATTAAAATCACCCACAATGATCTTGTAGAAGGTGTGGTCATCTTTATAGAACTTCTCTAGCTCCATGTAGAACTTCTCGATTTCTCTTTCATCATAATGAGATGTTGGTGCGTAGAGAACGAAGATAGAAACTGCAGGCAGTGAGCCACATCTATTCAAATGTAAACGTCCGATTCGGGTTGTTAGGCATTCGAATGAATCAATGCTCTTGGCCAAGTTTGTGTTGACAAGGAGACCAACACCTTCAACACCTCTTTTATCGCATGTTCCGAGGAACAATTCTTCTCCAGTGTCGAAAACGGCATGGTGAGATTCGTGCCTTCTTGTCTCGGTCAGACCAATGATGTCGTACTTGATCATTCGCGCTTGTACCATCAGGTCCTCGATGGATGCATCTGATGCTAGCGTACGTGCATTGAAAGTACAGACGATCATTTTTGTCTTCCTTCGTTGTGGCAGCCTAGGTCGGCCTTGAGATTTTGTCGGCCTCTTCTTTCTCATCCTTCTCAGTGCTGCCATGTCGGTGAAGCCTTCAGGGTCAGGTGAATGAGACCAGTTGTAGTTACTGGTTTTGGCATATCGAATACACAGCGGATAGCTTGCCAGGCTCTTCCGTGACTGATGTCGCTGTTGTCCCAAAATTTCGAACGGGATCGGACCACCGTCTCCTTCGTGCAAAATTCTACTTCACAGAGCGGGGAGAAAGGGCTGCAAAGTTCAAAAAGAGAACTCCCAGAATGACCACCAACTGGGAACTCTTTGGTACTATTGCGGCAACATGGGAAGATGCCATTGTTGACAACATTGACAAGGAATACGATCGACTGGTTCAGCACCTCCATGAATGTGCGAGGAACGCCAAGAGACAGATAGCCACAAAAAGTCGCCTATCTTCGAAAACTCTTGAGCTAATTCGCCAGCGTGGTTTGGCGCATGCCTCAGGCAACCGCAAGCTAACGTCCGAGCTTGCAAAGCAGTGCAGAGATGCGATCAAGGAAGACCTCAAAGAGAGAAGAGCAGAAGTACTGGTAGATGCGGCAGAAGCCGGGAAAAGTATTCGTAAGGCCCGCCTGTCCTTCGCCAACTATAAGACCAAGATGACTGCCCTCCGACGTCCTGATGGATCCATCACATCCTCCGGAACGGCAATGGAGAAGATTATCCATGACTTCTACTCAAATCTCTTCGATAGCCATGTCCACTTGCCAACATACCAAATTCCACAGGATGGGTATGTTGTTCCCAACGTTCTCCCCTCCGAAATCCGACACGCCATTTCGTCGGTAAAGAAACAAACAGCACCCGGCCCAGACAAGGTCAGACCTGAACACCTGAAGAACCTGCCGTCAGTACTCATCAATACACTGGCTCGGCTCTTCACTTGCTACCTGTCTGAATGCAAGGTTCCGTCCCAATGGAAAACCAGCAGGACTGTACTACTGTTCAAGAAGGGAGACATCCATGACATTGGCAACTATCGCCCGATCTGCCTATTGTCGGTCAGCTACAAGTTGTTCACTCGAGTCATCCTGAATAGGATTGGCAGAACATTAGATGAAGGACAACCATGCGAGCAAGCAGGGTTCCGCAAAGGATTCAGCACCATCGACCATATCCACACGATAACCAAACTCATTGAGGTTTCTCGGGAGTTCAAGATGCCGCTCTGCTTAACGTTCATTGATTTAAAGAAGGCCCTTGATTCTGTTGAGATAGAAGCGGTCATTGAAGCCCTAGCCAATCAGGGCATTCAAGCTCAATACATCAGGATCCTCCGTGAGCTCTATTGCGGATTCACTACCAGGATCTCACCATTCTACAAAGAAGTGATCGTTGATGTCAAGAGAGGGGTGCGGCAGGGTGATACCATTTCACCGAAACTCTTCAGTGCGACCCTCGAGAACATCATGCGACGACTGGAATGGGAAGGAATGGGAGTGAAGATAGATGGTCGGCAATTACACCACCTCCGCTTTGCTGATGACATTGTTTTAATAACACCAAACATTAGCCAAGTGGCACAAATGCTGGCCGACTTTGACCGTGAGTGTGGAAAGGTAGGACTACAGCTGAATCTTACGAAGACAATGTTTATGAGAAACAGCCTTGTTCCTGACGCCCCATTCGCTCTCAATGGAACGACCATCTCCGAATGCAACAGCTATGTCTACCTAGGTCGAGAGGTCAACATGACAAATGACCTGGCACCCGAGCTGCGCAGGAGGAAGAGAGCGGCTTGGAATGCCTTCAAGAACGTCGAAGAAATAGCTAAGAGGACAAAGAACCGGGCACATCTCTTTGATTCCACTGTTCTTCCTGCATTAACATATGCCTCAGAGACCTGGGCCCTACGCAAACAAGATGAGAACGCTATTCAGGTCTCCCAAAGAAGAATAGAAAGAGCTATGCTTGGAATATCATGTTTCACTCAAATGAGAGAAAGAATCCGGAGTTCTGACATCCGTGGACGATCAAGGATCAGGGACGCTGTCTCATTTGCCAAGGTGTCGAAAATCAGATGGGCTGGTCACGTAATGAGATTTAAAGACGACCGTAGGACTAGAGCTGTTACTGATTGGATTCCACGGGATGTCAAGAGACCGCGTGGCCGTCCACCTACCAGATGGTCAGACTTCTTCGTCAAGATCATGAACAATCGGTTTGAGGCCCTTCATGTTCCCGGAGCGAACAGATGCCATTGGGCTACACTAGCACGCGACAGGGACAAATGGAGACGTTACTGGCGCCCGCTCGAGCAAATCAACGACTAACGGGAAGTTAAGTGATTAAGTGATTAATGAAGAAAGACCTCAAATCAACAAATAAACCTTTAGCCACATCAACAAATTTTTGTCAAGTGACCAAAATTAAAACAAAAAATTCAAATTAATGAAACTGAAAATAAAAATGAAAATATTGGGGCTGGAGTGATAGAACAGTGGGTAGGGCATTTGCCTTGCATGCGGCCGACCCAGATTCGATTCCCAGCATACCATATGGTCCCTTGAGCACCGCCAGGAGTAATTCCTGAGTGCATGATCCAGGAGTAACCCTCGTGCAAAGCCGGGTGTGACCCAAAAAGCAAAAAAAAAGAAAAATTAATAAATAAATAGAAGTGAGAATATTACTACAAATTTATAGAAATTATTTTATAAAAATTAATTCTAAATTTATAAGATTACAAAATAGCAGTGCAAATTTTTGTAGAAAGTAGTATAGATTACTTAGGTAGCACTGTAGCACTGTAGCACTGTCCTGTTGCTCACCAATTTGCTCGAGTGGGCAGCAGTAACATCTCACAACAAATTGTGAGACTTGTTGTTACTGTTTTTGGCATATCCAATACATCACAGGGAGCTTGCCAGGATTTGCAGTGAGGGTGAGATACTCTTGGTAGCTTGTTGGGCTCTCCAAGAGGGGTGAGGTGTCGAACCCAGGTCGACCACGTGCAAGGCAAATGCCTTACCCGCTGTGCTATTGCTCCAGCCCAGATTACTTAAGTAAACATAAAAATTCTTAGAACTACACAAAATTTTAAAATTAGTTTTAGAAGAAATAAATGATCTGACCGAATTTTTACCAAGAGAAGATAGAAATATATATATATAATATATTATATATAATATAACACACACACACACACACACACACACACACACACACACACACACCTTTCCACTCAGAAGAGATCTGAAACTCTGCCTTTCTGCCTCCAGCTGCCCTGTGTGGTGACCGTGAATGGCATATGCTCTCTCAGACTACCATTGTCACGAGGTGGATGTTTGATTATTATAATATCAGCAAGACAGACACTGCAGTAACTTTGCTTTTTATAGGAGCTTCTGTAGCACTGTAGCACTGTCCTCCCATTGTTCATAAATTTGTTTGTGTGGGCACCAATAACCTCTCAATTGTGAGGTTTTTGGCATATCAAATACACCACGGGGAGCTTGCCAGGCTCTGAGATGCAGGCAGGATGCTCTTGGTAGCTCCTGAGTTGGCCACGTGCAAGGCAAATGCTGTGCTATCGCTCCAGCCCAGGAGCCTTCATAGACAAATATATATATGTATATATATATGTATATATATGTATATCAGAGAACCTGGTAAGCTACCAAGAGTATACTCCCCTCACAGCAAAGCCTGGCAAGCTCCCTGTGGTGTATTTGATATGCCAAAAACAGTAACAATAACAGATCTCATTCCCCTGACCCTGAAAGAGCCTCCAATACCCCAGTGTTGTGAAAGACGAGTAAGGAGAGACTGCTAAAACCTCAGGGCTGGGACGAATGGAGACGTTACTGGTGCCTGCTTGAGCAAATCGATGAGCAGCAGGTTGATAGTGATGACAGTAATAACAGTGATAATATATATGTATATATACATTTACATATATGTAAGTAAAAAGTCATAAACAAAAACCAAGACTCAGGTAGATTCAGTGAGTGATTCTACTGAACAATAAAATAATTAGACAAAAATTTTGTGGGGTGGAGGAGTTAGCATACCACATACAGTGCTGGGAGTTGACTCAGGCTTGACCACACGTAGGACACTGACCATCTCTTAAGCCCAAGGTTTTGTTTTTTGATTTTGTTCTTTTGTTTGTTCTTGGGTTTTGAGGTCACACTAAGAGGCTCTCTCTTGATTTTTTGTCTTTGTTTGGGGGGGTCACACCTAGGGATTCTTAGGACTTCTTCCTGGCTCTGTGCTCAAGGATCACTTCTAGTAGGGTTTGGGAAATCAGGATGGATACCAGAGATCAAATCCAGGTTGTCAGTGTGCAAGGGTTACTCCTGGTTCTGAGCTCAGGGATCAGTCCTGGTGCTGTTTTGGGGACCATATGTGGTGCTGGAGATTGAACCTAGGTCAGTCAGTTATAAAGCAATCATCTTAATCTCTGTCCTTTCTCTCTGTCCAATCTTTAATAGGGTTTTTTTTCTTCTTAAAAAATAGGGCAGGGAACATTACTACTATATTTTTTTGCAGCCATCTATTCTAACACCAAAATTAAATAACAGCATTATAAGGAAAATGAAAAATAGATGTAGATCACTTAAGAGAGAGATTATGGGAAATCATGTCTGCCATGGAGGCAGAGGGAGGGTGGGGAAGGGGGGGTGTATCGGGGATATTGGTGGTGGGGAATGTGCACTGGTGGAAGGATGGGTCATTGTGTAATTGTAACCCAAACAGGAAAGCTTATAATTATCTCACGGTGATTCAATAAAATTGAAAAAAAAAGAATATAGATGTAAAAGTCTTTAAAAATATTAGCAAATTGAAATCAGTAACATAAGGAATTAAACAGAATGATCAAATGGCATCTCCCTGAGAATTCTAGGTTGAGTAGCACACAAAATTAGTAAGCTATATTGATAGAATACGATGTAAAACCCACATCATTGCAATAGTTTCTGAAAATGATTTGACAAGATCTCATACTTCTTATGATAAAAGCACACATTGTACATTAGAAATTCTGTCCCCACTGCAAATAAATTATGAGACTATTCATTCAACAAATACCTCATAAATTGTCTATATTGGATACTCTGCAAAGTTTGTAGTTTTGTTTCAAAGAGTTCACATCATGTTATAAAAACATGTAAACAGATGCATTTCAATTTAAAATGTACAGGAGTTAAACTAAATTGCTATTGGTATCTAGGAAAGCAAAGCAACCAATCTTTTTGAAGAAAAACCAAAAAAGATTCCCAAAGTCCCACACAATCAGAATGTGAAAATTAAGGAAACTTTCTATCTATTAAAGCTGAAATAAGTCAGAAGTATATTAGAGAGCAGAGAGTGAACCAAATACTTGGTCTTATGCAGCCATGGTATGTTGCATAAATCTAAAACTTCAGGTAGTTGGGGCAACGAGCAGATGGGAATTGGGAGGATCTAAGGAAAAAGAAAGTGAAATCAGTGATCTTGTAGCTTACTCTTATATGCAAATCAAATACAGAAATATACTTCACATTTTTACTGTGCTATGGGCACTGTTGTGAATTGTTTACCGGATGATTATGTATCTCAACTTCCTTGACTGTGTTTTGACATCTTTGCTATACTGTGTGAAATATTCCCCAGGAAACCATTTTATTTTTAGCTATAAAGATAAAATAAACATGAGCACCCCTTATTTTAAGATATTTTGAAAAATTGAATGTATAAAATTATTTGCCATATATATTTCATATATATTTCTTATTCTTTATTTCACTACACAATATGAAACATAGAAAATTCTGCCAAGTTTTTAATGTAGTTAAAATATATTTTCTTCTGATATATATATATATATTTGAGATAACATAAAGTAGGGAACAGAGTTGGGGTTAGACATAAAAGCTTTGGAAAAATTCAGAAGACACCACACAAATGGAACAGAATTTATTTGAGCCTGTTCTAACCTTTGGATCATATGTTTCCCAGAGGAGATAAAGAAATCCTTCTACCAGTGCACACTGAAAATACTGACTACACTCTTCAATAACTGTTGTTTTAGGAATTATTTCCTATGTGCAGTATACACAGCTAGATCATTCAAGTCAGATGTAGTGAGCAGAGGCCAGACATTTCAACACTTTTAAAAGTATTTTTTGAATCATAAATGTTGAAAGACTAATATTGTGTTTTTAACTATTCTTAAATTTGTATTTAATCCCAGACAGTTGTCCATTCTCTTGTCTTTTTTATCCCAGAAAAAAATCTCACAGTAAAGTGCTGGATGATTTAAAATACTGTTGAAGTAAAACCTCTTTAGAAGACTTATTAGGAACTGTGCTGAATATTTGAGGGAAGGTTTCCCCACCTGAAGCCAAACACATCTATTTAACTGCTCTGATCTCTAGGCCGTGCATATCCACTGATTTACTGTCACAGATAATCCAGCACTTGGCCAGAAGTCATTTCAGTTTAAGAGCGTGTGGTTTGGCAAGCATTGCTTGAAATAATGTAATAAAACCAAAAAAATCCATACCTGGTTGTGAAAGAAAAGAATCTATTTTGCCAGAGGCAGGTGAAATGGGTCTGTGTGATTTAGTGATGGGTCAGAGCAGAATCATATAAAATAATCCACCATGACTTGTATTACTGGAAATGACCAAAATGTTTCGGGGCTCCTAGATTTGGTGCACTGTTGAGAGAGAAACTTGTTCCTAATTTTGTCTTCTCAGGTTTATGATAGTGCTGTTGCTATTGAGAACTGTTTGGGTCAAAGTTTTTTGGGTTGCATTGATCAGAATTTGCTCTAGCGGGCCTAGTAACGTTGTTAACATTGTGAGACTTGTTACTGTGTTTTGCATATTAAATATGTCACTGGTTGCTTGCCCGGCTCTCCAAGAGGGGTGGAGGAATTAAACTTTGGTGGGCCATGTCGGCCACATGCAAGGCAAATGCCCTACCTGCTGTGCTATCGCAGCAGAATGGGCTGGAGCGATAGCAGGCAGGGTGTTTGCCTTGCACGCAGCCGACCAGGTTTTACCGGGTTTGACTCGTCCACCGCTCTGGAAGAGCTCGGCAAGCTACCAAGAGTATCTTGCCTGCAGCAAAGCCTGGCAAGCTACCGTGAGGTATTCCATATGCCAAACACAGTAACAAGTCTCACAATGGACGTTACTGGGCCTGCTCGAGCAAATCGATGAACAATGGGAGGACAGTGCTACAGTGCTATTGATCAGAATACATTGAAATGACCTCAAATTACATAACACCAAAGACCAGGCAAAAAAGTAGAGTAGGCATCAGATGAAACTGCTGATATGCTAATATGGAACTGAGCCATCATTCAGGGCTCTCAGCCTCACTCCTCTCTCTCACCCCAGTGAGTAGGCTGTGCCCTTCTCTTTCAGCACAGTGGTTCCCTTTGTGCTCATCATTCAGAGTCACTGCAACTCCTTCTTTGTCTATCTTGCATATATGTTACAAGTCTCATTGCTAATTGGGTCTTTATTATCCCATTTCTGAATGCCCAGGAGAGGAACCCATTTGGGTCATCTCTTCAATTTTTATTTTGATATTTAAAAAAGTTTTATTTAAAGAACCATGATTTTCAAAGTTATTCATAATTGAGTTTTAGACATACAATGTTTCAGTACCAATCCCACCAAGAGTGTCAATGTCCCTCCACCGGTGTTCCCAGGGTTCATGTGGTTTTGCTCAGTTTTTGCACTAGGTGGTATCAAAGGTCTCTTGTCAGCCTTATGAATTGCTGCCTTAAGAATGAGTTTAGTAGTAAGGATCCTTGTCTTGTGATGTACTGCCTGGACAGGAAAAAATATAAAGTAGGCATGCCTGATAAAACAATAACTTCTATTTTTTTTTGGTCACACATGGCTGTGCTCAGAGCTTACCTCTGGTTCTGAGTTCTAGGATCACTCCTGATGGAGTTTGGGGGACCATATGGGGTGCCGGGGATCAAACTCAGGTCAGTCATGTGCAAGGCAAGCTGTTCGACACACTGTAATACCTGGCCCCAAACAATGGCCTCATGGGTAAGCACCACAAGCAATGTGATGTCTGATGAGCAAATAAACTCGAAGATGTGTGAGCACCATAGCCAGAAAGTTCAACCCTGGGCCAGCATGTATGAGCACTGCAGCAACCCTAAAGGGAGAACTACAACCATGACTTGTGTGCCTCAACTGAAAAATGCAGCCCCTACTGTGCAGACGTAGGGAAACTGAAAGGAAGGGATGCAGTCTTTGGTGAGTACCGAAGACAAGTGTGTGAGCAGTGCAGTGTGATGTATATGTCTCTAGCCAGGTGGGTATGTGACACCCAGTCTTTGCAACATGAATAATAATGAAGTAAATGGAAGGGATGAGAAATAAAAAAGACAAAAATTGCTGAATGCTTGGGACCGGAGCAATAGTAGAGCAGGCAGGACATTTGCCTAGCATATAGCTTACCTGGGTTGGATCTCTGCCATCCCTATGATTCCCTAAGTCCTCTAGGAGTGATCCTTGCATGCCAGATATGGCCCCCAAACTAAATAAACAACAACAAAAAAGACATTGAGTGCCTATTATATGCTACTGTATTAAGAGTGGGACCAATTTTTGGAGATGCAATAGTCAACTTGATGGAAAAATCTTCATTCTTTTCTAACCTACCCTATGTCCCTTTCACCTCTCTTAGAGTCCTTAAAAGTTTTCTGATAAGTGTGATTTATTTGGACTTCATAGTACCACCTCAGAGTTTTCTTGGTAGTCTAAATCCTAAATATCCTTGCTTGTAATAATGCAATCCTTTCACATTTCGTATTACATAAACAATGTAAAGAGACTTCTTCCATAGTCCTTTCACTCCAGCCTTTAGGAAAACTACCCCAATTTTCCACTAGCTTCTCCCTTTCCCTTTCTACTATTTGTTACCTGACTGTGTTCTTCATTACATAGTTATTCTCTTTCCCCATCTCATTTTAGGCCATGAACTGATGAGGGGATTGTCTCATTGAGATCAACGGTTGAGATCATGCCATCCTTTCTAAATGCACATGTGGTCTAAATGAACTTTTATAAGCTAGATTTGAAGAAGGGGGCATTATAATTTGCAAGCCTGTCTTTACAGTGGAGAGGCTCTGAAAAGGCATTTTATGCCATGTAAAAAACTGTTTAAATAAGCGTCGTTTTCTGGCAATTCACCAACCTGATCAAAACCCAGGTACACTATTGTTTCTTCCTGTAGCTACTTTAACAAACCTAGTGAATAGCTCACTAGAGAAAAGTTGTCACTTTCACTGATTCATCAACACTTACCCCAGCTATCATCATACCTGTGCCATCTGTGTTTAGCACTTTACAGGGGGAAAGGAAAAAAAAAGCTCTCTGTGACTGTCATACAAATCAGGGGCACTAACAAGGTCGCACAGAAGGGAATTTCAGGACTCTGAGAAGATGTTCTCCTGCCTGGCAGTAAGCAGTCGTAGCAACCTACACAAGTTCTCCTAAATCCAGGGCTGCTCTACCCCAGCCTAGAGCTGCTTTCGGTCCATTGGGAAATGTGTATTATGCCTGGGTTAATTTGCTGATTAATCTCCAGTCAGTGGTTTGTGCTTTCCCCAGATGGCCAATTAAAATTTACAACTGGCAGAACAGTGTCCTGTTGGCAGGCTGCTGAGGGGGCTAAAGCTAGAGGCAGTGACAGAAGGCACGGACCCAGTTTTGCCTTGTTTTCCCCTCCCCTTTTCTTTATTTCTCTCTCTTGCTCTTTTTAAAGCTGCTGGATTTATTCAGAGGAAAGTGTAAGCTGGGCTTAGGCGGTAAGTGTGAGATGTGTGGCGTGGTTTACAACTCTGCTGCTATTTACTCTCCAACACTCTCAGGGCCGCTCCAGTATTCCAGGCATCAACGGTTTTACCCACAGCAAATATAGCTGACAAAATCAGCCAGGGGGCACAACTGATTTAACAGCTTCTGAAATGTAATAGCCTTTTTCTCCCCCTGATTTGCAGTCCCCATGGATTGATGGTCTAATATCATTCACTTCCTCACAAATATATAAAACATTTACAGTTGTTTGCGTAAATCAAAGACAAAGTGCTATGTGTGAAGCTGATAATAAGTAATGTTGTGATATATAAAAGATAACATACTTTTATAGCAATAGCCCCTGAAATTAACTGTTGCTTTCTACTTAGCATTCTACACAAATTGTATTGTATACACATCTGAATAAAACATATGCAACTTGATATAGTTTTTTTATTTTATAGTGAAATATTTACCATATTCTTCAAATATGCATGAATCATTGGGATTGAAAATTTTGAGCAAAATTATTATTCACAGATCATTGATCCTTGAATAAACTAAATGTGGTGATGATGTATGGTATTATGACAGTTTGCTATTTTCACTAACTGTTGATAATAGTTGTCAAAAACCAAAAGCAAATGAATAAATTATTGAAGAAAAAACATTTTTTGGTGAGTATTGCTTTATTTACAGTAAACAAAATGTATACTATTTAGTGTTTTCACATTAAATGAATGGAAATGGAAAGGTAATTATATGGAATTGTGTTTGTCTAAAATATATAGAATTTGTCTTCATTTTTCTATGAACAGTTTGTCCTAACCTTACACAAAGGACATTAATGAGCCTCTGATTGATGCTATAGTCAAACCTTAAGTTTGTGATTGGCACTGTGTGAATTCTTTCCACTATATTATATGTGGTAGCAAATGCATAATTGCTAATAAATTTAATTTATTTTTATGAAATAAAATCAGAAAGTTTTCAGAGATCTGGTAGGTTCCTGTGGTCAGTAGCAATATTTGTTAAGCTTTGCTTTTAGCTTTAAGATCTATCTGACCCAGGGTAAACACATAAGAGATTATTGAGCCTGGAAGGGGTTAAGGCACTAGCTTTACATGTTATGCCAAATCCAGTTTGATCCTTGGAACTTCATATAGTCCCCTGATCAACACTAGAAGTGGTTTGTGAGCACTGAGTCAGGAATAAGCCCTGAGCACTTACAGGTGTGGACCAACTCTTCCCAGCCCAATCCCACATCTCCATCAAAAAAAAAAAAAAAACGGAAGGAAGCATTGGAATATAGTATTAATTTCCTCAACAAATAAGGAAAATTCAGTTTGCTCCCTGTAAAGACTTTTCACGTCAACTTTCATTCAAATGAAAGATAATTGAATATATTTTTGGCTTTAAATTGATCTAATTCAAGATATCATAGCATCACTTAATTTTATTAGTCTCCCACAGTGTAGATTCAACATGCCTCTGCAGCCTCTTTGATAGTTTTGAAACTCTGTAACTAGAGCGATGGCACAGCAATAGGGTGTTTGCCTTGCACGCAGCCAACATGGCCGACTCGAGTTCGATTCCTCTGCCCCTCTCGGAGAGCCCAGCAAGCTACCGGGAGTATCTTGCCCCCAAGGCAAAGCCTGGCAAGCTACCCGTGAGGTATTCAATATGCCAAACACAGTAACAACAAGTCTCATGATGGAGATGTTACTGGGCCCGCTCGAGCAAATCGATGAACAACGGGAGGACTGTGACCGTGACCTAGAGTCTAGGTCAAAATGGTCATAAATGAAATATTTATAGGTAAGAGAAGACTGCAGAAGTGATATTTATTTGTGTCTTCTCTTGTTTTCCTCTTTATTATCATTATTTTCCTAATCAAATGGACTAAAATTATGTGGTGTGTGTGTGTGTGTGTGTGTGTGTGTGTGTGTGTGTGTGTGTGTGTGCCTGATTAAACTCAGAGCCTCACCCATGCAGGTTAAATGCTATAAAGCTGACCACATCTCTGTCCCTAAAATTTTAAGGTAGACATTTTGCGCTTGTAACAAAGCACCTAATTTAATATATGTGTTTCTTTGAGGTATGATGAAATATTGAGAGAACTTTTTGTCTAAGAAGTAGTGGATGTCTTTATTCACTATAGAAAGATGAGTCAGGTGGATCATGCACCAATTTATAAATACTAATCTCACATGATTTAAGGAAAGAAATCTCCTCAATCACCACATATTAATCTAGCACATTATTATGTTATAAACTATTGGTGTAGATATACTGCCAAATAACAAGTTTGTAATTTGCAACCTAAAATAATAGTAAAATGAGATACAGTTTTTCCTGAATAGTAAAATGAGACCCAGTTTTTTTTATAGTATCTCCAAAAAGACTACTATAAAACAGTATAATGTGATTGTGTGGTATAGAAAGAATAGGACGGCTTTTAAAAAATGTTTTTCCTTTATTTAACATCTGTGGTTTACAAGATTGTTTATAATACAATTGGTACAGGGACACAGTATTCCCAGAAAAATCCCATCATCAGTGTGACCTTCCCTCCATCAATGTCCCCATTTTGCCAACTGCCCACTCCTCCCAAGCTTGCTCCCTCAGCAGGCATGAAATAATTTATTTTATATTGCTTGTTGCAACTAAATGGTAATGGGTTACATAAAAAATACTTTCATAAAGTAAAATTTGGGAAAATTGTTATATCTAACTATGGGGGAGTCATTAAATCCATGTCTGAAGGTTTACTAATGGTTCATTGCAGTTGAGCCTAGGATGGAATTTATGAAGGTGAGCCTTAAGAAGAAACTGTAGATTTTAATAGGGAAGGGAGAGAAAATATAAAATTTTTAGGAAGAGAAAGTTACATTAGCAAAGGTATAAAGATAAAAAATAAGAAATAAAACTTTAGGTCAGAGAGTAGAAATTGAAAGACAATTTGTGGTTAAATTGTGGATAAAAGTATGTGGTTATTAAATACAAATATAAAAAGGGCTGAAAAGACCAGTTCATGTGAGGTGCAGAAACTTAAAGCATTTTTTCTGTCAACATAATTTCTTCACATTTGTTAAGGAAAGAGACCTTAGTCGTGCTTAACAATGAATGAGAAGTGGGAGACTGACAGTCTGGCAGGAAGTTGGGACTGTTACAATGATATCAGGGCCTGAACAATCATGAACAACCAGGAATGAACAAAAGGACGAGTGATAGAGCTATGTGTCAAATGGAACTGGTAAAATTTTATGGCAATCAAAATGTTGAAGACAAGAAGATAAAGTCAGAGATCATTTTAAGTTTCTAGGCCAGGAGCTGAAACAGGTAGTATTGCCTTTGCAGTGAAAAAGGAGATAATTAAAAGATTATGGTTATAGTGAAAGAGAGCCCACAGAATTTTAGAATCATTGATTATGAAGGAATGACAAGTTGGAACACACTGTTGGAAATGACTTAAAGATTGTTTGAAAATTGTTGAAAAGCTGTAGATTTGCTGGTGACTTAAAAATGTGCTAATTGAAATCACAGGAAAGATAGGATTGACATACTGACATAATTGTGAAGATTATTAAAATACTGAATGACTTCTGTATTGGATAGTGAGTACAGCTGTCCCAATCTCCCCAGTGAGCACTATGCTTACCTGTCAAAGCCCCTTTGTGATACCTTAGAACCACTACTTTTCAATTGCAATTTAAAAAGTTAATATCTACCCAGGAAAAAGCCTCTAGGATACTACTCAGTAGTGTAGTTTTGCTTCTTTTGATTGGTCGGTGATCTTACCATTTTTCACAGCTAAGAAATTATATTGTCACTCTTACCTACAGAAAGATTGTGTAGATAGAAAATGGGCTGACTAAGAGGTATATGCTGGATGATCTGACAGATAGGAGAAGGTGTTCACTGAAGCTACATGTCTGCTTCTTCTTTTTTCTTTCTTTCTTTTTTTGCTTTTTGCTTCTTTGTATCTACCTGATGCTTTAAACAAGTTGCTAGATTGGACCTTTGATGAAATAAAGTTGAAAGTCTGTATATATAGAAAGATCTTAATGGTGTAGTGGCACAGATAATTAAATAATAAGATAGTACATTCAGAGATGTTTAAAATTTAAGCTCGATTTTCTCATATATCAAAGAGCATATAATCTGGTAATATGCATTTATATTCTACAGAGGGACTAGACATTAGAATGTAGTGCTATTATACATAAACTTACAAAGTTTTATTTTACATAGTCTTGCAGAACTGAGTTTATTTAATCTTCTGAAATGAAGGGAAATGGATTAAACTGGAATTACTATATACATCACTATACATCCTTTTATTGAATATGCTCGTATCTGAGAAAATGTAAAGAACTCTGATCTAAAAAATGAAAAATAGAAACAGTACATGAAATCATAAAGGAAAAAATTGCTTTTAGCAACTGGATTATGAATGTATTACCTTACAGTTTCAAGACAGTACTGGTGACTGTTTTTGTGTGAACCACAAATCCTTATATTTTAAGCATTTCTCTGATTTTTTCCCCTTTTTCCCAGGTAGTGTGGAAAGTAACAGATCATACAAAGGCAAGATGGTTTGAGTTTTCCAGTTGAAAAGCCATGTAGCAAAATCAGTGTGCTAACTATAATCTTAGGGTTTTCTCAGCATGAGAGAAATTTAAGTATTCATGATATTGCAATTATACAACCTGATCTCATGTTTTAGTAACTGACCTTGGAAAAGATAGAAAAGTATTTACCCTTCACCCCCCCAAAAATATTACAATTATTTACTATTGCATTTGTGATGTATAATTTTAAAAAATATTTTAATTTGACCTCTGACAATTGGTTTACAAATGCTGCTCTTTTCTCTTATGACTTGCTTTTTGAAAGAATAATTTTGAAGGCATGTTTCTAAGTTATTCATCAGTGAATTATGTACATTTTAAGAAAATAATGAACTAAAGTGTTTGATCTATAACCCAATGAAAGGAGGGTAATCATGTTGTTAGATATTATAGAGTGACCCCTGCTCATAGTCATTGTTTCCAATCTTTTAATTATACATGCCTGGAAATTATGCACTTAGGTAATGTGAAGTGGGATGAATCCATAGTTATTTTTGCATGAATTTATGTGAGACTATTTAATTGAATATTAAATTAACACTCATCTCTTTAAATTTTTATAGGGATTGCATTCAAGGTTGCTGGTTGAGGGCCACTTATACAGTGCTCTAGGAGCCATGCAGTGCAGGGATGGAATTTGGGGTCAAGTTCCTCTCCCAAAATGAAACATGTTCAGTGGCACACTTGTTGCATTTGATGATGTTTATTTCTGATAATAGTTTGATGATAATTTTCGAAGCAAGAAGCATTTTCTATTTGCATTTTCCTAGAGTTTTAAACCAGGATTGTGGCTTCTGTAGCAACTGCTGGAATAGCAGGACCCGTACCTTCTACATTATCTCTCTGCCTCCAAAGCAATGATATCTTTGTTTTGTGTTGGGGCCGTTCTCACTGGTGCTTGGGCCTACTTCTGATTCTTTGCTCAAGGGTCATTTCCTGCAACTAAACCCAGGTCTCTTAGAAGCAAATCATGTTACTCAGCCATTTGAGATCTCTTTTATCCTGGAAAGATGATGTTTATCTTTGTGATATCAGAGCAAAGGCAACTCCAAGTTTGCTCGGAAAACTTCCTTTTTCACCCAGGACACAAGGCTCAGGATGTCTGGTTGCTATGAACCTAGAGAATATTTTCACATCTGCCAATAAGGGTAAAATGAGTCTTCCAAATATGAACATTATATAGATATAATGTAATAATTTATTATTTTCTGCATAATTTAATGCTCTGCATTGCTACATTTACCTACACCACCAGGCGAAAGAAGAAAAAAGTTCCAAAGAGGAACTACCACGCAGGGGAGGTACCACAGATGAACACACAGAGCTTAGAATTCTTCAAATACCTGCATCTTGGGCAGCAGCCTGGAATTGACCACAGAGCCATATTGTAGTGGCAGGGTCGGTTTGTAGTGGAAAGCAAAGGACAAGAGGCTCTGGGGACAAAACTCATTCTACTGGGTCTTAAGGTGACCTTCAGGAGAGAACAAATTCAGGGGTCTGGTATTAATGTTTGTGAAACTTTTTATTCTATCTTCATACTTATTATATTATTGTGCACACACTATCCTCCGTCGTTCATTGATTTGCTAGAGCGGGCCCAATAACGTTTCCATTTTTGAGACTTGTTGTTACTGTGTTTGGCATATTGAATTTGTCAAGGGGAACTCGCCAGGCTCTGCCATGAGGGCAAGATACTCTCAGTAGTTTGCCGGGCTCTCCGAGACGGGCGGAGGAATCTAACCCGGCTCGGCCAGGCTGGCTGCGTGCAAGGCAAAAACCCTACCACTGTGCTATCGCTTCAGCCCTATTTTATTATTATTTCACAAATACGCACAAAATATTTTGTATGCATGATATACAAAAGCAAAATTTAGTGCCTAGAAGCAAAAACACAAAAACAAAAACAAAAAACAAAAATAGTGGTAAGGGGGCTGGAGCGATAGCACAGTGGGTAGGGGGTTTGCCTTGCACGCAGCCAACATGGCCAACACGGGTTCGATTCCCAGCACCCCATATGGTCCCCTGAGCACTTCCAGGAGCAATTCCTGAGTGCATGAGCCAGGAGTAACCCCTGATCATCGCCGGGTGTGACCAAAAAAGCAAAAAAAAAAAAAAAAGTGGTAAGAATTTTAGTGTCTTCAAAGGGAAATAAAATAACTTTTACAGTAGTTTTTTTAAAATGACGTGCAGTACAAATTCATTTTCATTTCATTTCATCATCCTGTTATTCGTCGATTGCCTCGAGCAGGCCCCAGTAACGTCTGTTTCATCCTAGCCCTGAGATTATATTCAAGGCTCTTTAGGAGAATGAGACCCATCATTGTTACTGGTATTTGGCATATTTGGTACGCCACGGGGAGTTTGCCAGACTCTGCCCTGTGGGTAGGCTACATTCCATAGCCTGCAAGTTTGTCCAAAGTAGGAATGAGATAATAAGATGTCATAAAAAAGATGTCCTGATAAGATGTCGCGTGGCCGCGAATGTGGCCACGTGGTTCCGGGAGCTGGGTTTTATAGTCTCTGAGTCTTGGCCGTTGATGGGATTACACGGCGCCAGGGGGCCAGGTGGTGGGTGTGACCCCCGCTTACTGGAATTTGGAGGATCTGGGTGGAGGATGCTCGACTCCAATCCGAGTAGGCTTGGAGATCTCGGCCCCGGAACCCGCGTGGATTTGTCCCTCTGCCGGTACCTTCATGTGTGCGGAGAGTGGTCACAGCATGGTGGTGGCTGGTCCTGGAGGTCTTCGGCTGCCGGAGCCCTGGTCGGGGCGGGGAGGAAAGCTCAACCCGCTCCCCTCCAAGGGGCCCCGGTGAGGAACAGCCATTTGCAGTACAAATGTATTGCTTTTTATTAAATGCAACATATGTGTAACACATATACACTTATATTTAAACATTATACAAATTTTATTTAAGTGAAACAGTCTTTCATTCACTAGATTTATTTTATGGGGGAAACTACTAAGTTTCAGGTGCCTTACTAGCACAGAAAATACATGTCAGAGGGTTTATAATGAGATTTCCTATTCAATTTGTTTTGTCTCATAGGTCAGGGATTGTTGGCTATTTAAACCAGATGGAAGTGCTACCTTCAGTATGCTCTCATGTCCCTGGGGGGAGATTAGGAAATGAGGCTGATTCCTAGAGCCTGGGATCAAAGATTTTCACCCCTTTTCTCTGTCCCACATGCCAAATGCAGAACTCTTTTGCAATCAAGAGAGAGCATGCAGTTCTGCAGAACAGAGTATGCCTAACTTGCTCCTTTGACTGCACAAATGGAGGGAGTGGCAGAGTGAACATTCATGGCAGGAAGAAGAGAGAGGGCAATGCAAGGATGCTGGCCTTTAAGGCACATTAGCGAACGAGTAACTAGTGGGCTATTTAATGTCCCAAACACTGAGCAACCAGATTAGTAATTCTTCCTCCCTGAATAAGCTAGCCAGAGCTTCCTCCCCAAAGACCTTGGCTTTCTCATAAATATAATTTAGTAGTTTTGACTTTCTTAGGTTTCTAGCAGAAATTAAAATTGTGATGTCACAAAACTCAATGAAATGGAAAAGTAAAAATATTCTCTTTAATTTTGTAAGCGTGGGCATATATTTGCTTTTAAGATATGTTGGGTGGCAAAAAGAAAAAGAGAGAGAGAGAGAGAGAAATAAAAAGTGCCTAACAGAGGCAGGCTGAGGGTGGGGGATTGGGTGTTAGTGAATGATGGGAGGGAAATGGGGGACATTGGTGATGGAAAATGTACACTGGTGGAGAGATAGCTGTTGGATCGTTATATGACTAAGACCCAATCATGAACAGCTTTGTAATGGTCTATCTCATGGATATTCAATACAAAATTTAAAAAAAAATTAGTAATGTGGAGTTCCTGTCAGCTTCAGTCACCTTAAGGAGTGGCTGAATAAGTAGCAGTACCTTACATTTAAAAAGAAAAGAAAAAGATATGGTGGATGGGATCAGTAAGAGCAGTATCACATGGAGACTGAAAATCTTCAGGACTTACCCACCCAGTTGAACATTCCAAATCTTCATTGTAATAAATTACACATATCATCTGCACATAAAAAAAAAACAAAGGCTCAGAGAGACCAATCCGTATATAGTAAGTTCTAAGGTAAAAGCACAAGGTACTACACTGAAGAGAGTGCAGAGATTAAAGCACTTGCCTAGCATGTGACTGCGGTGAGCTCAATGATTCAGTCTCTGTATCAAGGTCTCAGTCTCCCAAGCACTGCCAGGTGTGACCTCTGAGCAAAGTCAGGAGTGGTCCCTGAGCATGGCTGGGTGTGGTCAAAACCAACTACACAAACAAACAAACAAAACCCACAGGGTAATTTGAGTTTCAACAATAATGACTTACATGTAAAAAAATTGCAGTTCTTCCTGACAATTGTTGAGGGTTCTGGTTGACAACAGAAAGTAATATGGAGCTAATTAAGAAAAAAAAAAGCCTTGTTCCTGACGCCCCATTTGCTCTCAATGGAACGACCATCTCCGAATGCAAGGTACATGCAGCTATAGGTACCTAGGTCGAGAGGTCAACATGACAAATGACCTGGCACCCGAGCTGCGCAGGAGGAAGAGATTGGCTTGGAACGCCTTCAAGAACGTCGAAGAAATAGCTAAGAGGACGAAGAACCTCCGGCTCTAGGCACATCTCTTTGATTCCACTGTTCTTCCTGCATTAACATATGCCTCAGAGACCTGGGCCCTACGCAAACAAGATGAGAACGCCATTCAGGTCTCCCAAAGAAGAATAGAAAGAGCTATGCTTGGAATATCATGTTTCACTCAAATGAGAGAAAGAATCCGGAGTTCTGACATCCGTGGACGATCAAGGATCAGGGACGCTGTCTCATTTGCCAAGGTGTCGAAAATCAGATGGGCTGGTCACGTAATGAGATTTAAAGACGACCGTTGGACTAGAGCTGTTACTGATTGGATTCCACGGGATGTCAAGAGACCGCGTGGCCGCCCACCTACCAGATGGTCAGACTTCTTCCTGAAGATCATGAACGATCGGTTTGAGGCCCTTCATGTTCCCGGAGCGAAGAGATGCCATTGGGCTACACTAGCACGCGACAGGGACAAATGGAGACGTTACTGGCGTCCGCTCGAGCAAATCGACGACTAACGGGAAGTTAAGTGATTAAGTGATTAAGTAATTAAGAAAAAGGTCATCTAATGAACTTTCAGTTGTTCTTTCTTGTTTATTTAAAATAGTGGGATAGTGAGGTAGATATCTTCTTGGCACCTTTATCATTTGTTGGAATTCTATTAAAAATTACAATGGTAAGCTACATATTCTTGATGATCTCAATTGTGCTACTCTGAAACTCGGCAAAAGTTTGCCTGCCTAGCTCGTTTTCTTTTTCCAAACACTACTCTGTAAAATGCTTTCTAACATTATAGGAAGCTATGCAGTATGCAGTTGCCTAAAGAACAATAAAAACTGATTGCTTGAAATCAAATAATTGTCTTGTTGTTGTTATTACCTCTATTTTGGAGCCACACCCATGGTGCTCATGGTTTGCTTTTGGCTTTGTGATCAAGGGTCACTCCTGTAGGTGCTCAGGAACCAACATATAGTGTTGGTGATAGAACCTGGGTCTGCCTTATTCAATGCAAGTGCCTTGCTGTACTCTCTATGATCCTCAGATAGCAATCTTGACTTGAACTAAAAACTGAAAGAATAATTCTTATTATAGTTGTGCAAGTCTAATATATACCATAGTCAAATTGTGCTTTTATTCAAAAGTTTAATTTTAAATTTTGAGTTAAATAAAGCTGAATAAAATTTAATTAATTCATATTTGTAGAATTCCATCTTGCTTTCTGACTTGTTTTTTGTCAGGGGTTGAATTCAGGTTTTCATGCAGGCAAAGTATGCATTTTACCACTGAGCTATGTCCCCACTCCTTTCCCTCCATTTCTATAATCCTAAAACCATTAAGAAAAATATCGGTTCATTCCAATGACTTAAGGAGAGGGAGAGAGATTGAGATAGACAGAGAGAGGGAGAAAGAGACAGACAGAGGGACAGATAGAGAGAGAGAGGCAGAGGGAGAGAGAGACATTACTAAAGAGTTTTATAAATGCAAAAGCAAAATCTGTTTTGGTGGATTTGAAAAATGGGAAGCACCCAAATCTTGATCACGATCACGATCATCCTGTTGTTTGTTGATTGCCTGGAGCATGTCCCAGTAACGTCTCCTTGTCCTAGCCCTGAGATTTTTAAAAAGTGCCATATTCAAGGCTCGTTCAGGGTTAGGAGAATAGGACCCATCATTGTTACTGGTATTTGGCATATTGGGTACCCCACAGGGAGTTTTCCAGACTCTGCCGTGTGGGCAGGTTACATTAGGTAGCCTGCCAGTTTGTCCAAGTAAGAATGAGATAATAAGATGTCGTGCGGCCGCAAATGTGGCCGCGTGGTTCCTGGAGCTGGGTTTTATAGTCTCTGGGTCTTGGCCGTTGATGGGATTACATGGCGCCAGGGGGTCAGTTGGTGGGTGTGACCCCTGCCTACTGGAAGATGGAGGATCTGGGTGGAGGATGCTCAGCCCCGATCCAAGCAGGCTTGGAGATCTCAGTCCCGGGACCCACATGCCTTTGTTCCTCTGCTGGTACCTTCATGTGTGCGGAGAGTGGTCTCGGCATGGTGGCATGGTTGTTGCTGGTTCTGGAGGTCTTCGGCTGTCGGAGCTCTGGTTGGAGCGAGGAGGGAAACTCAACCCGGCCCCCTCCAAGGGGCCCAGAGAGGACAGCCAGGTGTGGGGGCAGGAGACTCTGTTCTCTTCCGGGAGCTGGGTTTTATAGTCAAAGCTATTTAAAAAATAATTGATGGTTTAAAAATAAATTTATTTATATTATTACTCTTTATTTAATATTTAATCTATAGTTATGTCCATTCTATATGCCATACTGTTATTTTTTTTTAAGCAAAGAGACTCAGTTTCTGTAATTGGAAGCATTTTGGGATGACTCGTTATAGATAGGGTGAAGGCTAAACTCTGTAGTAAAGGAGTCCTGCAATCTCTGTGATTAATATTCATGCTTCAGTTTCTTTAATTCTCCCCCTTCATTTATATTCTTGTCTTTGGAAACTCTGTTTCCATCTTCCTAAATGTGTCATATACTTTTTGAAATCCCTCCTTTACCTGCTATGTGTAAGATTTTTTTAACCCAGAACACCTCTCATCTATTTTGCTCATACACACTCCATATTTCTGATACTGTCAGGCCAGCACCTTTCCAGATCCAGAGTTCAGAGTGCTAACCATTACACCATGAAACCCTCCAGAGTCTCCTTTCTGTTAAATGCTATCATTTATACATCCACCGCTTTTCCAACGTTACCACCAATTTTATCTTATTTGACTGTTAATTTACTGAAGGTACTGAAGATACTTTACTCAATTTTGTATAGTAAAGAATTAAGACATAAATAAGTCTAACTGATTGCTTTTCAAGGTACTCAAAGTTAACTAACACATATTTAAGATATTTTATTTAAGATCAAGGATGATTAATTAAAATTCTTTAGTACAAATTATCGCAAACACACAAAGTACTCTCTGTATCTATGATTCTATATCTTGTATTCAACCAACACACTGAATAAAAATATATAATTTACTGTCTAATTAGGCCTCTGATGGTTGGGCATATACTAAAAATGTACAGACCATTTTTCTTCTCTTTGTTCTCTAGACAATACAATAATTACAAAGCACTTACATTCTATCAGGTGTTATAAATAATCTAGAGGTGATTTAAAGTATATGGAAGGTTGTACGTAGGTTATATGCAAATACTATCTTATTGTCTATAATAGACAAGATTTTATGGATTTCAGTACTCTTTGTATCTCAGAATCAATCCCTTATGGATTCTTAAAGAGACATCATTTAAAGAGATTTCTTTTATTTACAAGGTAACATATCCATTCCAAATTTAATGTTACATTACATATTTATTTTTTAAAAAAGATATATTGTGAAGCTCTATTATTGAAGTAGGTTTTTTTTTTCAGTAGATTTGTTTCTTTCAGTACTACATTATTAAATCTAATCTACCCTGGAATTGTGACAATAACAAAAAATCTAACTGATAGAGTTTCTATTCTAGAGCAAAGACAAAACTAAGGTGAGATTAACCTTGGATATCTTTCTAACTACACATACAACTGATCTATCCAGAGGGCATACCTACCATGAACATCCAATAATTTGAATATAAATTAGACAAATATATAGTATTGTTATTTTTGCTGTTAAGAGCAATAAAAATTTACACCTGTTTTGCAAACACACGCACACACACACACACAAACACACACAAAGGCTCTGTTCCCCTTGGCTGAGGCAATATAAATTAGATTTAAGGAAAAAATGGTTTGGTATCAGTTGTACATTCAAATTTGAGATTTATGGAAAAGGAAATAAAAATAGGCCAGGTTACTAGGAATATCAACAACGTATGTTTACGGTAGGAAATAACCTTCAATAATTATTGTCCATTTCTTATTACCTTATATTATCACATAATCAGATAGTATAATCCAAAATTACTATAATTTTTTATAATAATGTATTAATATTGGCATAAATATATAGAAGACACTTATTAAGCCCACATAGAGCAACTGGTGAAACTGAGCCTGTATAAAGTTTAGTGATGTGGTCATACCCTCTGCACTGCACTGTAGCACTGTCCTCCCATTGTTCATCCATTTGCTCGAGTGGGTACCAGTAACATCTCACAACAAATTGTGAGACTTGTTACTATTTTTGGCATATCGAATATGTCACGGGGAGCTTGCCAGGATTTGCTGTGCAGGCAAGATACTCTCGGTAGCTTGCAGGGCTCTCCAAGAGGGGCGGAGGAACCGAACCCGGCTCGGCCGAACCCGGCTCGGCCGCGTGCAAGGCAAACACCCTACTCACTGTGCTATCACTCCAGCCTGTGGCCATACCCTCATAAATATAAATTTTCAACTCTGGTAAAATTCCTATTTCATTTATAAGAGCACATTTTGGGAATTGGAAAAAGGACAAATATATAGGAAAGATAAAAAAAGTTAATATTTTACACTGATATGGTGCTTACATTTCACTAAGAAGTTTTGTTTTTTAGTAAGATCCTCAGAAGAACACTGTGTGATAATTAAGAATATCTGTTTTAACAACACTCTTAAGCATGGAGGGAACTGCCAAAAAGGATATGACTTACCTAATGTCAGAAAGTTAGAATGACTAGGAAAAGAAGCACTAACTAGTCTTTGTTCTCCTTAATGTGTTCTCTGCCCACTGACATAAACACTATTGAGAAGAATGCAATAAGCTAATCAGTACAATGATGTCAAGGTTTTTTTTTACAAAAGAAATTAAAAACAATAAATTTATTAAATTATTTTAAAAAAATTTTAGAGCAAAAATTTTCTCTAAACTTAATTCCCCAGTGTAGTGTTTTGAGTTGGTTACAGTTGAGCTGGCTACAGTCCAATCTTGAAACGTTATTCTTCTGATGAGAGGCTGGGATAATCGGGAACCAAGGTAGCAACAGCACAATCTACTTATGGTACTTTGTGGTGCTTAGAGATAAGAGTCACTACAACTCCCGAAGTATCATAAGCTTTGACTTCTGTAAATGCGAAGGGACCCTGTATAAGGTATTTCTAAGAGATTAACTTGATTCTCTAAGTGAGAAATGGAACCTTGGATGCAGTAAAATTATGGAAGTGTTGATGTTTTTTCTTAATCCAAATCAATAATTTAATCCCCATATAGGTTTAAGAATCAATGTTTTATTTTATTTTTAATATAAAAATCAATCTTGTGGGATGACCACAATCTTTACATAAATATTTTTATCTTCTGCAATACTGTCTGGAAGGTATCTTTTTAATCTCTGAAAGATGTGCTTTGACTTCTAACTGAATGGCATACTGATGCTAGAAACAGACTTGCAGTTTGCTAAGGACATGCAAATGGGAATTAGTTGTAAACTAGAACTGGGCTAAAGAATTTTATGCTACTTCACAGGAGTTTGCATAGGTATCACACTTTTCTTAGATTTTTATTCAAAACAGTTAAAGAGAGAGAATATGTATTACTTTAACTAGCTGTTACTAAACAGGAGTCAATAAAAAAGACAATAGACAATAAAGATATGTATAGAAAAGTATAAAGCATTGAAAAAATGTTATAGCATAATATTGTGAAAAAGAATTAATGATTGAAAAATAGTGTAACAAACAGATTAAACATAAAGTTTCTGCTGTTTGGTTAAGGCTTGAATTTTAGCCCTACCACTTAATATTTTGAGCAAATTAATCTCCCTGAATTCCTTATCTTTATCTAAAACTGAGATGGTGTACTTTTTCATGGAATGTTAAAAGGATTTGTTAAAAGGAATTTTAAAATTTTTCATTTTAAAATTTTAATTTAAATTAAATTTAAAATTTTTAAATGTTAAAGGATTTGTTAAAAGGAACGTTAAAAGGATCATGTATTTAAAGTGCTTTGTATAGTTCTTGGCACATAGCAAATGCTCAATGAAAAGTATCCATTATTATTCAAACACAATCTCACAGAGAATTTGCATCTAGAATTGCAATTAATTTGAACATCAAATCAAAAAATAAAATTTCCTGAAAGGAAGGATCCCAATTCATATTAAGAATACAATTGCTGGGGCTGCAGCAATAGTACAGCGGGTAGGGCGTTGGCTTTGCACGCGGCCAACCCGGGTTCGATTCCCAGCATCCCATATGGTCCCACGAGCACCACCAGGAGTGATTCCTGAGTGCAGAGTCAGAAGTAACCCCTGAGCATTGCTGGTGTGACCCAAAAAGAAAGAAAAAAAAGAATACAATTGCTATATTTACACAATGACTTTCCTTTTAAGTCTTTTTTTTTTTTTAAGAAACAACTAATAGCAACAAACAACAACAAAAACTATGGTGAGCAGAGTCAACTTTCAGACACCCTGCCAATTCTTTAAAAGCTAATAATGTAATTTTAGTGTGGTAGGCTTTTTCTTATTGTTTTTATAGGGAAATTTAATTCAAATTTTACTCGATTAATCATTCAAAATAGTTATTCAATTATGTTCAATATTTATTGAAGGCCCACAAATGCCTATAATTTATTCATTAGACAGTATAAAATTCATGCTACTTTATATTAAATCCATGTAATTCATATACAAAAATATTGTTAGAAATAGCATTGTTACAATATCTTATTAAGTATCACCCACTCACTGCTACTTCTCTAGAAACAGATATGAAAATTTAGAATTTCGCGATTTCAAGAAATAATACCAGTCAGAAAATAACACCTCTCTGTTACTACCCTCGGCCTGCACATAGCTTGGAAACAAGTGCTGTGCTGAAAATAGATAAAAGGAAAAAGTGGCCCTAATCACACCCACAGCAAGCAGCCGGACTACTGTCTTTCCTTGAGTCAATTGCTCAGGCCCAGATATATGAGCTACAGGACTGATTTCTAAGCCATCAAGTGAAAAGAAAACTCTCACCAGGATTTTTACTGAGATAAAACACCTCTGGCTCTGATTAAGAGGGAACATGAGTCAGATCCTTTCTTTTGGTTAAGTATATGTGTATATATAAGTATATGTATATGCATATGCAAATATATATGTATTGTTTTATATATTGTTGAAACAAAAGAAAATATACTGAAGTTGCTTTGAGAAAGAAATATTTTCAGCTTACAAGTGAATTTTTCTTTGCTATTCTGTAGCCAGTGTGTCTTGGGCAGTTTTTCCAAGAAGAGAGAGCTTTAGAAAACAATAATCAGACTGCAATAGTTCCTTCAGTTAACCTAGAAGTTAACATAACTATGCCCATGGCCCATTTAACTTAATGACTTGCCTGTACTGGCACGGAGATAGAGCTTACAATAATCATCTTATTCCAGGGTGCTGAGGACTAGGTATTTATCAATTGCTAGGAAATAAATCAATTCCAAACTCTCACCTTCCCAAATGAGAAGACAAAATGTTTTGGGAGGTGAACTGCAGAATCAGAGGAAGGAGCCCGATTAGGTCATCTGCAGTGACATGCAGAATTATAATGAAGTTGGGGACTCAAAACTCTTAGGAGAAGGGATGCTTATTAGCTTTCTTTCTTTCTTTCTTTCTTTCTTTCTTTCTTTCTTTCTTTCTTTCTTTCTGCAAAACTGGAGCTACCTTTGACCACTAGCTTGCTTTGTAATTTAACACTCAGGTCCTGATTGGGCAATATGTTGGGCAGACCACAGCATTCCCTGTGATTTGAAAAATGAGTTATACCTACATTTAGAGTGGACATTATAACTCTGTTTCTTTTTGTCTAAAATACAATAGAAAGAGCTATATTTCCAACAATAAAAAGGAATTACACTTTGGTGAGGGAATAGTAAAAGGTTTCCAGCACTTTCGCGGGCCGGCCAAATGTCTTTTCCTGCCATGTAAATGCAGTAAAAGAATATCTGCATTAAATTTCAGGATTTATAGTTGGCAGAAAAACAAAACTGTGGAAAGATCATTTTTGCATTAAAATTTGGTTTTCTCTACTACTTATATATTTAAAAATATAGGTGACTTTTACTAATGAAGTACATCAAAGCATATTATGTTCTGCATTTTGTGAGAACTAGGCAATTTATAAATGCTATTCACATTTAATTAGTAGTCATTTCTTTTCCATAAGCAATATTTACTCGGATTTCTTGTTCCTACGGCAACCCAGTGAGTACTCAGGCTACAAGAACAGCCTTGACTAACCTAAAAAAAGAATGTAGATTAATGAGCTAGTTCAATATTAAGACTATAATGCAAAAGACCAAGCAATAAAATTGGTGAGAGGAGCATTACAAAGAAGCCTCAAATGAGTATTTCTTATTTCAAGGAGCCTATTTATAGCAGCACAGATTTTATTTATTCAAGAGTGTCTATAGTATAGAGTGACTACAAGAGATGACTCATTTAGAGTTAAATTCTGTTTAATTGGCTATCCACACAGGTACAGTGTTACACATACACATATATGTATATAATTATAATCTGCTTAACACACTTATCAACAAACAATATAAACAATATTACCAGCAGTGATAGTTATGGATATTTCTCTAAAATACTACACTTGTGTAAAAATAGAATATTATAAAAATTCATATTGATATGAGATAATGGCACTAAACATTTAGTGAAAAATGATTCTTAAAGCTAAATGTTTATGTTGTTTTAAGAGCAGTTTTCTTATCAGTTCTTTATTGCAGCTGCAATACTTAACTCTTATGAAAGTGTTGACATGAAAATAAATAGCAAGAACATTGCTAGAGGTATAAGAACAAAGTGAATAATTAATAGAAAATTTCTATTACCCTAAATTTAGTTTTCAAACTACAGTTCTTAAGATTCACTTTTTTTTTGGCAGGGGAGTGGGAAAAAAATAAGTGTATCTTCCTCCACAAAAAGTTAATTTTATAATTTTATGAGATAAGCGAGAAATAATTTTAAATTATTTAAATTTCAGAGAAAAAAAATCACACAACAAGAGAGTCAAACTCCTGGTCTCAAGCTATGTTTGCTCTGCATGTTAAAGAGGTATGGCAAATAGTACATATTATTATCCAAAAATATTTATGTCTCACCACAATGTGTGGGAGAGATGCTCAATATGAGAAAGAAAAAAACCAGAAATTTATGCAGTCCTTGTTATCAAATCATGTTTAATAAAAGTGACAGGCTTTCTACTAAGCTGGGCAATTCATTCCTACTACAACAACACAGAGGCAAGAACGTTGTTATCAAGCTTCTAAATTATCCTGTTTAGTGGCGAAAAGTAAAAATGATCTTTCTGACCTTTCTACATTGCTTCATTAACTCTAAGTTGCAAGCAACAAGTAAAAATGAGAAGCTTTCTGCAGTTCTTATAAAACTGATTAAAAGAAGAAACAGCTCGGCATCTGTTCTGGAGACCTTGGGTATGGCTCATGTGCTAAGTGAGAGTAAATTTACTGTGTGGCAAGAAATGCTGGATACATTCACTAATAATCACTTCTATCAAAGAAGCATTTCAAATATTTATTTTTTTTACATCTAGAGAGATAGCTGCAGTTTTGAAACACTCTGTTTACCTTCCCTGAATTATTGGTCAGTGATGAAATTATCTTATAAGGAAACATTGCTTTTTGCTCTTGTTTAGCTAAATATTCCTACCACATGTGATGTGATGTCACTGAAAGGTGGAACTGGGAAAAGAGGAAACTACGTTTTTTAAGGATTAATCGGTGCCAATAATAATTAACCAATTCTGTTATCTCAAATTGTGTTCTATGATATGTATCAAATTTTACAAAACATAACTTTTACCTTTAATTTTCCTTTGTGAAGATGTACGAGCAACTATTACCTGTGTGTGAATTAATTATACTAAATGATTAATCCAGAAGACATTTTTCTCCAAATAAATCCATGAATTAGAGCTTAGTTTTTCTATAGGTACTTTGGTGCCTATATGGCAGTATTCTTCTACCGAGGAACACAGACTTAAATGCCATCTCCTGGATTTCATGGAAAAGCAATATAGAAGAGTAAATAGGGCAAATATCAACAACAAAGAACCCCTACTTTGAGTCAAACAATAAATGCAAATAGAACTAAATCGGAGAAGTGAGGTAGGGGAAGGAGTCTGATCTGAGTATTTCCTTCCTAAAGATGTCCACCGGTCTCTTACAGGCAAGGATAACCTATCTTTAAAAAAATAATTAAAAAAAGAAGAAAAAGAAAGAAAGAAAGAAAGAAAGAAAGAAAGAAAGAAAGAAAGAAAGAAAGAAAGAAAGAAAGCACAATCTGCCATCAGTGAGTCCTCTTCCTTCAGGTTCCCAGGTAGAATTAAGACGCAGTCCCAGAGGCACAGAGACAGGAAACCTGAGCCCTCTCACTGCAGATAATCAGCACAGAAGAGCAGCTCACTTCTTAAATAACCACAATTAAATTTCACACACTCTCCCGTCCTGGTTTTCAAATGTGGGGTTATTTATCAGAGAAGAAAAATTAGAGACTGCGTTTTCAGAAGGCAGCCAGCCAGCCACTCCTAACCTAATTAGCGTTAGCCACCTCTGAAAACAAATCCCCCCAATCCCGAGTCACACCCCAACCCCCCTGCACATCTCTACTCAGCCGCACCTGAGCAGAATTGGGCAGCCCTTCCACCCTGAACCCCAGCAAATAATACTAAAGAGGCTTTAACCATCACCTTCCTGGATACCAGGTAAAACAAAACTGTGTGTGTGTGTGGGGTTGGGGGGTAGGGGGGGTGGGGGGGGTAGGGCGTGGAGGGGGGGGGTTAACGGCTGGGTGTCAGGGGCTGGTGAGCGTTTGCTTTGTCTATATTTAAACTTCATGCCCAGCCACAGCCGCTACAAAATACAGCCCTGCAAACTGCCGGAGCCTTGAAATCTCGAAGCTCAAACCGAAAGCTCAGAAAAGAATGGAGATTTGCAGATCTGATAATGAGCCAGTTAATGACATAAATGATACCTCAAGAACCTCACTAAACCATCCAGGTCCTACAATTTAATCTGTAATAAATACTCCTGCATCATTGCGAGATGGCTGCTCATAATGGCAAATGAAATATGCTGGTATGATAGGTACAATAAATCTGGATTTTCCTATGGTTCCCTCAGGCTAGAACAATATGTAACCACAGTGCGCACTGTCAGGATGAGCAGATCTCAAAGCCATCATAAAATCTAAATGGGGACTAATTAGGAGGCCCTTCCCTTCCAGAGTTACTATTTCTATTGACATTTTCCATGCATGAGCCCCTCCATAACATCATAAGTCACCAAGATAAGAACTCCCTAGATTATAGGGAAAAAGCTTTAATGGAGAAGTTGAACTCAAAGGCGATGCATAAATTTTCCTTTTGATACTATGGGAAGTCTGTGTTCAGTACTTTCTTTACAAACTTTCAAGCCATGAGCAGGGTACTTTTTAATCCCTCTGCACACTTTTCTTCTGCCTGGCCAGATACCAGTCTCCCTGTACCTGGACAAGGAGTATCAGGGGGTGTCCAGGGAGGAAATTAAAAAGAGAGTGGGCAACTTGTAAAGTTGATGGCTGTGGATCAGGGGAACATCAGGAAGTGAACTTGGCAAGTTGGCTTCTGTTTCAGAGTCTTTGACTTAAAAGCTGAAATTTTCCTAAAGGTCACTGAGGATAAGGATTTCCCTAAGCCCTACCCATCAGAATAGGAGCAGATTTCATGAAACTGTACCAGTCTAAGCAGGAAAGTGAATTAATTCCTTTGAGAACAGGATGCTACAGGTCCCGGGGAAAGTAAGGTGGGTCCTTAGGATAGGGTTACATTTGTGATTGGAGGTTGAGATCACAGCTGTAGATGCTCTGAAGTAGAAAAGGCGTTGGGGAGAATTCAAGGTAGGAGTGTTAGATGAATCTTCTTTTTAGTCATCTACCAAGGCTAAGCGATAGCACAGCGGGTAGAGCGTTCGCCTTACACGCGGCCAACATGGCCGACCCGAGTTCGATTCCTCCGCCCCTCTCCGGAGAGCCCGGCAAGCTACCGAGAGTATTCGATATGCCAGATACAGTAACAACAAAGTCTCCAATGGAGACGTTACTGGGCCCGCTCGAGCAAATCGAAGATCAACGGGGAGGGCCTTTACCTTTTTACCTTTACCAAGGCTAAAAACATAAGTCATTTAACTTTTCTCCAAATCAAATTCTTTAGTTAAAATGGTCATAACAATAAAGGAAAACCTGTTCACAAAGGGTTGTGGCAATGTGTGTATGGGTGAATTAAAGAAAAGGTACCAATATAATCATTTCTTAAAGTTTACTTTCACAGAAATGCAATTAGAAAATACCGTGTAAAGGAGATATACAGCCCAGTATGTTGTTTTTCTCAATCTTTGTTTTTGTATGTTTGTTTGTGTCTTTGTCTTGGCCTTTTTTGGGGTGGTGGAGGTGGGGGGGTCATGCCTGATAGGGCTCAGGGATCATTCTCAGTGGTGCTATATGCAGTACTTGGGGTTTAATTCAGGTCAACTATGTGCAAGGCAAATGCCTTACTCATTATACTATCTCTGTGACCCTTGATCTTTGTTTTTATCAAAGAGGAAAGGCCAGATATGGTTAGTCTCCATAGGATCTTATGAAATGTAAGTCCTTTGCTAAAAAGGTATCTCTGTTCCTTGTTTATAAATACACTTAATTTCCCAACTTTTGTGTTTATTAAGAGTATGTTTAGTTATTAAATGAAAAGTTGCTACAAAGCTGATATACTATCACGGCATCCTTGCTCAGTATGGCAGTCCTACAAGTTTCTATTAAAAATTTCATATTAGCCAAGTTTAGAACCTCAAATATTTTCTAATCCAGAGTTCCTGCAACACCAGTACCACCTATATCTATGCAAGAAAAGCAAATTGAATGTAAAACTTTAGTATGACATGTAAATTGGCTATTTTTCCCATTGATTTAGTTGCCAGTGGAATAAATACATTTCTGTTGATTGTTCTCTATACACTAGATCTATATAAATATATCTATAAATATCTATTGTATAAACCTAGAGAGAAATGGAATATAAAAGATTCACAAGGCCATGTTAAGTATTTGCTACATTTGCAAAGAACATGCTCATCTTAGAAGGATGAGGAGATAGTTGGTAAGTCCAAAATGCCCACTGAGGACAAAAGAGATACACTGGAGCATATGCATTGCATGAAGTAAGGCTAGGTTGATCTCTGTAATCACATGTTCTCCCAAGCACCACCAGAATTGACTCCCTGATGAGCAGACAAGGAATAGATCTTGAGGACCACTGGTTATTGCCAAAAAACAAAACAACAACAAAACAAACAAAATGTTCATTAAGACATTTAATCTTTGCCCCAAAGTTTTTGAATTTGTGTCCAAAATATCCACTCTTAGAAAATATTATTGCTTAAAGTTATTCATAACGTTTATTTATACTTTTGGCTTATTGCACAAAAATTACCCTCAGGTTTTATTCTTCTAATTGTTTTGTGGGTATATAGCTTAATAAAACCCCTTTTGTCCCAGTAATCTTAATTGATAATTGCACATGAATTTATGTGGGCATTGTTAAATTCAATTCTTTCAGAAAAAAAATGAAATGAACTATGCACTATTTAGCAACTCTGAGCTCCAAGGAAGAGCTGCACTGTTAGAGAAATGAAAGGAGGATGTCAAGTCAGGGATGGAAATTGAGGTACATGGTGAATCAGTATATCATTGAGTGCTTGTTAAAAGTGACTGAATCATTCAGTAATGTTAGATACGACAGGAGTAACTAGGTCAAATCATTGTGTAAAACAGTCAGAGAACACATTGACATAAACACCTTATATAGCATTTTGCTAGTTCAGGAATGGGAATGGGTAGGGATTTCCCAACACATAGCTATCAGATGGAATAGAGGTCGTGAGCAGAGTAATAGGCTTCTGTTCATCTACTTAAGTCCCTTACAAATATCCAAACATGGAAGATAAATGAGCAACATTTTCCTTGATTCAATGTTCTATAGACTTATAATCTCAGTAGATTGCAAGAGGCATTTGCTGTTATTTGGAGATGATTTAGTGAGCATGACTCCCATACTTATATGCTTATGGGTCTGGACTACACCTCTTTTGAGAAGTACCAGCCAATTGGCTGAGCCAACACAGTCAAACTGGATGTTAAATTATTTTTTGTTTTGTTTTGTTTGTTTTTGAGCCACATCCTGCAGTGCTCAGAACTTACTCCTATCCCTGTCCTCAGGGATCACTAATGTTGGGCTCAGGGGACCATATGGGGTGTTAGGGATCTAACCCTTGTTAGGTGCAAGGAAAATGTCCTACCTGTCTTTCTAGGGCTCTGGTCCCTGGACTTTGAATTCTTAGGACATTAGTAAAATTTTTCCTGCCACTAAGACATCTATAGATGGCTACAAAGAAATATTTGTTATGTAGTTATATGACATATTTATTAGAAAACTCTCAGTGAAATATTGCAAAAAATATATATACTTACAAAAAGAAAAGCCAATGTTATATTACTTATGGGTTTTTGTTGTAATTTCTATTTATTTAATAGAGATTGGAGTAAAAAATACTTACATGCTGAAGAGAGATTATGTAACATTCTGAATGTATGAGGAGTCAGAATTCAGATAATATTATAACCATTCAAGATGGGACAGAAAAATATTAGCACAATGTTGGTATTTAAGAGGAAATCAGAAAAATCCTGAATCAGTGAAAATGGTATGCCAAAGAAGAACCAAATGCAACCATTCATTGTATGTATTCTGTATCCTCATAACTTTAAACTACCTTTTGATGTGACCAGTGTTTTTTTTTTTTTAAGATACAGCATTTAATAGGTATTTTACCACAAAATTAAATTTTACCACAACACAAGAGAGGCACATCTTGGGAATAGTTGAATTATTCTTTTATTGACTGTATACAATAGAACTGTAAGATGAATATTGGCTGTATTTATAGATATAAGGATACCGAGTCTCACAAAAGGTAATCAATTTATCCTTGGTCAAAAAATTAGCACTATAGCACTGTCCTCCCGTTATTCATCGATTTGCTTGAGTGGGCACCAGTAATGTCTCCATTGTGAGACTTGTTATTACTGGTTTTGGCATATATAGTATGCCACGGGGAGCTTGCCAGACTCTGACGTGCAAGTGGGATACTCTTGGTAGCTTGCTGGGGTCTCTGAGAGGGACAAAAAATTACCAAATGGAAATACTTAATTTGATAGTGGGCAGTCTGCCACCATTGACTAAGCTGTTAACCAACATAATCCTTTTTTTCTTTTCAGCGTTGGACATTTTTCCTTCTTCCTCATTTCCAAACAATGCTTATTGAATTTTCTCTATGTCATCTCACACTAGTAATAGCATGCAATTAAATATGAGCAATTCTTTTAATTTTGTGGTAAAATACCTATTAAATGCTGTATCTTAAAAAAACACTGGTCACATCAAAAATGAGAAGGAATTAGCACTTATTACTAAATCACTTTTGCTTTAGGGTCTTTTGTTCTGGGTATGAAGTCTTTGTTCTCCATCTGGATCAAATTTATATTATTTCAGTTTGCAAGTTAATCTTCTTTCCTTAGATGGCCTACAGTATCTTACCTAATGACAGCTATCAGGCCCTCAGAATATGGCCTTCTGATGATTAACCTTTGGGATGCCTAGGGTCATCCTGATAGAAGGTTTAATATTTTAAAATGCAAATCTTGTCATCTGGAATGTCTAAGTGGATAATCATCACTTCTCAGAATTGATGGCTATATAAAACTTAATTTTTTAAAAGTACTATATCTCTCCTATCCTAATATTTATGGCTGGGATTGATTGCCATTCAAATATACAATATAATTATAATAATGTATACTATACTAATAAATACACATAATAATACAAAAATAAACACATAAAATACATTAAGCTTCTTGTAAAAATGGCATAATAGCAAACTTTCCAAATCTGCCACTTATATGACTCAACAGAGAAGAAACATGAAAGTTGATATATTAAGTCTAAGTGTTAGGAAAGAATCTTAAACTTTTAGTGGTTTAATACTAGTGTTTTACTTCTCAATCACAAGGACAGATCTAATAGTGAAAAGTACATATAACTAGTTGTTAGTGATGGTTGCAAGGAAGAGCGTATGGTCAATGACTGAGACATATAAGTGTTCCAGCTCAAGACTTGTTTTATCAAAAGCCATGCAAAATGAATAACCTGTTGGATGATATGGGCTCTTAAACTTTTTTAATGTCACTTAGGAAATAGAGAAATGATCTAACAAACTTCTTAAAATAGAGTTTTGCATAGTATAATACTTCCTTTCAGAGCAATGTATATATTATTTCAGAAATAAACCAATTTCCAGAAACTAGAACTGGAATTATGGAAATGCTATGGAGATAAATAGGGTTGAATAATTTTAATCTGACAAATGATTTTAATTCTGAAAATATATAGGTATAACCAAAAATGGAAATATGAATTCACTTGTTTCCTTCCCATTGTTTTTCTGATTTTATAATTGTATTGCATAGCAAAAAATTATAAACATTCATACAATCACATACAAATCAATTATAAATAAAGTTATAAAACAGAGTGGTTAAGAGAAAAAACTAAACTTTAGATAGCACATAATACAAACCAGTAATTTCAGGACTCTTCCAAGTTGTTGATAATTATTAAGAGTGCGGGTTTACCTTCTGTGAGAGGAAGTGAGCAGGTACCATGTGATCTTAGGACATATATTGTAAATCTTCACCCACTTGCTCCAATTCAATTATAAAATCTTAAGACACAAGTGCTCAGGTAATTATGTATAAAAATATCCCAAATGTGATCTATGCAGAAATTATGTGAAAAGAATAGAAAAAAACAGTGATTTCAGAAATAATTTTAGTCAAGATATTAGTATCATTATTGTACAGCATTGTATATATACTCGTGTGTGCCAAGTAAAAAGTTTTCACAATAGTTGAAAGATATATACCATAAAAGTATTAACAAGTTATGTCATCTAGTACAGCTTCACCTATGACACGTGTATTGTAATTGATCAGAATCATTACTAGAGTAAAGAGAATAAATTGATAATGATAACTCACATGGAAGAGAGCACTCACAAGGAAGAGAGAACTTATATGTATCTAACAATTGTCAAAAAGTATATTCAACAAGTAAGATATAAGCTATAAGAAAAAGTGACATAACAAAATTTTAATTATATTTTCTGTTATTTATAGGTGTATAGACAAAAATTAACAAGCAGAGAACATTTAAATAATAGCTAGCAATCTCAATTATGTAGAATATAAAATCATTAAATGACATAACTTCAAGTTTACACTTTGTGATAACTATCTCCTCTGGCATAAACTCTCAGTCTCAATACATTTATTTTTGCTTTTTTGGGTCACACCTGGTGATGCACAGGGATTACTCCTGGCTTTGCACTCAGGAATCAGTCCTGGCGACCATGTGGGATGCTGGGAATCGAATCCAGGTGGCCACGTGCAAGGTAAATGCCCTACCTGCTGTGCTATTGCTCCAGTCCCAGTCTCAATAAATTTACAAACACTATTATTGTTCAAAGTTCTCAATTACAGGTCAAGTATATATAAATAATGAATATTTATACATAAAAACTAAATGTTTGAAAAATTTAAAATCCACTTCTAAATTATTTACGTGAATCATGATGGAAATTAGAAAATGATTCATGATAACTGGATGATAAAAGAAAAATCGACATCACTTCTCTTGAGCTATTCAGATGTTTAGAGAACTATATGTAGATTCAAATAATTGCATACAGACAAAAAATTAAAACTCAATGTTAACAAGTATATTAAAAAAGGTTTTATTAAAGGTTTTATTAAAAAGAAAAGAAATAATTGCAATAACTTAAAAGAAACATTTAAAAGTGAGATTCAGTGGGATCAAAGTTGGGAAAAATTCTATTTCTATGTCACAAATGTGGCAGCATTAAAATATAATATTTGTCCAGGCTGGAGCAATAGTACAGCGGGTAGGGCTTTTGCCTTGCAAGAGGCTGACCCTTGCCCGGCATCCCATATGGTCCTCTAGGCACAGTCAGGAGTAATTCCTGAGTGCAGAGCTAGGAATAACCCTAAGCATCGCTGGGTGTGACCCAAAAAGCAAAAATAAATAAATAAATAAATAAATGAGAGAGAGAGAGAGAGAGAGAGAGAGAGAGAGAGAGAGAGAGAGAGAGAGAGAGAGACAGAGACAGAGACAGAGAATATTTGATCAATCTTGTGCAAATATATTTTTAAGGCTTTTACTGTAGTGTAGATGATACCATTGCAATAGTGTTTTCAAGTTTTTAGTTTTGATGTATGAAGCTTTTGTACATTCATTATGACCAAAGTACTCAGGATTCTTTAACCATGATCTTTATGTCATTTGTGGTTTTCCTTTTTCCCCCTCACTTCAGAAAATTAATTTGAAAAATTTAGATATAATGAGCAAGCATTCAAATTAATCTAGACTTACATCATAACAATCCTGCAACTTTAGTTAATGGCAATTAATGTTCAATTTTATTTCCTCAAAAGCATTTTTAAAAATCTAGCAGTTTTTAACTAAGATTCTACTCGTATTTAAGAAATAATCATTTCAACTTAACACACCATATTTTAGAGAATAGTAAAAGTAGAATTCTGTAATTCATTTTGAGACTAATATAACTACACACAAAAATGATAAGAACAATTGTAATCAATATAATTTATGAGGGCTGGAGCGATAGCACAGCAGGTAGAGCGTTTGCCTTGCACGCAGCTGACAGGGCCAACCAGAGTTTGATTCCTCCGCCCCTCATGGAGAGCCCAGCAAACTACCGAGAGTATCTCACCTGCAGGGCAAGGCCTGGCAAGCTACCTGTGACATATTCGATGTGCCAAACACAGTAACATGTCTCACAATGTTACTGGGCCCACTAGAGCAAATCGATGAACAACAAGAAAACAGTGTTACAGTGCTATAATTTATGAATGTAGATTAAAAAGTTTACAAAATATTAGCACAAACAAATTTAGCAACCAGAAAGGTTTATTCATTAAGGCCAAATATACTTTTTTTTTTCTTCTTTTTGGGTCACATCCGGCAATGCACAGGGGTTAATCCTGGCTTATTCACTCAGTAATTACTTCTGGTGGTGCTCGGGTGACCATACGGGATGCTGGGAACCGAACCTGGGTCAGCTGCGTGCAAGGCAAATGCCATACCCACTGTGCTTTTGTTCTAACCCCGTGGCCAAATATACTTCTTCAGATTTTTTAACTTGTTTAGTATTAGAAAACTATAAATATAATCAACAATTTATATAAATGAAAGATAAACTATTATTAGAGATGTAAAAACAGCATTCAAATATTATTTATTCATGAAATTAAAGCTTTTGGAATACAAAAATATATAAAAATATTAAAATAATTTTGTAAAACTTTATAGCAAATATAACTAACAAAATACGTTAGTATCAGTAAAAAAAAATAATGCCTCTTATAACCAGTTCTTTTCATTATTTTTCCTGGAGTTTCTAGGCAGTGTAGTAGCAATAATAAAAAAAATTAGTAATTGAAAATTAAAGTTGCTATATTATACATATTATATATGACATATATAATATATGTTATAAAATATATGGATTGTTGAACTAGAATATCACAATAAGAGTAGAGACAAGTAGGGTTATAAAGAATCTAATTAATTTTGAGTGCAAGATAGCAAGAAAGAAACTCATTATGGGACAGGAGTGTGTTTAGGTCTTACCGAGCAGTGCTCAGGGCTTACTTGTGACTCTTGGCTCAGTGATCATTTTTCACACTGCTTGAGGACACTATATGTGGTACTCGGAATCAAACATCTTAGGCTCCATGTGAGACAAGTGTCTCATCCCCTGTACTATCTCACTGCCCCTCAATTGTGTATATGTATATATGTATATATATATGTATGTACATATGAATATATGTATATATGTATGTATGTATGCATATATGTATATATGTGTGTAATCATTGACAAATATCAATGATTAAAATATATTAAAATAATAAAGAATCTAGAATACAAGAAAATATGTGGAAACTATGATCAAGCCCATTATAAATATTTAGTGAAAGACATGAAAGAAGATAACAAATAAATAGAAGGATCTACTCCATTCATGGATGGAATGAGCCAATATTTTAAATATAGTGTTCTTCACAAATTACTGTATCAATAACATTTTTCAAGTTAAAACACAAAATGATTAACATGTGTGGGTTGTTTTATGTATATAGCTTCACTATTGAATTTAAAGATTCTGTATAGGTTCAAAAGACAAAGAAGAGCTAAGACATTTGAAAGAATATAGTGGTAAAAACTTGCTAAAGTAAGTAGGGCAGTGTGGCATTGATATTTAAAAAGATCAAATGTCAGAAGAAGAGAATGATTCAAAATCTGTTTCACATATATAAAAAAATATATATATATGACAAAATTGGCAATGGAGGTAAAAGGGTTAATACAGTAAAAACAGCTTATCTGTGTATAAAAATGTTCAACTGAGTAACTATCTCATGCACAAATCAATGAGAAAAATTAAATTTCAATGTAAAACCAAAATGTAGATTAACATCTTTAAATATTGAGTTAGGAAAGATTTCTTGGGATAGAAAAAAATTGTTAAAAGTCAAAACACCAAAATCATAAGGCAGAAGTGAAAAAAATATCTGCCACATAAGAATCCTTGTTAGTGGCACATAAGAAACTGTTCATCACTAATTAATTGGAAAATGCAAATCAATACTGCAATGAAATGTCATCTCACACCTGTGTGAATGGCCTATTTCAAAAATACTGGAAAAAACAAATGTTGGTGAGGGTATGGAGAAAAAGCATTCCTGTACAATGTTCAGAGTCATGCAAATTGATGCAGTCTCTATGGAAAAAAGTAGAGATTCTTTAGGAAAAAAATACTATATAAACCATCACTAATTCCCCCATGCATTTACCTGAAAAATATGAACACTAATTTGAAAAGATACATGCCATGTTCATCATGAAGATCTGAAAATATTCTACATATCCACTAATGAATGAGTGGATAAAAAAGTTGTGTTATATATATTCTTGGACTGCCACTTAGCTATTTAAAAAAATAAACTCCTGGAGAGATAGTACAGAGGTTAAGGCGCTAGTCTTACAAGTGGCTGTCTCTGTTTCATTCCGTGCACTACAAATGGACCCTCACCCCACCAAGAGTGACCTTTAAGTATAGAGATATGAATAAGCCCTTCACATCAATAGGTCTGGCCCCCAAAACAAAACAGATCAAACAAAAAACCATAAGGTGATTATGCTAAGAGAAATAAGTCTTAAAATACCCGATGATTTTATCCACAAGTGGAAATAAATTAAAAATGAAAGACAACAATAATTTCTGAGCTCAGAAGGGAAAGAAGAGAATATAAGGAATTGATAAAATATGTCAATTTAATAGTGTGAATGATCTAGAACTTTAATAATTGGAGCAGTGAGTATGAAATATTTAAGTATGAAGTACCTCATAAAACATGTAATAATGTAAACCAGTGATGCAGCAAGAAAATTTTATCCTGAAAATACTTCTGTAAACAAAAGCAAATGTAAAATTGAAATGCATACTTATTGGAAATTTTGCAATATAGATATCAGACAAAAGAGTAATCTGTAGAGTACATACTCATATATATAATGTATATAAAGAACACTACATAAATAGTATACAGGGACTAACATGAGAAACATAGGAAAAAAATTATTTGAGTACAACATATAAAGACATTCAATTTTATTACTCAAAGAAACATAATTGAAAAACCACAAAGAATTGTAATATGTTATGTACCAGATACATTTTTTTTAATGTTCAAGAGTAAATAAAGCTATAGGAACTCTTATACACAGCTGTAAATGGTAATGTATGTTGTTACAAACATTTGTAGAATTATAAAATATCTATCAAGGTTGAAATGTATGCTCCATATTTATGGATACCCAAGAAAAATCTTGCACATATGCACATGGAATATGTGCAAACAGATTTATTTAAAATAGCAGAGAAAAAAAGAAACAATCTATTTGTTCACTGGTTGGCAAATTCAACACCAGCAGTAACATAAATTGGAACAATAAAGTGAAAATAAATGAACCTCATGTATATTCATCTACATACATAAAATGCATGATCATATGATTAGAATTACCAAGTTTCAGTCAAATGTATGTATTTTGACACATCTATATAAAACTTACAAATCTCTAAAACTCTATATTGTATATAAGCACCCCTCTTCTATCACTAATTTGACCTGCGTTTCTTTTATTTGTTCTTTTACTGAAAGATAATCTATCTTATGTGGTGGGAGTCTGAAGGAAAAAGGGCTGTGAAGATAATGAAAAGATATTTTGAGAGTTTTCAGAGTCCTAAGTTAGATTACCGTGAGGGGTGTAAAATGCTCCAAGGGCCAAGATGTACTTTTATGAATGTTCCAAAACTGGCAAGAGAGACTTTGAGATAAGCTTAGAAGTCAGAATGGGAAACATGAGAAACAAAAGATTCTGAATGCAAACCTGGTAAGTCTGAAAATCGATTGCCCAAATTCATAATTGACCTGCTGCAGGAATATTTTTCCTACTGTAAAAATGCATTCCACTCTACTGATGTGTGAGGGCAGAGGGTTGGGGTAGCAGTAGCAATAGAATAGCAACTCAAGGTTTCCAGAGCTATGACTTTGGACCTTAATTGTACTGATAGAAGCCAATTTATCAGAACTGTAAGTAATCCAATATATTTGGCTGAGACAAGGTCTGTGATCATCAGATCTTGTTCTAGTTTTAAAGAAGCACAACTGACAGGAGATACAGAGTTTGGAGAGAGTCCAGAAGCAATCAACAAAAATGAGAAAATGGCTGAAAAATCGGGCCTTAGAGGAAATCTTAAAGGAGCTGAGCTCTTTCGCTCACAGAAGAGGAATCCCAAGGGTGATATAACTTTGGGAATATGAATGGTTATTGTAAGGATGATAGAGACCAGCTGTTCTTCCTAACTACTAAGTATTCAACTGCAGAAGTGAGCTAAAACTGTAGCAAGAAGGATTTATACCAGTTCGAAGGATGAACTTAACAACATATTTGAAAGTTAAATTTTAGCTCCAGTTATTAAAATAACTTAAAAATGTTTGCCCTGAGATGCCTCCTGAACAGGATTATTTAACTTGGGGATCTGATGAACTCTGAAGGTATCTTCGACGAAAATCCACTTTCATTTTCATTTTCTAGACCTTGATAGAAGTTTTGATTTCTGATTGTTTCAGGTAGTAATTTGTGACTTATGTCACATTCCAAAATATTTATTTAGTGCAGCTGAAAGAAAAAATTTGAATATTACATAGGTATTTACTCAATATCAAAACAAACATCTCTTTCCATGAGATTTTAAATGCAACTTGCAGTTAAAGACGATTGTGAGATAGCAGAGGGATTAAGGTGCTTACTTTTCATGCAGCTGACCTAGTTCAATTATTGCCACCACTTATATTCCCTTAAGCACTGCCAGGAGTGACTGCTGAGCACAGAGCCAGGAGTAGCCTCTGAACATTGCCCCAAGATCATAAAATAAAAATACATGTGTGTGTGTGTGTGTGTGTGTATATATATATATGTATATATATATATACATATATATATATATATATATATATATATATATATAGGCCAGAGTGATAGCTTAGTGGGTAGGGCGTTTTCCTTGCATGCGGGCAACCCAGTTTCGATTCCTCCTCCCATCTTGGAGAGTCCAGCAAGCTACTGAGAGTATTCCACCCACATGGCAAAGCCTGGCAAGCTCCCCATGGCGTATTCTATATGCCAAAAACAGTAACAATAAGTCTCACAATGGAGACGTTACTGGTGCCTGCTTGAGCAAATCAATGAACAATGGGAGGACAGTGCTACAGTGCTACATATATATATATATATATATATATATATATATATATATACATACACACACACACACACACACATACACACACGGTCAAAGGTAAATAGGAAACTGTTAAAAATGGATTTTACTTAAGACAGGAAAGATTTATAAAATATTTTTAACCTTACCATGAAATCTTGACATACCTGACATAATACAGGATGAGTTTGTTGCTTAATCAGTATTAACCACGTAACTCCAAAAGGATGCTAGCCTACTCCCAAAGTCTTTAACAATCCGCACATGAAACAACAATAAAATGAGCTCACTTTTGTATCAACTCCTTTGTGTGTTTTAATCTAGCCTTCATCATTTTATATAGGAAGTACTATGTTTACAAATGGGGCCAGTCAAGGCCTAGAAAAATGAAGTCCTTTGCTCAAGTTCACTCAGCTGGTAAGTGGAGGCTTCTAGTTCTAAATCATTGTCACCCTAATCCAATCCAATTATCATTTCCTTATATTTTACTACCCCAAGAACTAAGGTTGAATTTTTTCCCCCCCTAGAATAGAGTACAAGAGAGTTCTTACAAAATTCTAATGGATGTGGATTCCTCCAATGTAACAGGTCACACAGAGACAATCTATGTGCTCATGGATGCCCCTGTTCTTTTTCTCATAGGTGTCTCTAAGATTTACCTGCTACGTGGAAGAGAGTCCAGATCCTGATATGGAATGAAATGCCTTACTATTGTCCCACAGAGCTCTTATAGTAATGCAGGCAACATCATGCAGCTGGATTCCTTTCCAAATGGCAGATTCAGGGCTGTGGAGATAGCCCAGTGATGAGCACCCTGACTCTGAGTGTATAGCTCTGGTCTAACCTAAGTTTCTCAATCACTGCAATGGTGACTCTGGTGGTCTCTAGTACTGTGGGGGCAAGCAGCACTGCATCACAGGTCCTTGTATGGAATCATCTGGCCCAGTCAGTTGAGTATCACTAGGAGTGACCCTTGGGTCCCTGAACATTGGTTAGGATACCCCACCTCCCTTACCCCCAAAAAACACCAATTTGCAGACTTAAAGAAAGAAATTCTTATTTTCTTTTCCATAGCTTCAAGGCATTCAGTCTTCCCTGATACATAAGAATTCGTACATAAATATTCTAACATTATACAAAGTAATTCACTAAAACTTCTCAGGGAATTTGTTAAACATCTATTATCATCCCCATTTAAGTCAGTGTAGTACCCTGAGGCCTTTCTTTTGACATGCAGTTTTAAACAATAAAGTATTTCTGTAAAGAATAGAGATAAGGAAAGTATTGGGGCTGGACTGAGCTACCAGAATGAGCCCATGTAAACTGCTCCACACAAGGGCAGGAACATAGAGACCCATGAAAATGGACAAGATTTCTCATGTGACTTGACTGTTTTGGATGAGGCCGAATATCTTTTTCTTTTGACTGCCTTAGTAAATAATTTCATAAATTTTGGTATACTGAAATGTCAGTAGTCTTTTTCTCACAGATCCCTGAAGGTTACTTGGCCTGTTTTCAGTATGCAGATCCTAGGTTACTTAGCCTGTTTGTTTTCAGTTTTCAGATCCTGGGTTGCTTAGCCTATTTGTTGTCAGTATGCAGATCCAGGGTACTTAGCCTGTTTGTTGTTAGTATGCAGATTCTAGGTACTTTGTTTTCAGTATGCAGAAAAGCTTTCAGTTTTGCATTTTCTTCCTGTAACTCCTTTGTTGATGACCTCACTGTATTGAACTGTAGGGTGGTAATAAAAGGAGATTTGGGGGCTCTCTACCTTTGTCACAGGTCTGAGAGAACCTGGGCACTCCATGACATAAACTCCTTGTCTCAGTGCCTCTGAGTGGAAATTCACTGAACGAATATTCACGCAACAGAAAGGAACTTAAATAGACAAGTAAATTTGAAATTTGGATGCTTCTGGTACTTTAGGGAGTGACTGAATTATATGGTATCTGTCAAATCAATGCACCATGCAACTATATTGTGAAATGTGGGTATTTAGTTGTAACTATGAACTGCATGAACTGCATCCAGACCCTAACAGTAATCAAATGGACCAAAAAAAAAAAAAAGGAATATACCAGGTAAAGGATAGATTTTCATAGGAATGAGGAAACTTGTGAATGAAGATACACAGAAATTTAGCTATTTTCAAACCTATTGAGTAGTTTGTGTTTTTTTTTTTTTTAGTATTACTATTTAAATGATGAATTGCACTGTAGCACTGTCCTCCCAGTATTCATTGGTTTGCTTGAGTGGGCCCAGTAGCATCTCCATTGTGAGACTTGGTAGGGCATTTGCCTTGCATGTAGCTAACCCAACCAACCTGGATTCAATTCCTTGCCCCTCTTGGAGAGCCTGGCAAGCTACCGAGAGTATCTCGCCTGCGTGGCAAAACCTGGCAAGCTACCCAGGACGTATTCAATGTGCCAAACACAGTAACAAGTCTCACAATGATGATTAAAAAAACAGGCAATTTGCTGCTCTGTGGATGGATATGGGGATATGCTGAGTAATATGTCAGAAAGAAAGGGACAGATATATAATCTCCACGTGTGGAATATAAAGAAAAACATAATAAGAGAATAACAAAAAAGGCAACAGAGGTGAGATCCCAACTTTAGAACTGAGTTTACCATGGTGGGGGATGGAAATGAGCATTGGTTGAGTTGGGAAGCTCTGGCTGAGACTCCTTTTTTTTTCTAACATCACACCTGGCAATGCACAAGGGGTTACTCCTGGCTCTGCACTCAGGAATTAGTCCTGGTGGTGCTCAGTGTACCATATGGGATGCTGAGAATTGAACCTGGGTCAGCTGCATGCAAGGCAAATGCCCTACCAGCTGTGCTGTAACTCCAGCCTCTGACAGAGACTCTTGTGTCAGAACATTGTTGGCATGAAACTAATGTAGGCAGTAGACAGGGAAGGGCCTGTGGCAATGAAATTCCTTAATAAAACCAATAGCCCCAAGGCTGCAAAAGCCCACCTTGCAGAAGCAGGAACTAAGGCCCAATAAGCCTTCACCTCCTGCCAAAAGACCCAGAGAAGGCTGACTGTCCCTCTGAAGAAGTTTCAACAGGAACAAAGTCCTGGAAAGGAATTTCAAAGACCATCAACCACTTCCAACTATACCCTCTTGGCAACCATTCCATCAAGGTACTCATAACTAGGTAGAAGCCCCCCATGCAGCAGGCTGGAGAAACCCTATAAAAGCCGCCTTGAACAAAGGAATGCTGCAAATATGCTGCCCCAGCCGGTGTGCTGCTTGTGTTCATGTGCTTGAGCACATGTGCCATGTAAGCACCATGTTTCCCACACCTCCCCTCTTGAGACGTGTATTGAGGCTCTGGAGAAGTCCGTGTTCGCTCTTGAGCGCATTACTCTCTCCTTTTTCTCTCCCTGTTTCCCCTTTCTAAACACCTCCAAATAAAACATGCTTTTATGTCACTGCTTATCTCCTTCTGAAATCCTTCTCTGTGAGACAGAACAAAGACCTGTGAGGCTGGGTAAGACCAAGGACTGGGTTTTCCTTTCCTGCAAAGAGCAATTTCTCACTCCAACATGAGTCCATGGCTCCTGGAGAAATTGCATGGTGGGGATGAATTCCTGTGGTTATAGGACCATGTGGATGTCAGGTGTGTTTTGACAGTCACTTTGTTGGGCTGGTGGAGCTCTGGCCTGTGCCACACAGAGGCTCCTCTGCAGATTTAATCAGTCCCAGTGTTCCCAGAAGGTCCTGGGGTGGCAGAGCTGGAGTGTGTGTGTGTGTGTGTGTGTGTGTGTGTGTGTGTGTGTGTGTGTAAATATTACTAAAATCCTAAATCAAGAGTACTAAATTAATGCTATTTCAGTTATGAATGAAGTAAACTTTACAGCCAGGAGGGGAAACTATAGCCTGTAAGACAGACCCAATTCTTGGCTTCTACTCTAAGCTGTAGTTAATTATTGCTACATTTTTGTAAGGACATACACAGGAAGATTGTGACAAGGATTATATGTGACCCATGAAACCTAAAAATATTTACTCTGCCCTTTTAAGGTAAAGTGTGCTGTGCTGATTCCTGCTTTATGGGATAAAAATACCCTATATCTGCATTTTGGGACAATGTATGTTTTTTTATTATCTGCGTCACATGAAGTTTCTGTTTTTTGTTTGACGCATTTTATAAATCTTTTATTAGAATTATGATATAATTCAGTAAAACATACAAGAATTTGAAAAAGTAAAAGTTTAATTAAATACGCTTACCATCTTTTATATACTTTTGTATCAAATAATATGCCCACACACAAACATGCATACACTTATTTAAACCTTACTGTATTTCAGTTAAAGGCTCGAGCGGGCCCAGTAACGTCTCCATTGGAGACTTTGTTGTTACTGTGTTTTGCATATCGAATACGTCACGGGGAGCTTGCCAGGCTCTGCCGTGCGGGAGAGATACTCTCGGTATTTCAGTTAGAACAGTTATTTGTTAATGATGCAAATTTTGTGTTTCAAATTTAGTCAGTTCTTGAGAACTTTATATGTGATATTCCAAAATGAGTAGAAATTAATGAAAATTTCAGGACGACTATTAAGATGAACCAATGGAGGGATCATGGGAAAATATCCTATTGTAGTCCACAGAACCTTGCAATATCTTGCACACATAAGGCTTTGATACATGGATCCACAAAAACAAAAACAAAACCCCAAATTTTACCACTATTCCCTTGTTTGAATAGTTTTTTTTTTCTTTTTGTGTTTGTGATTTCAATATAGATTTTGGAGTTTCCCATGCAGTGCTCAGGGGATCCCGGAGTGTTTCCTGGAAATTATTAGTCAACATCTTGACCAGCTAGGCCTGTGTTTTAATATGTGGGCCCAAGGATATGGTGCTGATTACACCCTGCAGTGCTCAGGATTACTGGGGCCACCCTTACAGTACTCAGGGAACAATTTGGTGCCATAAATAAAGCTGAGATTGGCCAAATGCAAGGCATAAGCTATTCTCTTTCTGTCCCCTAAATATAATTTTTTTAGAAATGAAAAGTCAAGGTAATCATTTTATATAAAACATTGACTGCATGTATAAGTTGAGTATGATAAATTAAGACAAATATCATTGTCTTTTTACAAGCAAAGTTGTTTCTAACTCATTACATGTACAAGAAAGAATGGTAAGGGCAGAGGGTGGTTCTCTCCTTCAGTGGCACAAGTATTTCTATCATGGAGGCTCATATTTAGATCAAATGTCACCAGAAACCAACACAGTTCTAAACTGTGAATATTTTAATTTACACTGATAAGAAGATTGTTTGAAAGTCACTTCAGTGGTTTATCAAAATTCTCCAGGTAAATTATTATGATGCTGCAGGTAGGGCATTAACAAGTGGAAATATGTAAGAATGACAATGAAACTGTAGAATCTTTAGAGTTTAGTGAATTAAATATCTTGAGGATCACATCCTTAAGTCTAACGTAGCATAAATGGGTGGTGATAACTTTATCCAAGGTAAGTTATATAGGAATAAGTGTATTTAAAGAAACAATTGCCATTTGCACAAAGATAAAAACAAAAACCAAACTAGAGACAAAAAATGACTAGGAAAATATTTTAAAAATGCCTGTTTTTTTCTCAACAAAAAGGAATAAGTTTTATAGCTACCATCATCTATTCAGTCCTTGGAGATGAAAAATTTAAGAACAAAATATAATAATAAAATAGAAAAACAACACAAGTAAAATGGGCTATTTTTTCCCTCAATGTATCGTTTCTTATTTTGTCTTAAAGAAAAAAGGATTTGATGATGAAGTAAAGCTCATTGGATGATTTTGACAAAATATAGAATTATTGGAAGGTAGATGGAGGAACTGAACATTATATGTAATACATGAGAGTTTAAGCCCTTGATGACATTTATCTTCACTTGTGAGAGCAGATTTAATAAAGTAATTTATTAGGTCCCTTTTCACTCATGAAAAGAAATGTCACAAAAGACTTGTTCTTTATATATCGTCCATATATTGAATATTAATCCTGATATTCCTAACTTAGTGTGGTATACTAAATTTTCAGTGGTCCTGCTTTAGAACACATCAAAAGTAATGCCAAGGAAATATTAAATTTGAGGGTGAAAAGAATTTTAAGACTGGTAGTTGCTTTTGATTCCTTCACTTTTAAGTGCTTATTTATTTTTGGAAAGAAACTAACCTTGGGAAAAAGCCAAATGTCATTTAAGGTGGTTAAATTATGACACCTATTATGATATCTATCTGTTCATATGAGATATGGCAATTTTACATGGACCTAGTTTAATTCCCAATCACATAGTTCACCTAAAGAAAAAGTAAGAGTGCCAGTGACGTTATGCAAATATCTCTACTGTTAGAAAAACAACTCAATTATTAGTGTTTAGTGTTTGCCAGTCAGCAATTTTATTTTATCATTGAATATAAAATTCAACTAGCTAGAATCTAGGCTTTAAAATATAAAAAGTTTGGGTAAAAGATTCACAAAACAGCTACGAAATTAGAATTGAGGATAGGTCAATTCTAGTCCAATTAATTAATTTGGTTTGGGGGCAGCACCAGACTGTGCTTAGTGTTTAATCTTGGCTTGGGGCTAAGGGATTAGTCCTTGCAGTGCTTGGGTACCATACATAGTAATGGCTTCAAACTTGGGTCCATTGTGTGTGATGCAAGTGCCTGAACTCTGTACTATTCTCTGGACTCTCAATTTATTCTTAAAGTCAATTGTGATGACACCAAAATAAATTTGAACGTTAAAGTTCTGCGTCATTTTAGATAGATATTTCACTACTCCTAAAGCATTGACTGTTTTTCACTTTTGCTTTTCAGGCTTTTCTGCACTTGGGAAGAGAACTGTCTTGTCCAATAAATTTTCAGGTACATCTTCAGTTGCTTGAGACATGAGCAAAATGATGTAATGCAAAGTAAATACGAAATGACTTCATAAATTGACACAAATTTGCACAATTGACACAAAGTGACAGGTCTTTTCAAAGGAAAGCTCTGCTGACATTGGATTGGATAATCTTTTCAAAGGGAAGCTTCAGTTCCAGTAACATAAGTAGATGGAAAGAAATTTTAGGGAAACAGACAAAAGATGATGACATAGTTTGATAGATTAACAAAGTAATAGGCCAAAATAAACCACAGATTTCTTTAGTAGTCACAAATTCTAACATGGAAACTTCGTTTTTCCTCCCAATGTTTCCCTTTGTTGTTTTTGTCATTGCTGCAATATTCAAGGGTCAAAGTCTCTGTTGTACTCACACTTTTTTGCAGTATGTAAGTTCATGCTTGCAGTACTGGGGATAAATTATACCAGCAGTACTGAGGATTGCATTTGCAGGTGGGGTGATGCTGGGGAAGGAACTTGTGCAAGACAGGTGCTCTAAACTAGAGTCACATCCCTGAGCTGCACAAACTTTATTTTATACTTTGAAAAATTTAAAATACATCTGTTATATGGAAATAAGAACTCCAGGTGTCTAATTTGTTAAGCAGAATGTGGCATTGGGTTTGGTACTTTTAAACTTCTATAGGCAGCAACACTAACCAATCAACAGAGCAATATGGTTAGATTCTTCTTGATTGTGTCTTGGCTTCTTTATAGCATAAGCAAAGACCAGGTGTGATAGCTTGGTAAGTACAACACCATGTCATATATAGCAAGTGTTCAAGTTATTTTAAATTTTATAGTAGCTTCCAATTATGTTCAGAAAAAAATAGGAAAGCCACAAACGTAAAAAAAAAAATTGGAAACTCCTTCACATACATTTGACAAGAATTACTATTACTATACCATCAATTCATAGTCGGGTTTTCTCTATAGTTTGAAAACTGATTAATACTAAAAAAGAATATATGACTACTATTTTTAGTGATTGAAAGGCACATTTCAGCAATTATCTTTCATTCTAATGTACTTAGTTGATTTAATATTTTCTTTTTTTTAATATGCATTGCCAAAATCTCAAGATAGGCAAAGAATGCATGGGTAAAAAGTGTAAAATATGGACCAAGGAGATAGCATAAGAGGATAGACCAAACAAGCAAGAAATCAAGTTCAATTCTTGGCTCTGCCTGATCCCTGACCATTTCCTGGAATATCCTTTGTGGCTCCCCAAACAAGGTTGCATGCGGCCCTGTGTCAGAGGTGGTCCTTCAGGGCCCCAGAACCACAGAGCTGACCAGCACCACTCCAAACAGTCAAGCTAGCATGATTGGATTGTGTATATCCGAAATGATCCTTCGATCCCTGAATACAATTGAGGAATCCCTACCACCTCGTCAAAAAAAGTGAAAAATGAAATTATTCTGAAAGGGGAAAACATCGTTTATATATGTTTAATATTTATGAAGAGATTGATCTGGTACAATAGTGATAAATGAGCAGTTATGTTTTTGCTTCTTCCAACTTCCCATAAAGTGTTCAGATAGTTCTGCTATTAGCAACAGAATATAGCACTAGAAAGTAAGGATTTTTGTCAATTATCTTGCCAAGCCTCATAGGACATTTCTGCCTAACAGAATTAGGCAGCATGCAGATTTCTACTCAATATTCACACTACCATATCAGATCTTTATTGAGATCTAAAAACCAAAGATACTACTGCAACTATTTCCTAAAATGAGTGGGAACATTTACTTTCTTAGCATCCCTATAATAAATATATAAATAATTATAAAGACACCATCCAAATTAAATACATATGATATCTTCTAGATGACAGAAAGGAGACAAATTAAGCATAATTTATTACTAATAAGCAGAAAGAGGAAAATTAAGGAAATTTGTTGCTGAAACTGTAAATTGTCAAATAAGAAGATTAAGAATATAGACTATAACTCTGAAAATAAGTCAGTGAAATATCCTTTTGCAAACAGAGATTGCTACTTAGAGAAAGCATAACCCTCAAGGATTACTTTAGTAGCCAGTCAAAATGAGAAAATAAAGAGGAAAGATATATGTTAAGTGAATAAGTTAGATTTAATTTAAACAAAAAGCAAAGTAAAATAAACATTTATAGAAAAATATATTTTCTGGGGCTGGAGTGATAGCAAAGTGGGTAGGGTGTTTACCTTGCACACGGCTGACCTGGGTTCAATTCCCAGCATCCCATATTGTACCCCGAGCACCGCCAGGAGTAGTTCCTGAGTGCAAAGCCAGAAGTAACCCCTGAGCATTGCTGGGTGTAACCCAAAGGAAAAAAGAAAAGAAAAGAAAAATATTATTTTCAAAGTTAAAAGGAATAGTGAGGCAAGGATAGAAATATTATTATGACAAACAGATAATAACCAAAATTGTATAGCTGAGCAATAAACATCACTATAATATATATAAAAAGATGAAATCAAGACATTCTAAATGAAGGTTTTGTCCTTTGTGCAATTGTAAAATCCATTAGCTTTTCTTGGTTATTGATTTGGTTGATTTTATAATGTTAAACAGTATTAGAATGTACTTACAGAGAAAATTGCATTCATTGAAAATATAAAATTAACAAAGCCAAAATATTCTAAATAAATTTAGGGAAGAGATTATAATGGGGTTAATTTCTAAAGACAAATTAAAATTAAAATTGGAAAGTATAACTGTTTTTTGTTTTATAGAATAGTTATTCGTGTCACATTTGACATTTGTTCATGCAGAGTGTTAGATCATGTATAGAGTTTACCAAATCACTAAAATTTTTCAGCTCACCAACTTGATCTGTCAATAAATTGTTTTGGTAAGCAGATTTCGAGAGGTTTTTCAAGGTATGTAACAAGAGACATATAACTATAAGTCAGAAATGACAACAAGAGACAAGTCAGTGTTGACAGAATGAACAAATGAGACTTGAAAACAGGGCATGGGAAAACTCAGTTATACTATCTCTAGAAATTGAAATAATTTGTCAGTTCCTCAGAGTTAAATCTTCCTGGAAGGAGTAGTAGAGAATCATGGATGGAGCAGAAACAGTATTCTTGAGTCCATACTCTGGAGACCCTCTATTTAACTTGGAGACTATACTTTACCTACATTGATTTCACTATAAGGGGAAATGGGGACTTGAAAATAAAACTGATTTCAGTTCAGGAAAGATAGGAATAGTAGGAAGTGAGAAATTACTTCATGTATCAAAGAGAAAAATCCATAGCATTTAAAAATAATTAGGTATATGGAAAATTAGAATAATAATCATATTAATTGACTTGAATCTTATAGAAAATTATTTCAAGTGTTCATGGAACACTCACATATCTTCAGTAAGTCATCAAAGCATAAGCAGGGCTCTTTAAGTACGATTGTCTATATTTTCTAAGAAGTATTTTGCCACAACATAAAGTATAAATATTTTCTCATGATAATTATTTATAAAGTACAAATATTCAAAATCTATTTTGGGTCAGGTACAAAGAGGGTCTACAGTGGTGAGAAGATTTTTGTCAAACATCAGAGGGCCCAGTAAAATTGTGAGACTTGTTGTTACTGTGTTTGACATATCGAATACGTCACCGGTAGCTTGCTAGGCTTTGCTGTGTGGGCAAGATATTCTCAACAGCTTGCCAGGCTCTCCAAGAGGGGCAGAGGAATTGAAGGCGGAGGAATCGAACTCAGGTCAGCCAGGTTGGCCATGTACAAGGCAAACACCCTACCCATTGTGCTATCGCTCCAGCCCGAACTACATTATGAAGTGGTAATAACTAACATGGATTGTTTGGAAGAGAATCTGGTGTCTAGAAACTGATTTTATATGCGATATTTTGTATAAAATAAAATGTTTTTTTGTATTAGTGAGTGGAGGAAATTGTTCACTGAATATTATTGCTCTAGTTATTCTGGATATTCAGAAAAAATATAGATAACTACTTAGCTCTAACAAATACAACAAAGTATTAGAAATATATAAATTATAATCTTAATAACACAGAGACTGAGAGGAACTTTGAATTATGATAGCACTGTAGCCTTGTAGCACTGTCGTCCCGTTGTTCATGGATTTGCTCGAGTGGGCACCAGTAACATCTCCATTGTGAAATTTGTTGTTACTGCTTTTGGCATATCGAATACACCATGGGGAGCTTGCCAGGCTCTGCTGTGCGGGCGGGATACTCTTGGTAGCTTGCCGGGCTCTGCAAGAGGGATGGAGAAATCGAACCAGGGTCGGCTGCGTGTAAGGCAAATGCCCTACCTGCTGTGCTATCGTTCCAGCCCTTGAATTATGATATTGAAGAAAAAAGAATAGCTGAAAATGGGGAAACTTATTTTGATTATATTCAACATTTATTTTATTGTTTACCTAAAATTCTAGAATAATAAAGAACATTGAATTGATGAAAGAAAATGTTATCTCTTTCTGATACATAATAGTTTAGTCTTAATAATAGACATGATGTGGGCTGGGGGAAATGGTAGCAGGGTTGGAGAGAGGAGCACTAAATAAATGATGGTTGGAGGTATTGCTCGGGGTAGTAGATGCATGTTGAAAGTAGACTATGGACCAAACATGATGATTGCTTGTTACCTGTATTGCAAACCATAACACCCAAAAGGACAGAGAGAATAAGAAGGATTGTGCCTGCCACAGAGTCTGGAGGTAGGAAGGGGTGGGGGTGGGAGGAGGGTTACTGGGAACATTGGGGATGGAGAAAGGACACTGGTGGATGAATGGGTACTTGAACATTGTTTGATGAAACACAATCATGAAAGTCTGTAAGTATGTAAATGTATCTCACAATGTTTCATTAAAATAAAAAAAATAGACATGATGTTGTCTAAAGTATTGCATAAACATTATTTTTTACTCTAAAATGAAATCCTTCCACTTGGATTTCAGAGTATTAGCTTGTTTTAAAATTAGACATATTTTTGACTTTTATAAATTTTTTGTAGACTCTAAATAATAAGCCACATTTGCAGATCTGCATTATTGATCTTCCTTTACATTAATAGTATAAAAATTTACTTTGTCAAGGCTTATTATTTTAATTGGCTTCTAGATTAATGTAATATTATTTTATATGGGATGTTTGTCCATCTATTTTACTAAAGAATTTTACATGCTGTTTGTTTAGTTGTCTCTGGGAGGCTACACAAATTTTCTTGATCAGGTTTCGATATTATATTTGATCTCGAGCTCGAGCGGGCCCAGTAACGTCTCCATTGGAGACTTTGTTGTTACTGTGTCTGGCATATCGAATACTCTCGGTAGCTTGCCGGGCTCTCCGAGAGGGGCGGAGGAATCGAACTCGGGTCGGCCATGTTGGCCGCTTGTAAGGCGAACGCCCTACCCGCTGTGCTATCGCTCCAGCCAGAATATAATCTTACTCTTCATTCCAAAAAACAAATCTCAGAAGAACAGACTTCTACATGTAAAGTATTTATTTTGAAAACAGCTCTATACTTCTAATTTGTTCAAAGGGAAACTGAGGGACAGGAAAAGTAAGTTCTATGACATATGCTAATTTGACACAAATGGAAAAATATGATTAAAAGCACATATTTATTCCTACTTGCCATTCAAAATATCTACTTTAGGTCAAATATCTCTCTATTGCTGGATAGAATTCTGGAGGTCTCAAATATCTTTGTCAGGATAAGTTATATGATCTAACTCACAAAATAGTTACAATTTTATATGAAAACGTCCAGTTTCAGCCTTGATAGAAAATTAAAATGTTTTCCCTTTTTCCAAGATGGGGATGATTTCAGATATGCTATTCATTCCTGGTAAGTGGGTACAGTCAGTCTCTCTCTCATTTTCTGCATTTCTCAGCTTACAAAGTGGTTTCTGGTTCTTGCAAAGACAAGTATTGAGAGAGAAATGAATGAAGGCACAGAAAGTACATTATATATTATGGAAGAGACTCGCATCCTTAATCTAGGTACTATTTGAGATTGATTTCTTGCCTGGCGAGTCCTGGAGTTCTTCAGAGGCCTTCATTGCTAGGACTTCCAATTGTAGCTTCTGCAACCATTTTCCCAAGACCCGACCTTTTAAGAGGCCTTCACACTGTTTCAAGTGTCATGCCTGGTCAGAATTTCAATTTTTTTTTCTTGCAATCTGAAAAACACTCACACAATCTGTGATTTTTTTTAAAGGATTCATTTTTCTTTTAAAGTCACTTTATTATTATTTTTTTATTTTATTGATTCGCCATGAGATATAATTATAAGCTTTCATGTCTGGGTTACAGTCACATTGATTAAACACCCATCTCTCCACCAGTGCACATTCCCCACCACCAATATTCCCAGTATACCCCCACCCTTTTCCACCCTTCCCCTGCCTCCATGGCAGACAATATTCCCCTTACTCTCTCTCTACTTTTGGGCATTATGGTTTGCAATGCAGATACTGAGAGGTTACCATGTTTGGTCCTTTATCTACTTTTGGCACACATCTCCCTATCTGACTGATTCCTCCAACCATCGTTTTCTTAGTGATCCCTTCTCTATTCCAGTTGTGCTCTCCCTGCCTGGTTGTGAGGCAGGCTTCCAACTATGGAGCAATCTTCCTAACCCTTCTATCTACTGTCCTTGGGTGTCAGTCTTATGTTATGTTATTTTATACTCCACAAATGAGTGCAGTCCTTCTATATCTGTCCCTTTCTTTCTGACTCATTTCAAATAGCATGATATTCTCCATGTCTATCCACTTATAAGCAAATTTTATGACTTCATCTCTCCTAATAGCTGCATAGTATTCCATTGTGTAGATGTACCAAAGTTTCTTTAACCAGTTGTCTGTCGAGACATTCTTAACTAAGAATTCCTCTATTTTCTCCTATTGGCCACCTCAGTGCCACTTTTTGAAGTACTTCCCTACTTGTCTTGACATTCCTCAAGATCTGTCAAACATCAGACTTCTGTGCTGAAAAACAGGTGGATATTCCAGTCAGAACTAGAACAGTTCTTTTGTAAACACTGTTTTCTAGATAAAAATGTAAGAAGAAAACATTCCAGCCCATTTGTGATGGAATCTAGAACTTGGTAGTATCTCTTACCAGAGATCTTCCAGTTCTTTCAAAGTGAGTGAGGAATTTTGGGAGAACGTTAGATAATTTCTTTTATATAGTCAGATTGTTCCTCTGACCTATGAAAAGTGTGAGTGAATACCATATCATGATGTTTGTGCTGCAATTTCCAACACAGAGTTATGTCTCAGAAGTTGTTTGATGTAATATTTATTTGAGAGTAACTTCTCTCCGGACATGATCTGTGACTTGAGTTTTAAGTAGAGTCTAAACATAAAAGAACAGAGTCAAATTGTTATCCCCCAAGCTCTTTAATTTTTGAACTGATAATATCTATATTAGTTTGATTACACATGGTGGCTAAATTTATTTTATGAGCTGATTAAAATGAGCTGTAAAAACACTCATGTAAAATACGAAGAATGAAAATATAAAGAACAAGAAATAATTTCAAACAAAGTGATATTAACAATTAATCATGTTATATTTATTAGTATTTTATATATAAAATGAAGTTTCCTATTGATATAAAGGATATTTCAAGATATTTGTGAAGACTACTTTAAGTAAAATTATACTAAATTCAAAAATACTATTATTATTAACTTCTGTTCATATATTCTAATTTTAATATCTCTGCCATTTGTTTCTTATAACTGATATTTCAAATACTTACACTGCATATTTGATATGTAATTAATTTTGTTTATAGAAAACTGTCAAACTAATTGATCTTACAATAAATTATAGAGGTCTTAAAATTATGCAATTATCTGAATTTTCACAATATATAACTAGATATTTTGCATATTACTAAAATACATCCACCTCAACTCGTTAATCAGTAAAATATGTATTTATTGCCTAGCTATTATAAGTGCAATTTGGCTGTATGCCATGCAGGTAAATAAGGTATACATCTTCTGTCTTCAAGTTTTTATGTAAGTTTCCTAAATCCAAAGATTTAGGAGAAAATAGAATGATAATTCTAGACAAAAATAAATAACAGATAGCCTTGTAGAAGGAAATGAAATAGGACTTTACCAAATAGATTTCAGTAGATAAAGGAGATTAAAGAATAATAATTTATGAACAAATGGCAAAATGACTTAAATTTTTTGGCCATGCCCAGCAGTACTCAGAGGTTTTTCCTGGCTTTGCACTCAAAAATCATTCCTGGTGGGCTCAGGGGACCAAATGAGATACCGGTTATTGAACACAGGTCAGCTGTGTGCTCTGCCAGTCTATCAGTCCAGTCCAAAAGGGGATGATTTGAGGTCTGAGAGATAGTACAATGGATTGGGCACTTGTACAGAGGCAGTAGTAAGGCCTGAACACTGCAGGGTATGACCCAAGGACCAAAAAAAAAAAAATGTAAATTTTTTATTATTCCAAATAACCGGACATTATTGAGAATGGAATTCAGAACAAACAAACACACATGGTGGAAAATGTTTTTGAAGGCATGAGGTCTACGCTATATTTGAAAAATAGAGTCTAGCTGGAAGAAAGAGAAAACAATTCTAAAATGAAAATCAGAAGGATACTGTGAGTCTAGACTGTGTCCGTTTTTCACGTCAGAATAAGAAATATCAAGGTTATCCTAAGGAGAGGATTACTGAGTGAGAAATAGATAAAATTATCTCTAAAAAAAGTATGTAATTTAGTGGGATAAACTATTAGAAATTCATTAGAAGACTATTGCAGTGGTCTTGGATGAGGAGGTCAAGGAAGAAGTGAATTGGGCATAGAAGTAGATGGATGCATATAAAAGCATTGATGGAATAAGCTGAACACATTCATTAAGGAGAAAAGAGGAAAAAAACTCAATGATCATGCAAAGTTATACCAGGAGATGTGATAGAGTAGCATACTCATTTCTAAACCTAATTAGAACTGACTTTCTCTTGAGAGAGCTACTCTAGTTTATTAGTTTCATTTACATGTATTTAAAAATGAGCAAACTTATTTTAACATTTATAATTCAATTATGAGTATTCCATTAATTTGGAATTTTACATGCCAGTAATGTGTCAATCAGTGATTCAGCAATGGAATTTTTATTTCAGGGATTTTTAGAGATAATTTTTAGAGACCATTTGTTTTCTGTTTTTTGGTTTGTTTTTGGGTTTCATCAGGCTGAGCTCAAGGCTGACTCTAGACTCTCTGCTCAGGAATCACCCCTGGTGAACCTCATACACAGTGCTGGGGATTCAATTGGGGTAGGCCATGTAAAAAATGTTTACAGTGAAATTTATCTTCAACAGATTACTGCTCACAGCTCTACAACTCTGCCCCAGATCTCAATTTTATCAATACATATATTGTTTTTGCTGTTACATCTTTGTTCTAAGGAAATTTTTTTAATTATTATTTTTTTAAAATTGAGTTACTATGAGAAACACAGTTACAAAGTTGTTCATGATTGGGTTTCAGTCATACAATGTTCCAATACCTTCTCTTCACCAGTGTACATTTACCACCACAACATCTCCTCTCAGTCTCTGCTCCCACCAGCCTACCAGTCAGCACACACATACTTTCTCTTTCTCTCTCTCTGTCTCTGTTTTTATTGGAGGCTCAAAAGGAAGATCATAAAATGGCTTCAGAAGTAGGGCGAAGAGGAAAACAAAAATAAATTGGGGTGGAAAAGAAAAACCTCCAGGAGGAGGTAAGAGTTGGCTGTTTCCTTCTTAGCCTGTTTTAGGGACAGGAGTTGGTGCCTTTTCCAACTCTCTCTCTCTCTCTCTCTCTCTCTCTGGAAAATCTTTTTATCAAAATTGGTGCCATGGGACTAGACAGAGAGAGAGAAAGTTGGAACAGCTGCTGCTAAGGTGCATGCCTTGCTCACGGCAAACCTGGGTTTGATTCCCTCAAAACCTCTGAAATAAAAGGTAAGTTGGTAAATACAATTTTCAATTGCCTGATAAGAGTACTCTTCTGTTTCAATATTCTCTTAATATGTAGAGTCGCCTGAACTTAGCACTTTTAAAACAATCAGTTAAAGTTTTCCAAAATTCACTGAAATATTTTGTTAAGAGTAAAGGACTCAGGGCATAATCCAAAGAATGTAGAAAACTAATTTACCATATATAGCATAGAGATAGTTCTCATTTAATAAAGATTCTTCTATAGACATTTGTAAACTATCTTAGCTCTTAGGGCTACAGTATTAACTCAGGTTTTTAATTATACTTTTGTTTACTTTTGTTTCAGAAATTAACCACTTTATTTTACAATAGCATGTTCTATATTACTCTGCATATATTAGATAAGCTTTATAAGTAGCCAAATGAAGACTTCATGCTTTACCTGCTTTGCTCATGTTTCATCTTCCCTCTTGCTCCGCACCACTGCATTTGTATGTTTTTGCAAAGCCTGAATCTGCTGGGTGCTTTTATTTTTCTGTCAGGGCAGAAAAAGAGTGAATTTCTTTTTACCTGTTGCACTTTGTTCTTAATGTGTGATGTTAACCTAACAAAGCTTCTGTTTCTTTGTGTTTATCAGACTTCTCTTCTTGAAGCTTTTCACAAGGACTTTGCCATGCAGGTACCATTTCCTCAGCAGGCTCCCAGGTTTAAAGAAACAGCTTGCGTTTCCAAGATCCTCAAAGCATTGCTACACGTACTGTGGTCCATGAGTAAGCAATATCTATATCACCTGGAGCTTGGTAGAAAAGCAAACTCTCATCCATGCTACAAATTTGCTGCACCAAAGTCTATGTTTTAATCTGATTTCTTAGAGAACAGCATATACATTAATCATTCTTGCTTTATACCATCTGATAACTTACCTACATGTTCCCATTGCCTATTCAGTTGCATAAATTGCTCTAATGTTAAAGTCAAAACTGCATCAGTCATTAGTAGTTGTTTGTATCTACATAGATGTTCATACTCAGTAATTTTTCTGATTTCTTCTGTCAGGACTTAGTGTTTGGTTTCAGCAGTATTCATCCTGCCAGCATGATTATAAGTGGGGAGGAGGGGGTTGTGGCTGGGAAACTATAGGCTACATGTTCATCTCTGTCGTTTTCCATTTTCACCTTTCAAAATCATCCCCTACTACCCATCTGAGGCAAAAAGCAAATTTTACATGCTTTATAAGGCAACTCTTAGGAATCTACTGCTGCCCTAACAACAAAACTGACTAAATTTAACTCTTTCTTTCTCCCACCACAGATGGATTATTTTCTTGTTACGCCAGTTTTTTCAATGGAGAGACACAAGCAGAGTAACCCCCGCACAAGATTAATCCATTCTCTGTGCTTCAGAGAATGGAACAAAAGGTGTCTCCATTACCTATTTTCCATCTAAGTTATCATGAGTTTATTATTAATTTGGATTTTTAAGTGACTTGTTATAACTTTAGGATAATACAGTGATATGAATTCACTTGTACTTTTTAGTTTTCTGTTGTGTTTTGTGTGATGCTTTGGCCTAGTGACAGACATTTTTAAAAAGAGGACAATATTCATATCGGTTTTGAATCACTGTACGAAGAAATGTGCTATTGTTCTTATTTCTTTCTTGGAGGGATGAAGATAGTGGAGATCTTGTACATACTGTAGACATACATCTGAGAAAAGAATAAGAAGCAGATGATGCCTTAAATTAAAAATATCTCCTTCCTTTTGATTTTGCTGTTGTTATAAACTAGATTTGCACACTTTGTTGTGGTACTCAAATAAACTTAGTTATAATGTGCCTTGCATCACAAATAACAATGCTGCTAGGATAATACTTGGCGTGAGGAGTGGTTCTAGGTATAGAAATCACTGCCTAATGCCTTAAAGGCAGGCATTTTACCATACAGTTATCTCTGAACTATGACATCTGATGTCTTTAGATTCTTTTGTGGGAGATTGCTGCAAATGAAAGTTAAAAAATTCAGAAAGCATTATATCTATGTATATAGTTATGCATCAGAAGTATATCTATACATGAGTATATATCAGAAGTATATCTATATATGAGGATGAGATGTTACAAATTGTGTGACAAGTTGTTGATAAGCAGATGACCCGAGAGAGTTAAAAGTCTTTGATAGAAAATGATTAAATAATGAAGAATTCTCAGCACCCTGGTTAATTAAAATTCAGAAAGTATATAATTATTGAATCTGAACGCAGTGACTCAGGTCAATATAAATATGTAAATGTGTAGGATAACTAACACAAGATATACTTGATGGTGTGTTATCTTTCATTTTCAAAGGAAGTTGTACTATTTCCCTAGACTGACATAAAACTCTCTTGTAAATTCCATATCATGAGTAAATTGCATTTGCTTAATACCCACATCTACATAGGAAAAATGTGTCACTATTGAAAAAATTTAATATTGTTTTTAAGTATTGGGTTATTGTAAAATATAATTAAAATGATATTAAATATAATGTGAATTGCATTTTAAATTAAACTATACTTCATATTAATGTGAGGATTTCTGATTTTGAAATAATGTTCTGTTTGCAAAGACAGAATCTAAAGCTTATTTTAAAATGAAATTCTCTGTAGATGTGTAAAGAATGTAAACTCAGGAATGAATAATGTTTAAAATTAAGAATTCAGTTAAGATGTTATAGTCTTCATATATGATTAACTTTTTTCATGGTTATCATACTGGTTGCCTTGATTTCTGTGCTGAATAGAGCCCACATACAATATCCTATGATGATTCTACCAAAAATACACCTGGTGTGATCCTCCTCGGTTAAATTATGCAGTCTGGATTCTAAAAGTTGTATTCTGGAGTCATTGTTTGTTGTTGCAGGATCATTTTTTTGAAGAGGAAAAAGGACATTGTACATTCTGGTACATCATAGGACTGTCCCTACAAAGAACTATTCAGAATACTGTTTTTAAAAAATACAACTTCGGTAATAGGGTTACAATAGTGTTATTTTATGGTATTGAGGTGGAAAGCTATTGCACCTCCATTGCCAGCAAAGTGTTCATAACCCTCCAAACACTTACCTGCCACCTAATTTTAACCATTTTCTCTCCATGTCCCATTTGTTGACTAGCAGTTATGGTTTTCGTGCATATCATTACTTCCCTTAACAATCACCCATGTGCTCTAGACTCTCTCTCTCTTTGAAGTTCCTCTATTACTCCTAGTCAACCTCATTACTTTTACATCCTTTCCACCAACCTGACACTCTCAGATCTGTAATATAGTGCCCAAAGTTTATTATTGATTATACCCCTGAGTTGTTTCTCTATTTACCTCATGTGACATCATCTTGTGTTTGTTCTTCTGCCTCTGGCTTATTTCACTAAACATGATACTGTCCAATTCTTCAGGGCTTACTACTGGCTCTGCAGTCAGGAATCACTCCTGCTGGGGCATGAGGAACCATACATGGTGCCAGGGATTGAATCTATCCCTTCAGCTTCCCTGCACTTTTAAATCTCTCTCCAAATAGACCCTGAGAGATTAAATTGCCATGAACTGCATGGCATTTTCTGTTCTTGTTTCATAGTATTCAATAGTGTGTAGTACTGTAGCACTGTCCTCCTATTTTTCATCCATTTGCTAGAGCAGGCACCAGTAACATCTCCATTGCGGGTGAGACTTGTTACTGCTTTTGGCATATCCAATACGTCATGGGTAGCTTGCCAGGCTTTGCTGTGCATGCGGGATACTCTCGGTAGCTTGCTGGGCTCTCCAAGAGGGGCGGAGGAATCAAACCCGGGTCGAACGTGTACAAGGCAAGTGTGTGTATATATCAAAATTTTTATTCATCTTTGTTGATTATTTTAGTTGTTCCATATCTTGGTTATTGCGTTAAGAGCTACAATGAACATAGGTATGCATTGAAGCTTTCAAATTAATGCTTTTGTGTTCTGAAGATAGATGCCTAGAAGTCAGATAGCAGGGTTAAATAGGAATTTAATTCTTTTGTGAAAGCTCACCATATTGTTTTCTATAAAGGCCCGACCAGTGACATTCCTAGCAGTAGTAAGTGGGGCTTCCTTTATTGTCATGCATCCTGGCTAACACTTATTGTTAGTTGGGTTCTTTTTTCTTTTTAGTATATTTCATTCTCACTAATGTGATGACATACTTCATGATTGTTTTGATCGTGTTTCCCTAAGGCAGTGATGTTGAACACTTTTTCATATGTTTATTGTCTTCTAAATGATCTCTTCACGGAAGTATCTATACATCTCTTCTCCCCATTTTTTGATGGAGTTATTTTTTTTGTTTATACGCATTATGAGTGGCTAAAATAAGAATACATAGGGGCTGGAGCAATAGCACAGCGGGTAGGGCATTTGCCTTGCACGCAGGCAACATGGCCAACACAGGTTCAATTCCCAGCATCCCATATGGTCCACCGAGCACAGCCAGGAGTGATTCCTGAGTGCATGAGCCAGGAGTAACCCCTGAGCATCGCTGGGTGTGACCCCAAAAGAAAAAAAAAAACAAGAATACATACTACTGATTAGGAGAAAACATTTGCACCTAATACATCAGATTAAGAATTAGTGTCCAAAATGTATAGTATAATATAAAATTTATTTATTTATTCATTTATTCATTTTAGGGTTCTTATAGCCAGCAGTGCTCAGGGCTTACTCCTGGCTCTGCAGTCAGAGATCACTCCTGGTGGAGCATGAGGAACCATATGTGGTGCCAGGGATTGAATCTATCCCTTCAGCCCTCCCACATTACTTTTAAATCTCTCTCCAAATAGACCCTGAGTGAATTAAACGCTATTGACAGTGATCGGAGTCTAGAACCTATCTGTGTTTACACAGTAAAACAAAGTGCATCTGCTTAACTTTACTTTTCATTACTTTTTAATTGATGAAGCTTAGTTTACAATAGTACTGAAATCGTTGTTTTATATCTGCACTGCTGTCACACCAATAACACCTCCTCTTCCCAAGTTCCCTTCATTATTGTCCCACAGTTTCTTTACCCCATCTTTTCCCCCTTAGACTTCTCAGTTGCCAGTTCCTGTGTTGAGATTTGTTTCCAGTGAGTATTACCTAATTCTTCTCTTTGTGTCTTTTGTCAATGAGAAAGATTATCTGTTTTTTTTTAATCCAGATCATGCATTTTTATCTTCTAACTTGCTTCACTTAGCATAACACTCTACAATTCCATCACACTCACAGAAAATTGCAATCTTTCATAGCAGAGTATTATTCCATTCTGTGGCACATATCCAGCTATGTAATTTTGTACAAAATTTTCTAAGAGTGTAAAATTCTAGACTACAGAAGTAATCAAAATATTTTATTGCTGGGACCGGAGAAATAGTACAGCTGGTAAGGCGCTTGCCTTGCACAAGGCCTACCCTGCTTTCATCTGCCGGCATCCTATATAGTCCCACTAAGCACTGCCAGGAGTGATTCATGAAAGTAAAGTCAGGAGCAACCTTTGAGCATCACCAAGCGTAACCTCAAAACAAAACAAAATTTATTGTTTGCAATTTGGTTTGGAATTTTACCAGTTTAACTTATCATCTTGGAAAAACTTGTCAATGGTAAGTGACGTCCTTCAATGCATTTTAGTCATTGACTGCTTATCCTGTATTTTGTAGCCATGATCATGACAGTTTGAAAGGGAAAAAGCTTTATAAGATGAGGATCTTTCTCAAATTACTTAGCTATATTATCATATAGTTTTATATTAAACAAAAATACATATAGTCAAAATTACTGCTTTATTTATTCTTTGTATTATAAACAAGGCATTGAGTTGATGTTTAATGGTTTTTCTCTCTAAGAAGTTCTCTTAACTTTGAAGTTAAGTTCAAGGTAATAATGGAGAGAATTTGCGGGAACTTTTGGGGTCACATCTAATGATACGGTAGTGCTCAGGTGTTACTCCTGGCTCTGCACTCAGGAATTACTCCTGTTGGTGCTGGGGGACCATATGGGGTCTGGGAATCAAACCCAGGTTGGCTGTGTGCAAGGCCAAACCCGCTATACTACGGCTCCAGCCCCCTAGGTAGTATTTTTGTAAAATGGTATTTATTGGTTATGTATGATAGAATTGAGAAATATTGCCCCAGGAACATTTTATTTCAAGTAGATTTATAATTCCTATCACGACTATTGTAATGTAGCCACCATTCAGCAAAAGATGTTTTGTTTTTGTTTTTTGTTGTTTCTTTTTAGAAAAAAATACACATAATAAAAAAAACAGTGAGAATATGGTGCAGGATGCAGGTGGCTTGAGCTTTTCTGATGCACACTTAATTTTATGATTTTAAGTGAGTCAATACATTTTTCTAGGGTGAATTTTTTTCTCCATTAAATGAAACAGAACTGATGAACTCTAAAATTTAAAGACACCATGTTATTGTAGCCATACTCTTATTTCCATGGCATAGAGTACATAGGGTATAGACACCCATGTAATGCATTGTTCAGTGTTTGCTATTCCATTTTCAGGTCTTTCTTAATAATGAATTTGAACCTATTAAGTTACATGATTAACTTTCCGTAAATTCTCCTTGATATTAAACCAGTTAAATTTTATTTAGAAAAGTAGAAGAATGTTAGACATCTGTAAATAATTTTACTTTCTTTGGCAAAACCAATGGCTTCTATTTTTATTAAATATACAAACACAGATACACATATATCTTATTGCAGGTTTGAAATGTTGTGTATATACACATATATCGATTTACTGATATGTTAAAGGGTGTGTGAAGCCATATGTTTCAATGGTTGATTTTCTTAAAGCCCAGACAAGATTTTCTGAGTGAAATATACATGGTAATACATAAGAAAATTACTTGTCCTCAGGTCATGTAAAAAGTTGGTGGGAAAAGGGCATGTTCATCTTCGTCTTTGGGTAGGCCTGCATTCTCACTTTCAATTCCCATTTTCTTCCTCCCCTACCCACATTCACCTTGCCACCTTTTTCCTTTAAATTATCAAGAGGAGGCCATGAGATGAGGAATTCTTCACTGCAGGTGGTGATATGAAACTGACAAGTAGTTTATAAACTAGCAGTACCCTATTGCTTGGAGAAGCTTTATAACTGATTGTTTTAATACTGAAGTGACACCAAAGGGGGGTCAAGTAAATAAATATGCAAGCCTCACCAGTTCAAAATAATAAAATTCCAATGTGTGCAAGCCTGCTTGTTGAACATATGTTTGAGGCACGGCTAAGCCATCTGGCTCAGTGTCAAGCATTTACACCAACTGCAGTCTTACAGTACCTGACAGCAGAAAAGCTTTATTCCCCTGGTGTTTGGGCACAAATGGAGAAATATTATTGAAATGATTATCTGCATCAAGACTCAGATTTGCTTTGACATTTAGCTGGCTCTGTTTAATCCAAAGGGTTGTCTGAATGAATAAAGAGAAGGGTTCCTCCAGAAGATGCTGCGAGCAGCCAGGGAAAGCCAAATGATTAATGAGACTGAAAGGCAGGGTGGACCTGCCCACCTCCACCCAGACCTCAGTGCCAAGAACTGAATATGAAATTAGACTGAGGCTTTCCGTGGCTTGTCAGTAAGATTCTTCTACCCTCACATGGGCTCTTATTTTGGACCTCCCGAAACAAAAGAAACTGATACCTTGCCCAATATGGGAAAAAAAATAGAGAGATTGGGAGAGAGTTTCATGTTATAAGCAGAACATTTCACATTCAAACACTTTTCGCTTTTAACAGCTCTACCAGAGGCATTTAGATATTACATTGAGAGTAGAGTCTCTTTTAGGAATCAGAAAGCTTCGGCTTGTCGACTTCTTTCTATTTGGCAGCTGGTTTCTTTCTACACGCTATGGTCTTTATATCAAGATAGTTTCATTGGCTTAGAATTCCAAGTTCCACTGGTTATTCTGTGCTTCCATTCATTTTAAAATGTTATGTAAAGCTAAGTTTCTTGACTGCATTGCTAATTTTAGTATTTACCCCTGCATGTAAAGTTCTGAGCTGTAGTCCAACAGATATGTTTTTATCAGAATTACAAAAAATCAACAAGAAAATAGAATAAAAATTATATTAGAACAAAAGGGACAGCTTAGAGTAAGTACCTTAATTTGGAAATCCTTATTAGGGAGTTATAAATTCAAATCTCTCCTGATATTAAGCTACACCATACCTTTTGGAAGGAGAGTTTTAGTAATGATTGTTGATTTAGAATTGAAATTACTTTGGTGATATGGATTTAATAAGAATGTTAGACATGATTTCCTCCTGACTCTTACTTTTAATTAAGTTTTTATAGAGATATGAAGGAATTCTAATGAATACAATTGGCAGACTAATTGATTTGTTTCAGAGCACAGTGAGTGATCAGTATGCTGGCAGCATTGTGATCTACTTTTCAAGGATGTCAAACAATTTGGGGGTTAATTTTCTGGCAGAGGTTAGTTGGGAGGAATTGCTTAAAATATGTACTGTTTTTGATTTTCAAATAAGTGTCTTTTAATTCAGTGAATTAAAATATACCTATTGCTTTGAATTTATAGTGTCTTTAAATTATCACATTGCCACTGGGGAGTTGTTTTGTGTATTCTGTGCATATTAACAGAATACTTTTACATGTGTTATGTAGATGAGAATATTAAAGACGATTTTAAGAAGATAAAGCATTCTTATCTAAATAATAAACCCAAGACTATGTTCCTATGTTTAAAAGTTTTTATTTAAAAGGTATCACCAAATTAAGAGTAGTCAAAACAAATTCTATAAATACCCATGTAGGAAAATTAAAGTATAAATCCAAGAGGTTACTGTTTTGTCTGGAATTTCATGTTAAAGCTTTTGCTTAAATAAATCCTAGTGAAATGACATTCTTTTATAGTATTAAGAACAATGAGCGGGTGAGAAAATATATTATGACATAGTTAAACACAAGGCTATAATTTCTAAACTGCATAAATTACATGTTTTCCACTATTATGATACAGACAGCCAAACTGAACATTTTTGAAAGAAAATGACCATCGTATGATTAATTGCAAGCTCACAGATTTTGCAGCTTCAAGAGTAAATCAACTGCTAAGAAGTGCTAACTTGCTAAAATATAAACTAATTTTAGTCTCTAGATATTAAAATATAATCCATCTTCTTCCTCCATTGGGAAAGCTAATTAGAAATTGTGACTGGCAGAAAGAGGAGAACCCAGAGAACACCAAGATTAAGTTCACTCATTCAAAATCTAAGCCCAGAAAAAGTGGCTGAATTTTTCATTCTTTACATTTCACATATTTGAGTTATCTGAAGCCAGCTTATGGCAATGGCTGCAGCCCAAATGTGCAAGTCACAAAGGAGAGAATTCGTGAAAAAATACTTTTGGTTAACAGAATGCTACAAATATGTTGCAAAAACAGAGAAATGTTTTATAGATTTTATTTATGTACTTCTCAAAAGATCTGTTCACATATGACATAGGCTCTGAAAAGGCCATTGGTAAGTGGCCTTTGTGTTTTGAACCTTGTATTCTAGAAAACTTTTCATGCTATAAGTTAGCATTGATTTCAAGTATTTTACCTAGTCTCTGACTACCCTTCCTTTGGAGATTAAGGTGAAAAATGATGGTTTTGGAAATGCATAACTAATAGACTGTCCTATTTATACATTTAGAGCACCAGCCAAAAAATTTAAACTTGCCGTTTTACATGGCTAGGGGCTCACTTTTTTCACAGGAACCTGATTTTGTCATAGTTGTAAAGAGTAAAACTATAATGTTGAAACATTTTCATAACATGAGTGTGAGATTTTTTTAATTAAATAAAGTAGACATTGCAGAAATACAATGACCTTCCCTACCAATATTGTGACTTTGTATAAATGAGTGAATCAGACTTGTATAATTTTAAGGAGCTCTGTTATTATAATAATAAATTATTTTTTTGTTACTGAAAGATTAATTTCAGTAAACATTTCAAAATAGAAATATTGAAGAATGTGGAACTGATATCATGTGAACATTTAAGCATATTAAATTAAAATGAAAATTCTCTAGTATATATATTTATCTGACATTGTTATTGGCTAACAATATATATTTTAAAGAACATCCTGTTTCCCCCAAAGGAATTATAATTAAATTAAGTATGCATAGTAAAGCAATGACTTTCCAAAATTTAGTTTATTTTATTCTGTTAATGAGTAGTGCTTTTAACATGCAGTAATTCCAAACCCAAAGATAGCATTCATGGTAAAAATAGGTAAAAATAGTAGAAATTATTAAAAGCATTATATTTCATGGTGATCTAGGCAGCTAGGGTTATCTTGACTCTACCAGTCCCCAGTTGTGAAATGTTGGGTAAATTTTTAAAAATATATTATTCTACAAGTAAGGATATTAATAGTACTCACCGAAGAATATTTTTGGAAGATTTACATATATTAAAAAATTAAATAGTTGTATTAACACCTTTAAAACAGTAAACATTTAATAAATATTTAAATACATATTTCAAATATTAGAAATTAAAGTCTATGCATCCTAAGTTAGCCTATGAAAACATATATTCATTGTTTGTGATAAAATTTCATGTCTTAGAACTCCCAACATGATTCATCATAGGACTAAGAGTTGTTGGTAAGGTTAAATGAGGCAAGGAAAGGTATGAGAATTTGCATTTCTATGGAATCACACCATATCCAAGAGTAAGAGTCTAGAGAACTGACAAGTTTCATTACGAGAAAGAACAAATTATAGTTTTCTTTTAATTTATTCCTGAGTCATTATTATAGGCTTTCACTCAAGGTTTATGATTTAGCGATAGGATTGCATTACTTTTAGACCACCTAACACTAGTTCAGCAATAATAGAAAGGTTAACAATGATAATTTAGGCATTTTCCCCTAATAATAGTTATTTTTTAATGCTAGCTTTGTGCCAAACTTTAGTTGCCAAGCACCATAATTCAAGATATTTAATACCTTTATTACTCCCATTTAAATATGTATAAACATTTTCAAAAAAAATATTCAATGTACCCAAGATCAAATATTTTATAGTGGGGATTTGAAACCTGACTGTGCTCTTAAAATAAATCTCTCTTTTCTCTTTTTTGATTTAACAACCTATAAAATTTAACAACTTGTGAGGAGTGGATACTTTTAACTCTGCCCAAAACCTGAAAATGTTGGATAAAGGCAGATATATATATATATAAGATATACATATCTTATATATATATAAGATATATATCTTCTCATTTTTCTGAAGTTCTACTTTCTCAATTTTACAATTCAATTTCATGTTTCAGTGGTTTGTAAGTGTTCTTAAATCAATGTTTATTGAATTGTATTCTTTTCTTAATTGTCATTTGTAGCAGTATTTTTTCATTGCATATAATTTACTAAATTAAGAAGATTGTTCCTGTGAAAACTCTTGAGCTATGTGACCATTTAAAAGCAAATTACCTATGTATAATTGGAGTCTCATATATAATAAAAAGTATGGAGGCAGAAGCAGTCTTTGAAGAGATAATGCTAAATATTTTACAATCCTGATGGATAACACAGACTTAAAAATTTAAAGAGTCAGCATGTTCAAGCCAATGAAATATTAAAAACATGTAGTTACACTTAGAGTACAGTACTTGGAAACCAAAGAAAAAGAATAAATATTAAAAATCACTGTCACTGTCCTCCCTTTGTTCATCGATTTGCTCGAGCGGGCCCAGTAACATCTCCATTGTGAGACTTTGTTGTAACTGTGTTTGGCATATCGAATATGTCACTGGTAGCTTGCCAGGCTTTGCCGTGTGGGTAAGATACTCTCAGTAGCTTGCCAGGCACTCCGAGAGGGGTGGAGGAATCGAACTCGGGTTGGCCATGTTGACTGCATGCAAGGCAAACGCCCTATCCGCTGTGCTATCACTCCAGCCCTATTAAAAATCAACAAACAATATATTACCTTCTATAGGACAGCTATCTTTGTTGTCTATGCACCAACATCCAGTTATGGTGAAAGAGAAACTGAGAAATTCTACATGGAGCTGGAGAAATTCTATAAAGAAGATCACACCTTCTACAAGATCATTGTCAGTGATTTTAATGACAAGATAGGACCAAGAAGATCAGTCGATGAACTCCACATCGGAACCCATGGCCTGGAATGGAACGAACACGGTGACAGACTGTCTGAGTTCATCATGTCAACCAAAACCTTCCATGGTAACTCACAATTCCAAAAGGCTGAATCTAAACGTTGGACATGGGAGTCTCCCGATGGACGGTTCCACAATGAAATAGACCACATCATATTCAATCGGCGGTTTTGCCTAACCGATGTTGCTGTTGTCCCAAAATTCCAAACGGGATCAGACCACCGTCTTCTTCGTGCAAAATTCTACCTCACAGAACGAGGAGAAAAGAATGCAAGGTTTAAGAAGAGGACTCCCAGAACAACCACCAACTGGGAACTCTTTGGCTCTGTTGCGGCAACATGGGAAGATGCCGTCATTGACAACATTGATGAGGAATACGATCGAATGATTCAGCACCTCCATGATTGTGCAAGGAATGCCAAGAGAGAGATAACCACAAAAAACCGTCTTTCTTCGAACACTCTTGAACTTATTCGCCAACGTGGATTGGCACGTGCCTCAGGCAACCACAAGCAAACGTCCGAACTGGCAAAACAATGCAGAGAAGCCATCAAGGATGACCTCAAAAACAGGAGAGCAGCAGTACTGGTAGATGCAGCAGAAGCTGGGAAAAACATTCGTAATGCCCGCCTGTCCTTCACCAACTACAAAACCAAGATGACTGCCCTCCGGCATCATGATGGATCTATCACATCTTCCAGAAGGGCAATGGAGAAGATTATTCATGACTTCTACTCAGATCTCTTTAATAGCCACATCCACTTGCCCACATACCACATACCACATGATGGATATGTCGTTCCCAATGTTCTCCCTTCCGAAATCCAACATGCCATCTCGTCGGTAAAGAAACAAAGAGCACCTGGACCAGACAAGATCAGACCTGAACACCTGAAGAACTTACCATCAGTACTCATCAATACATTGGCTCGACTCTTCACACGCTACCTGTCTGAATGCAAGGTTCCATCCCAATGGAAAACCAGCAAGACTGTACTACTATACAAGAAAGGAGACATCCACGACATTGGCAACTATCGCCCAATCTGCCTATTGTCTGTCATCTACAAACTATTCACTCGAGTCATCCTGAATAGGATTAGCAGAACACTAGATGAAGGACAACCATGTAAACAAGCTGGATTCCGAAAAGGATTCAGTACCATCGACCATATCCACACAATAACCAAGCTCATTGAGGTATCTCGGGAGTTCAAGATGCCACTCTGTCTAACGTTCATTGATTTAAAGAAGGCCTTTGATTCTGTTGAGACGGAAGCAGTCATGGAAGCCCTAGCCAATCAGGGCGTACAAACTCAATACATCAGGATCCTTCGTGAACTCTATTGCGGATTCACTACCAAGATCTCACCATTCTACAAAGAAGTAATCATCCATATCAAGAGAGGGGTTCGGCAGGGTGATACCATTTCACCAAAACTCTTCAGTGCCACCCTCGAGAACATCATGCGACGAATGGAATGGGAAAACATGGGAGTGAAGATAGATGGTCGGCAACTACACCACCTCCGCTTTGCTGATGACATCGTTCTAATAACACCAAACATCAACCAAGCGGCACAAATGCTGAACGACTTTGACCGTGAATGTGGAAAGGTCGGACTACAGCTGAATCTTACGAAGACAATGTTTATGAGAAACAGCCTTGTTCCTGACGCTCCATTCGCTCTCAACGGAACCACCATCTCCGAATGCAACAGTTATATATACCTAGGTCGAGAAGTCAACATGATGAATGACCTGGCACCTGAGTTGCGCAGGAGGAAGAGAGCGGCTTGGAATGCCTTCAAGAGCATTGAAGAAATAACTAAAAGGACAAAGAACCTCCAACTACGAGCACATCTCTTTGATTCCACTATTCTTCCTGCATTAACATATGCCTCAGAGACCTGGACCCTACGAAAACAGGATGAAAACGCTATTCGGGTCTCTCAAAGAGGAATCGAAAGAACTATGCCTGGAATATCACGATTCACTCAAATGAAAGATAGAATCCGGAGTTCTGATCTTCGTCAACGCTCAAGAATCAGGGACGCTGTCTCATTTGCCAAGACATCAAAAATCAGATGGGCTGGACACGTAATGAGGTTTACAGACAACCGCTGGACTAGAGCCATTACTGATTGGATTCCACGAGACATCAAAAGATCACGTGGACGCCCACCTATAAGATGGTCAGACTTCTTCGTCAAGACCCTAAATGATCGGTTTGAGGCTCTACATGTTCCTAAAACGAACAGATACCATTGGGCTACACTAGCACGCAACCGGGATGAATGGAGACGTTACTGGCACCCGCTCGAATAAATCGATGAATAACGGGGATTAAGTGATAAGTGATAAGTGATAGGACAGCTATGAAATGAACAGCTGATTCATGAATAGAAAATGATGGAAGGAAAAGGCAATGGAACAACACTATAGAATCATGATTGAAAAATAGCTGTCAATCTATAAGTATATATCCATCAAAAAACGATATTTAATCAAGAAATAGAGAGCACCAAAAAAAGGTCAAGTATATAGAAGTATATAGGTAAATATAAACAAATATTTACTGGACAAAACAGTACAACAATTTGCAATCATAAGATGCACAAATAAAATAAATGCATAGGTAGTATATTTGAGAATTTTATATGAAGGGTTAAAAAACATGATAGTAATAGCATTAATGTAAAGGTAAAGGTAAAGGTAAAGGCCCTCCCGTTGATCGTCGATTTGCTCGAGCGGGCCCAGTAACGTCTCCATTGGAGACTTTGTTGTTACTGTGTCTGGCATATCGAATACTCTCGGTAGCTTGCCAGGCTCTCCGAGAGGGGCTGAGGAATCGAACTCGGGTCGGCCATGTTGGCCGCTTGTAAGGCAAACGCCCTACCCGCTGTGCTATCGCTCCAGCATTAATGTAAATAAATGGAATTTAAATATTTCAAAATTAAAAATTATCTGCAAAATGAAATAATTTATTAATTTTATACCTAAATAAACCAAATATTTCTGTTATAATAAATAGTAACTGGTAATATTTAATGTTCAAAAAATGAATTATAGAGCATAAATAACTTAATAGAGCAATTTTGTTATTATAAAGAAGATAAGAGAAGAAAATGTATCATAATAGATAATTCAAAGTAAAGTAAGTAAAGTAAGTAAAGACCCTCCCGTTGATCATCGATTTGCTCGAGCGGGCCCAGTAACGTCTCCATTGGAGACTTTGTTGTTACTGTGTCTGGCATATCGAATACTCTCGGTAGCTAGCCGGGCTCTCCGAGAGGGGCGGAGGAATCGAACTCGGGTCGGCCATGTTGGCTGCATGCAAGGCAGACGCCCTACCTGCTGTGCTAGTAAACTCCAATATATCGTCTTTCTCATTGGATGTAAATGAACTGTATGTTGAATTTAAAGCTCATAATAATTTGATCCATAGAATGTAACAGAGAAAGAAAATCATAACGAAGGATGAGTAAAATATTAGAAACATGTAAAAATGAATCCACACACACAAATAACAAGAAAAAACTGTCTCAAAAATACCAAGAATTCTAAGTAATGGAATTTTAGAGTAGTAACAGGAGAGGAAGAACTCACACTAAAATGGTAGTACTTTATTTAAAAAATGGCATTTAATACCAACTAAGGTGAAATAAATCAATTAAACTAAGAAATATGTTAAAACAACATCAAAAAAAAGCCACATGGTCTATCAAAATTCATATGCATTAATATTTAAATAACTCACTAAAGTTTCTATTGCTATTGTTCACTGATTTTAGTAAAGTCTTTATTTATTTATTTACTTATTTTTATAATGTAAGAGCACTGCTATTTATTCAGCCATTGATTAAGCTGATTGAATTGGACATGAACTCCACATTACTTGTTTTTTTTTTAATTTTTTAAATTTTGTAAGTTAGTTCACAATATTTGATTACATTCAATATTCAAACACCAATCCCACCACCATTACACCTTCCCATCACCAAATTCGGGATGTTTCCATCTCAAGCCCCAATTCCTGTCCCAAAACACAAAAGAAATAATATATTAGTATTGTCTGTTATGAAGAACTGCTGAACATGCTTACAGAAAATTATTCACATAGGAAACAGTGTGAAGATGATTCCATTTTGGTAGGAGCCATTAAGACATTCTATAGGATATCACTAACATGTTGTTAAGGTTTGGGTGATGGGAGCTTTGGTGTGTATGTCTGAAAATATGTATATCACTTGATCACTTGACATCCCGTTACTCATCGAATTGCTCTACTGGGCGCAAGTAACGTCTCCATTCGTCCCTGTCGCGTGCTACTGTATCCCAGTGGTATCTGCTCGCTCCAGAAACATGAAGAACCTCAGACAGATCCTTCAGGGTGTTGATGAAGAAGTCTGGCCATCTCATAGGTGGGCGGCCACTTGATCTTTTGACATCCCTTGGAATCTAGTCGGTAATGGCTCTACTCCAGCAGTTGTCTCCAAATCACATTACATGTCCAGCCCATCTGATTTTCGATGCCTTGGCAAATGAGACAGTGTCCCTGATTCTTGATCGTCGACAAAGGTTGGAACTCCAGATTCTTTCTCTCACTTGAGTGAAGCATGAAACTCCAAGCATAGCACTTTCGATTCCTCTTTGGGAGACCCGAGTAGTGTTCTAATCCTGCTTTCGTAGGGCCCAGGTTTCTGAGGCGTATGTTAATGCGGGAAGAACAGTGGAATTGAAGAGATGTGCCCAGAGCAGGATATTCTTCATCATCTTAGCTATTTCTTTGACGCTCTTGAAGGCATTCCAAGTCGCTCTCTTCCTCCTGCGCAACTCAGGTACTAGGTCATTCGTCAAGTTGAGTTCTTGACCTAGGTACACATAACTGTTGCTTTTGGAGATGTTCATTCCGTTGAGAGCGAATGGAACGGCAGGAATGAGACCATTTCTCATAAATATTGTCTTTGTGAGATTCAGCTGTAGCCCGACCTTTCCACACTCACGATAGGGATTGTCTTATGACATGTTGCCGGCTGCCTTCATGGCCACACAGTCCAGGAATATGTTTACTCTTATGTGAGGCTCGGCCTCAGCCTGTGGTGCATAGCGGTGGTTGGGTTGTAGAGGTTTTTGGCTTCTGGAGCTGGGCCCCTTGGAGCAGGGAGGGCTCTCACCAGGCCCCCTCTGGGATGCACCATGTGGAACAGCCTGGCGCTACTCCATGGCATAGTTATGGGGGCCTCATGTTATGCTCCCTTTCAGGAGAAGCAACAGTGTGATCTGGATGGTGGCTGATGACAAGATTATCTGGCCCTGGCAGGAGGTGACTTGTAAAGTTTTTATTTAAGAAAAGGGAATGGATGGGGAAGAAAGACAGGGCAACTCCCAGATTGGGATGAATCTTCAAAAAGAATTCCAAAGAAAAGCAGAAGCTCTTTTCCTTTTATATCTTTTTTAACAAAGGTGGGTGGGTAAGCACTTCTTACTTATGTTAAAAATAGTGGAGAGGATGCTAAAATGATTATTTTCTGTGTTCAGATCCTGTAGGGCCTGACACATCCAGGTAATCAGAATTATCTAAGCTTCCCCTCTGACATTCCATACCAGATCATTTTTTTCTTTATGGCCATATCCCAAATCATGTCCTGCATGTTCCCAGTTAGTCTCAATCATCCCCCACACTTCATCAGGGGCTCCAATTGCAGTAGGGAAATAAGAGCAAAGAAATAATCTGGCTGCTTTCTGCTAAAAATGGTTGAAATTTCAGGCTGCAGGTATACCCACACAAAAAGGTTTCTGTCCATGGGTTGTCTGTGGAAGCCAAGAAGAATATTCAATGTGGGCTGCTTCAATATCTGTAATGTAATGATTCAAAGGAGATAAGCATTATTAAGGTGATTAAGAGGCATGGGCAAATATATTAACATTGGTAAGAAATGAAAGATCTAAAACCTAATTTAATACTAGGCCCCATCTCTACCTTAAAGTTATTTTTCTTTTTCTTTTTCTTTTTGGGTCACACCAGGCAATGCACAGGGGTTACTCATGGCTCTGCACTCAGGAATTGCTCCTGGCGGTGCTCAGGGAACCATATGGGATCTAGGAATAGAACCTGGGTCAGACATGTTGAAGTTCTTTTTTCCTTGATCCTTTGATTGGTGTGATGGGACCTAGTAGTTGGGAGTGTTTATAGTAGAGGGGGCCAAGGGCATGAATCTCTTCAGTGGGGATAGGAAAAAGTAGAGACACACAAGAGACTGGAGACTACTAGAGGTTATTCTTGTCTTTTAGAGGGAACCTTTTCAGCATGGCATTTATATAGATCTGTAATACCATAATTAAAAAAAAAGCAAGCTTTAAGTACCCAGAGCCTGTTTCATGTTTTAAAAGGGTGTGTCCAATTTTACTTTATGTTTTAACTTAAAGTTGTATTAGCCCTCCATGGTGCTAGAATACTTGGATTTTACATAAAGTGGCATGCTTCTGAAGCGAGGCATGGTTTCCTCTTCCCAGTTACAGTTAAGGGAACAGATAGTTTATGATTAGTAAAAGTGGCATGCACATCAAAAAGAGTGTGGGAATGATCTTATATACACCTTACTTTATCTGTGTTATTGCTTCCTAGAATATGAAAGGAACATTTTAGCCTAAATGTCCTGTAAAAATGAAGATTCTTATATAGTAGATCCGTGGTAGGGTTTCTGATTATACTTTTTGTAGCAAATTGCCAAATGATGCTGATACTCTAGTTCATAGATCCCACTTGTAGCCAAGATCTCAAGAACAGAGAGCAAAAAGTCTTGAGGGTGCTAATCAAAGCTCAATTTTTAAAAAGTTTCTTTGTTTTATGACCATTTCCATATAGCTTTAAAGTCTGTCTAGTCAAAAAGTAAAGGATGTCCAAAGTTGAAAGATAACTAAAAGTGGTGCGTATGGTATCGCAGCCCGTGTGTTGCATGTGTCCAAGTGGCCAAACACATGTGGTGCCTCAGCACATGTATCGCTCACATACCCCTCTCTTGAAATGTGTACTGGAGCTCTCTCTCCGCCTTTGGAGATACCCATCTCTGTCTTGAGTGTGCTACTCTCTTTCCCTTTCTTTCTCTCCTTCCCTTTGTCATAGAGCCTCCAAACAAAATGTTTTTCCTTCCAAAAAAAAAAAAAAGACAACCAAAAGTAAAGTCACCCCAAGAGTTTTAAAATACAAGTAAGTACAAAATTGTACCCCGTGATTATTATTATATGTATTTGCAATTATTTATGTGTCTATAATGAATAAAAATTAATTTTGTTAATGCATATGCATTATCCTTCTAATTGTCTAAAGGCTAGAAAATCCAACTTATAGAAACAAAAGATTCTTTAGAAAAAGCACAAAGGACAACTGTTGATAGCTTTGATACAACTTCTAAATGTCCTTCCTATCAAATTTTATATGAAATTAAAATCAAGGGTCATAGAAAACTGACAATGAAAACTGACAAATGAGTAATTCTCACAGTAAAAATTTGTAAAAATAATCAGCAATTTTGTCTTTTTATTAAATTTTGACTGAAAAAATGCTAGGTGCTCTGGTGTCAGGGATGTTGCAAGAATGAAAGGCAATGAGTTGAAAACACTGGGTTGTAAGGATTCAGATAAATATAATCAATTCTCTTACCCATATATTCTTGTCACACTATATGAACCTGTTCTCTAATCAGCATTCCTTAGCTTGAAAATTTCCAGGAATTCTTCATGTTGTTTTACTTGTGTAAATTTTGAAATCTGCATTATGAGGAAATCATAGAACACTGAATCTGAGAAATTTTTATTGTAGGATTTTGCTACAATAAAAATTAAATTGTTAGTTTAAAACCAACAATTGACTCCCCATGGAGGAAGTAAAGGGAGAAAAGCTGCATTCAACGATTTAAAATCAGAAATATGAAAATTTAGAATTAAGGCACCTGAGTTTGTTTCATCAAAATTGGAGAAATCTTATTAGGTGATAGAAAATAATACAGAATATTCAAAAAATTTTGTAAAGAACTTTGATCACTTGATCACTTGACTTCCGTTAATCGTCGATTTGCTTGAGTGGGTGCCAGTAACATCTCCATTTGTCCCTGTCGCGAACTAGTGTAGCCCAATGGTGTCTGTTCGCTCTAGGAACATGAAGAGCCTCAAACCGATCGTTCATGATCTTGATGAAGAAGTCTGACCATCTGGTAGGTGGGCGGCCACGCAGTCTTTTGACATCCCGTGGAATCCAGTCGGTAACAGCTCTAGTTCAGTGGTCATCTTTAAATCTCATTACGTGATCAGCCCAACTGATTTTTGACACCTTGGCAAACAAGACAGCATCCCTGATTCTTGATTGTCGACAGATGTCAGAACTCCGGATTCTTTCTCTCATTTGAGTGAAACGTGATATTCCAAGCATAACTCTTTCAATTCCTCTTTGGGAGACCTGAATAGCGTTCTTATTCTGTTTGCGTAGGCCTGGGCCCTATGCAAAGAACTTTACTTAGAAGGAAAAATAAAGCCTATTTTAATTTATCATGGGAGGAGTCAGATGGAATAAATACTAAAATAATTCTTATAAAATAAAGCATATAAAAAAGGAAAGAGAAAGTTTGTCTCTTCAGTAATTAGGAATTTTTTCATAATTTTGAATAAGGAATATTTGTAATAAGATAAATTTAAAATTCCTTCTTACATTATAGTGAGCTTTTGCCTAATATTTTTCACTGTTATGAACCAATTGTCAATTAACAGCTACATATTAGCACAGCGGTAGGGTGTTTGCCTTGCACGCAGTCAACATGGCCGACCCGAGTTCGATTCCTCTCCTCTGCCCCTCTTGGAGAGCCTGGCAAGCTACCGAGAGTATCTCGCCCGCACGGCAGAGCCTGGCAAGCTCCCTGTGACGTATTCGATATGCCAAACACAGTAACAACAAAGTCTCCAATGGAGACGTTACTGGGCCCGCTCGAGCAAACCGATGATCAACGGGAGGGCCTTTACTTACTTTACTTCCTATATTAAACATAACTGGAATAGACTACTCCCTTTTCCATACTCCCCTAGAACTCAAAATTCTCACAGAATAAAGATTATGGCTTGGGAGTGGAGCAATAGCACAGCGGGTAAGGCATTTGCCTTGCACGCGGCCAACCCACCCGGGTTCGATTCCCGGCATCCCATATGGTCCCCTGAGCACTGCCAGTGATAATTTCTGAGTGCAGAGCCAGGGGTACCCCTGTGCATTGCCAAGTGTGACCCAAAAAGGAAAAAAAAATATATGGCTTGAACTCATTTCAATATGAGCTATTGATGAGTTTATACACACAAAATACTAAACACATTCTCTTCATGTATTCCTCCAAATATTAAACAATTATTGAAAAATAATTATTTGTTGGGGAAAACTCCAAACAACAATGTTGGGTCTTTTGTTGTAATATTGAATGTGATCAATGGAGAGAGAGAGAGAGAGAGAGAGAGAGTAAAGTGAAAATCTGCCACACAGGCAGGGGGTGGGGGTGGGAGGGGGGTATACTGGGGTTCTTGGTGGTGAAAATTGTACACTGGTGAAGGGGCGGATGTTTGATCATTGTATGACCGACCGAGACTTGAACTGTAGGGTTTTGTGACTGTTCTCACGGTGATTCAATAAAATAAAAATAATTATTAAGTGAATCCGGGAATTTGATTCTTTAACCTAGTGGGAGCTGCCTTCTAAAAAGGAGGGTCTTTGGGTCATTATCACTGTTCTGTTGCTGAGAAAAGGGACAAAAGTTCTCTTAGTATGTAACTGACTGTCAGAACCTTCCCTAGCATTTGTTTTCTGAGAGCTCAAAAATTTTAACTTTTATGACGTCATGAAATTTACATACAATGGTACTACATGGAAAGTATCATGTCAAGCAAAATGAGTCAGAAAGAGAGGAATAGACATAGAAAGATTGCATTCATCTAGGGAACATAAAGTAACAAAATAGGAGACTAACACCCAAGAGTGGCCGAGATTTGTACCAGGAATTTTGCTCCATGACTTGGAGGCCAGTCACACATGCTAGGGGAAAAGGGAGCTCAGATAGAGAAGGGAGCACCAAATAAAGGGTGTTGGGAGGATCCTCCCAGGATGGGAGAAGCATGTTGAAAGTAGACGATAGATTAATCAAGATTAAACAAGCCATGAAGTAAAATTCCTGCTACTAATCTTGGCCATTCTTGGCTGTTATTCTCCTATTTTCAACAGATTATTTTAAATCTTATGCCTTCTGATGTGAATTGCATAGCCACTTGTTTACTTTTTTGCATATGATTACAAATCTGAATTCTTACCTAGACTCTAAATTTCACAATATACCTCTTTTACTTTTGAATTAGATGTTAGGTATGGATTTATGTTTGAATTATTTGCTTGTCTTTATACCTCAAGCCCAACATTAGCATGCAATAGAGATAAAATTCCCTACTTTATAGATAAGGAAACTGAAATTGAAGTTTAATTGATCATTTTCAAAGGCATAAAAAGAGAAAACAACTGAGCTTAAGTTCAGGTTTTTTATGTGCTTGACCTCAAAGTCAGTGCTGAATTAAGAATTTAATTAGAATGCAGGTTGCTTAGGCAAAGAAAAGATAAAAACCATGGATGTTGGTGTATGGATTGTTAAGGACCAGACTAGGTAAGAATGGATTAGAGTAGAATAAAAAAGATCAGTGTAAAATGAAAATGAAGTACATTTGAGTTTTTACAAACTTTCATGGCTGGAGCAATAGCACAGAGGGTAAGGTGTTTGCCTTGCTTGTGGCCAACCTGGGTTCTATTCCCCAGTCCCTTTTGGAGAGCCCTGCAAGCTACCGAGAAGATCCTGCCTGCATGGCAGAGCCTGGCAAGCTCCTCGAGACGTATTTGATATGCCAAAGACAGTAAAACAAGTCTTACAATGGAGACGTTACTGGTGCCTGTCCAGCAAATCCATGGACAACGGGAGGACAGTGCTACAGTGATACAGTCCAAACTTTCACACAGTATGCTATGTCTTGCTTTGCAGTGTATTTGTAACTGGTTATCATTTCCACAGATAGTTAGAAAACTGCTCTAAGAACTATTAGAAATAACACAGGAGGTGTGAGAGATAGTACAGGTGTTGTGGCACTTGCCTTGCCTGAGGTTGACCCTCCTCTGATTGCTGGCACAGAATATGGTACCCTCAGCACCTTCAGGCATGATTTCTGAGCTCCAGGAGGTGGGACTAATAAAAAACTTAAAAAGGAAGAGTTCAGAAACTCTTTTGTGAGAATGGACATTGATGGCAACTGGCCTAGGGAAGTCTTTATGGAAAGCTGACTCCCTGATTGTTAAAACTTAAGCTTGATATTTTTACCTATAACCCCAACACTTTACAAAATGTCTGACACATATAGCATTCTCAATAAACAGTTTCTTATCAAATGACTATAAAAATTATTTATTTCTGGTAAGAGAGTGGCTTTCTGATTTTGTTTGTCTTGTTTTGGAGGCCACTTGCAGAGATGTTCAGTGATTCCACCTGTCAGTGCTCAGAGACTCAAATGGTGCCTGAGATCAAACCCAGCTCAGCTGCAAGGAAGCTGAATGCTATGATTATCTCTCTATCTGAAAGTGGCTTTCTTTGAAGTGGTGATTCAGTCTCTTTCCATTTCAAGACCCCATTGTGTTCAAGGGTCTCACTGTTCTCTGTATCTAACTGAAGGTTGATTAGGAGATTGAGACTTGAAGACATCCCTGATCTTAAGAGCAGAAGCAAGATCTGGTTTTGGTGCTATATCAAAGAGCCAGGGAACCAAAAAAATAGGTTTCTTGCTGTGTCACCTGGAAGAGGAAGAAAGCTGGTGAGCAAATGGTCTAGTTATCTAAAGTCCTGGTAATAAGAATAAAACAGGGGAAAATGGACATTTTCTGTTCCAGTGGAATTTGGAGTTGTATTTGAGAGGTTAATTGAAAAGATGCGTTAAAGAGCAAAAAATTTAAGGATATGTAAAAACTTAAATATTGATTTTAACTTAAAATGTAAATTTAAATTTATTTGCCAATCTTCAATGCAATTTCAGGCCTTTTATTATATATCCTTGGAGATCAGCATTGTCTTTTTATAAAAATCACACACAAAAAAAGCAAATAATTTTAAGGTTATCAAGATTGAAATGAGAACTTAAAGTCAATCTGCATGCAGAGTCCTTCTATATTTTTATGATTTTTTCTTACTGTCTTTTTCTTGCCCACACACTGACACTGTGTTCTTTTAAAAAAATCTGATTAAGTCTTTCCAATATGCGAGTAGAACTGATTTTCCATTCTCTCATTAGTTTCCCATATGAAAATATATAATGATAACAATATACACTGGAAATAAACAGGCTAAGGAACTCACATATATTCTTACATAGGCACTTAAATCAATTGTTGAGCTTGTCTCAGCAGGAAATCTGTTAGCACAAATGTTCAGCATGTTCTGGGCAAAAGTCATGACTTTTCACATAGGGAATAAAGAACAATGATTAATCAGGTGAACTGATTAGGGAAAGTTTATCTGGAATGGTGTTATCTAACTCCAGGCTATTGCATATGCATGAATTCATACAGTACTCAGTCATTCTGAAAGAAAGAAGATATTATAGTGTCCCCACTTTACAGAGAGAGAAAACAAGTTTTAAATGTTCATGAACACTATAGTATGGTTGCAGAGCTAGAGACAAAATTTGAAAAACAAACACTCTTTAAAAAAAAACAACAACCTTTGGGCTGGAGCAATAGAACAGCGGGTAGGGTATTTGCCTTGCATGCAGCTGACCCGGGTTCGATTCCCAACATCTCATTTGGTCCCCTGAGCACTGCCAGGGATAACTCCTATGCATCGCCGGATGTGAGACGCAAAAAGAAAAAAAAATCCAACTTTTACTCTTGTTAGGGCACAGATTGAAATTTCCCTTTAACGACAAAGAGAGTCCAGAGACTGCAATCAGCAAGCAGGGTTTATTGTAAAACTGGCTAGCCAGGGTCCAACCGCCTACACAGACATGCAGGTCCGGCAGGTTGGGTAAACACCCCTAGCTTTTCCAAAGGAGATCTTATATAGACCTTCACCAACTGTTACAGCTGAGCCCGCGCATTTCATAGCCAATAGATTTGTAATAACAAACACCTTCCTAACCAATCCAATTAAGACTACATCACTTCTTAGCCCATAGTTTAAAGATCAGCATATGCGTCAGTGCTTAGGAACGTCCTGGTTTTTAGGGCAGTCCTGGGTCTTGCAACATGGGTCTTATGAGAAATATCCGGTTATCTGGTCTGACCCCCACCCTTCAAGTTCCTGTATCTGAATTCCTTGCTCAGGGGCAGAAAAACCAGTTATTCTGGTGGTGGTCCATTTTGGGCCTGTCCCTAACACTCTTTTATTGAATCACCATGAAATACACAGTTACAAAGCTGTTTATGATAGGGTTTCAGTTATACAATGTTCCAACACCCATCCCTCCACCAGTGTACATTTTCCCCCACCAATGTCCCCAGTAGCTCAGTCCCCACCCACGCCCACACCACCTGTCTCTATGACAGGAATTCTTTTTTTTTTGCCTTTTAGGTCACAACCAGTGATGCTCAGGGGTTACTCCTGGCTTTGCACTCAGGAATCACTTATGACAGGAACTTTTTCTCTCTCTCTGTCTGTCTGTCCTCTGTCTGTCTGTCTCTCTTTCTCTCTCTCTCTAACTCTCTGTCTGTCTCTATCTCTCTCTGTCTCTCTCTCTCTGTCTCTCCCTTTAGGCTTTATGGTTTGCAAAACACATACTGAGAGGCCTCTCATGTTTGATCTTTTACCCAATTTCAGCATGTAGCTCCCATCCAGAGCAATCTCTTCCAATTATCATTGTCATTTGTGGTCCCTTCTCTATCCTAACTGCCCTCTCCCCCAGAACACGGGGCAGTCTTCCAACTGTGAACCAATTCTCTTTTCCCTGTTTCTACTCTGCATTTCAACACTAGTGCTCACAACCACTTAGATACTTGTTTTAGTCATGAAAACTATTCTCTTAGTACTCATCACAAATCATCCTGTTATTCGTCGATTGCCTCGAGTAGGACCCAGTAACATCTCCTTCATCCTAGCCCTGAGATTATATTCAAAGCTCTTTAGGAGAATGAGACCCATCATTGTTACCGGTATTTGGCATATTGGGTACACCACGGGGAGTTTGCCAGACTCTGCTGTGTGAGCAGGCTACATTCGGTAGCCTGCCAGTTTGTCCAAAGTAGGAATGAGATAATAAGATGTCATAATAAGGTGTTCCAGGAGCTTGTTTTTATAGTCTCTGAGTCTTGGCCGCTGATGGGATTACACGGCACCAGGGGGCCAGTTGGTGGGTGTGACCCCCGCCAACTGGAATTTGGAGGATCTGGGTGGAGAATGGTCGGCCCCAATCCGAGTAGGCTTGGAGATCTCGGCCCCGGAACCCGTGTGGCTTTGTCCCTCTGCCAGTACCTTCATGTGTTTGGAGAGTGATCTCAGCATGGTGGTGTCTGGTCCTGGAGGTCTTTGGCTGCCAGAGCCCTGGTCGGGGCAGGGAGGAAAGCTCAACCCGCTCCCCTCCAAGGGGCCCCGGCGAGGACAGCCAGGTGCGGGGGCAGGAGACTGCACTATTCTCTTCTGGGAGCTGGTTTTTATAGTCTCTGAGTCTTGGCCGCTGATGGGATTACATGGCACCAGGGGGCCAGTTGGTGGGTGTGACCCCCGCCTACTGGAATTAGTACTCATAAATTACTTAGTACTCATAAATTACTTAGTACTCATGAATTGACAAAATTATTTAATGTTTCCACTAATATAAAAAGTAGCTTCTGACAGGCGGTTCTCTCCCCTGATCTGCGTGGGACGGGAACTGAGCCCCACATCTCGGCAACAAAGCTGAAGGGGACCCTCTCCTCACTCCAATCAGGTACAGCCCGCCTCCAGGACGTGGGACTCTCTCTGGGCATGTGCAGCTAGCTCGATCTCATAGCACAGCCGCATTTTCCCCCTGATCTGCGCGGGACCACGCAGGGACCTTTTCCAGAGCCCACTTCATATTCCCTAGGAACCATAAGCTACCTTCTTAGATGGAATCTTCTCTATTTTAGCTCAGCCACTAGAAACACAGTACCCAATAACTCATAATCCTATCTCAACTCACACTACATATCAAGCAGAATAGTAACAGTAAACGTGAAGGACTAAATCACACTTGTCACAATGGTAAAGCAATGCAAAAGCCCACCAAACTTTCTTATTGAAGAGGCTAGCCCAGAAGACATCAACAGTACTGTAGTGTTAGACAACCTCTTTGACAAGGAATTCAGAAGGGAGCTACTTAGGATGCTTAGGGAACTAAAAGAAACAATGGAAAGCAATGCCAATAAAAGACAAGAGGATTTGAAGGAAGAAATGAGGAAAATGCAATCGGAAATGTCAGACCTAAAAAACCTGGTAGGCGAACTGAAAAACTCAGTGGAAGGCCTCAGCAGCAGAGTAACAGCTGCTGAGAACAGAATCAGTGAGCTTGAAGATGAAGTTCAGAGACTCTCCAGGAAAGAGCAGAAAATGGAAAAGAGGCCACAATTCGGGAACAGATGGCAAGAGAAGATCATGATGAAGCAAGAGGGGTAACATAAGAATTATTGGAGTCCCAGAGGGACAGGAAGAAAACCTTGATGAAGAAGAAACTGTCAAAGACATCATTGCTACAACATTTCCAGAGCTGAAGAAAACTTGTGACCACATTCAGGAGGCCCGAAGGGTACCAGCTAGAAGAAATCCGAATAAAAATACCCCAAGACACATTCTTATCAAAATGACCAAAACCTTAGACAGAGACAAAATTCTGAAAGCAGCAAGATCGAAGAAAGAAATCTCTTACAAAGGAGCATCCTTAAAATTCACAGTTGATTTTTCTGAGGAAACCCTGATGGCATGAAAACAGTGGTGGGACATAGTGAAAAAACTCAGTGAAATAAATGCCTCTCCAAAAATACTTTACCCAGCGAGACTCTTATTCATAGTAGAAGGAACAACACACAGTTTCACAGACAAACAACAGCTCAGGAACTTCATAGACTCAAAACCATGGTTACAAGAACAACTAAATGGGTTACTTTAAGGCAAGAAAGGCCCCTCAAATACACCAAATTTCAACAGAACAATGGGACAAAATCCCATAACAATAATCTCTCTCAATGTCAATGGGCTAAACGCACCAATTAAAAGACATAGAGTGGCAGGATGGATTAGAAAATTGAACCCAACATTCTGCTGCCTGCAAGAAACGCATCTCAATAGTCAAAGCAAACACAGACTCAGAGTCAAAGGCTGGAAAACAATCCTACAGGCAAACAGCTCCCAGAAAAAAGCTGGGGTAGCCATCCTAATATCAGACCACATCGCTTTCAGAGTGAAGAAGGTCATAAGAGACAGTGAAGGCCATTTCTTATTGATCAAAGGATCTGTACAACAGGAAGAACTTACAATAATAAATGTATATGCACCTAATGAGAGACCAGCAAAGTACTTAAAACAACTACTCATAGATTTGGAAAAAGACATCAATAGCAACACAATACTAGTGGGAGACTTCAACACCGCTTTGTCACCTCTTGATAGATCAACCAGACTCAAGCTTAGCAAGGACATACTTCATCTGAGGGAAACAATGGAAGAAAGGGACTTAGTAGATATATACAGGACATTTCATCCACAAAAAGCTGAATACACATTCTTCTCAAGTGTACATGGAACATTCTCCAAGATAGACCACATGCTGAGCCACAAAACATGCCTCCAAAAAATTAAGTAGAGATTGTATCAATAATCTTCTCAGACTATAATGCGCTGAAATTAGAAGTAAATCACACACAAAAACAGAAAACTAAATCAAACACCTGGAAATTAAACAGTGCTCTATTGAACAACGAGTGGCTTAGAAAGGAAATCAAAAAGGAAATCAAAAGATTCCTAGAAACAAATGAAAATGAGAACACGAGTTACCAAAACTTATGGGACACAGCAAAAGCTGTGTTAAGAGGAAAGTTTATAGCTCTACAAGCATTCCTCAGGAAGGAGGAGCGAGCACACATAAGTAACCTAACCTCACAGCTTAAGAGCTTGGAGAAGGACCAAAAAAAGGAGCACAACCCGAACAGGAGAAAGGAAATAATAAAACTCAGAGCAGAGATTAACGAGATGGAAACCCAAAAAACAATCCGAAAGATCAATGAAACCAAGAGCTGGTTCTTCGAGAAAATTAACAAGATTGATAAGCCTCTAGCAAAACTCACAAAGAAAGGGAGAGAGAAAACCCTAATAAACCGAATCAGAAATTAAAAGGGGGTCATTACAACAGAAACTACAGAAGTTCAAAGGATCCTCAGGGAGTACTTTGAGAAGCTTTATGCCACGGAACATCAAAACCTCGAGGAAATGGATAAATTCCTAGACTCTTACAGACTCCCAAGGCTGAACCAAGAAGACCTGGAATACCTGAACAGACCTATCACCATCAAGGAAATTGAAATGGTAATAAAAAGTTTCCCCAAGCACAAAAGTCCTGGCCCAGATGGATTCACTAGTGAATTCTTCCAAATCTTTAAATAGGACTTACTCCCAATCCTTTTTAAACTTTTCCACGAAATTGAAATATCAAAAACACTTCAGAACAGTTCCTACGAAGCAAATATCACACTGATACCAAAAGCAGACAGAGATACCACAAAGAAAGAGAATTACAGACCGATATCCCTGATGAACACAGATGCAAATATCCTCAACAAACTACTAGCAAATAGAATCCAACTACTCATCAAAAAGATCATACACCATGACCAAGTAGGATTCATCCCAGGGATGCAAGGATGGTTTAACATTCGGAAATCAATCAACATAATCCATCATATCAACAAAAGAAAAGATAAAAAGCATATTATCATATCAATAGATGCAGAGAAAGCATTTGACAAGATCCAGCACCCCTTTATGATGAAAACCCTAGCCAAAATGGGTATAGAGGGGACTTTCCTCAACATAGTTAAAGCCATCTACCACAAGCCTACAGCAAGCATTATCCTCAATGGGGAAAAACTGAGAGCCTTCCCTCTAAGATCAGGAATGAGACAAGGATGCCCACTATCTCCACTGCTGTTCAATATAGACTGGAAGTACTCGCAATAGCAATTAGGCAAGAAAAAGATATTAAGGGCATTCAAGTAGGAAAGGAAGAAATTAAGCTCTCACTATTCACAGATGATATGATACTATACTTAGAGAAACCAATAACCTCCACCAAAAAACTCCTAGAAAAAATAGACTTGTATAGTAAAGTTGCAGGCTATAAAATCAATACCCAAAAGTCCATGGCTTTCCTATATGCAAACAGTGAGAGAGAAGAAAGCTACATGAAAAAAATGATCCCGTTCACAATTGTTCCCCAGAAAATCAAGTACCTAGGAATCAGCTTAACTAAGGAAGTAAAGGACCTGTACAAAGAAAACTACAAAACGCTACTTCAGGAAATAAAAGAGGACATGAGGAAATGGAAAGATATCCCCTGCTCATGGGTCGGGAGACTTAACATTGTCAAAATGGCAACACTACCGAAAGCATTGTATAAATTCAATGCAATCCCTATAAGGACACCCATGACATTCTTCAAAGAAATGGAGCAAACACTCCTGAAATTTATATGGAACAATAAGCCCCCACGAATAGCTAAAGCAATTTTTGGGAAAAATAAAATGGGAGGAATCAACCTCCCTAACTTCAAACTGTACTACAAAGCAGTAATAATTAAAACAGCATGGTACTGGAATAGAGGCAGAACTACAGACCAATGGAACAGGGTTGAATACACTGACATCTCCCCTCAATCATATGCTCATCTAATCTTTGATAAAGGTGCAAGTAATGTGAAGTGGGGTAAGGAAATTCTCTTTAACAAATTGTGCTGGCATCACTGGTCGGCTACATGCAAAAAAGTGGGCTCAGAACTCTGCCTAACACCATGTACAAAAGTAAGATCAAAATGGATTAAAGACCTCAACATCAGTCCAGAAACCATAAGGTACATTGAAGACAAAGTTGGCAAAACCCTCCATGACATTGAAGCTAATGGTATCTTCAAAGATGCCACGCCACTGGCCGAGCAAGTGAAAACAGAGATAGATAAATGGGACTATCTTAAACTAAGAAGCTTCTGCACCTCCAAAGAAACAGTGACCAAAATACAAAGACAGTCTACAGAATGGGAAAGGATATTCGCCGAACACACATCTGAAAAGGGGTTGATATCAAGGATATACAAAATACTGGTTGAACTCCACAAGAAGAAAACATCCAACCCCATCCAAAAATGGGGCAATGAAATGAACAGAAACTGTCTCAAAGAAGAAATCCAAATGGCAAAAAAAGCACATGAGAAAATGCTCTACATCATTAATTATCAGGGAGATGCAGATCAAAACCACAATGAGATACCATCTCACACCTCAGAGACTGGCCCACATCCAAAAGAACAAAAGCAACCGATGCAGGCGCGGATGTGGCGAGAAAGGGACACTCCTTCACTGTTGGTGGGAATGTCGACTGGTTCAGCCTTTCTGGAAAACAGTATGGACGATTCTCAAAAAATTAGAAATTGAGCTCCCATTTGACCCAGTGATACCACTCCTGGGAATATATCCCAGAGAGGCAAAAATGTGTAGCCGAAGTGACATCTGCACTTGTTTGTTCATTGCAGCACTCTTTACAATAGCCAGAAACTGGAAGAAACCTGAATGCCCAAGAACAGATGACTGGTTAAAGAAACTTTGGTACATCTACACAATGGAGTACTATGTAGCTATTAGAAAAGATGAAGTCATGAAATTTATATACAAGTGGTACAGCATGGAAAGTATCATGCTAAGCGAAATGAGTCAGAAAGAGAGGGATAGACATAGAAAGATTGCATTCATCTGGGGAATATAAAGAAACAAAATATGAGATTAAAACGCAAGAATAGCTGAGATCAACACCAGAAGGATGGCAGCTCAGATAGAGAAGGGGGCACCAAATAAAGGGTGTTTGGAGGATCCTCCCAGGAGAGGAGGTGCGTGTTGAAAGTAGACTATGTACTGAACATGTTTGCCACTCAAAGCCTCTTTTGCAGACTACAACACCCAAAAGGAGAGAGAGAACACAGGGGATTGCCCTGCCACAGAGACAGGGGAGATGGGGGGATGGGGGTGGGAGGGATATTATCCATGGTGGTGGAAAATGGGCACTGGTGGAGGGATGGGTATTTGATCATTGTATAATCGAAACCCAAGCACAAAAAATTGTAAATCTACAACTCTACCTCATGGTGTTTCACTAAAAATAATAATAAAAAAATAGAAAAATAAAAAAAGTAGTTTCTATAGATTGAAGAAATCCCTTCTTTGGTTAACTCCAACGTTTTGGGGTTTGGTTTTTGGACCACACCTGACTTTGTGCTCGGAGATAACTCCTGATGGAAGTCAGGGGAAAATATGTAGTTCTGCGTATCAAACCTGGATCAGCCATGTGCAAGGAAAGCACCCTACCCATAATAGTCACTGAGGCCCAACTGTTTACTTTAGATAGGTTTTGGTTATACCTCATTTGTAACACATAAATCATATTTAACATTTCAAAGTAAAAAATTGTTCTGATAATCCTTAAAATTCCAGCACAATGTTTAACCTTTACACTATATAGACTCATAGTCTAGAAATCAGGTACTCTTTTAATTGACTAGTGTATTTTCTCAGAATTCGCATAACGCCAAGCTCAATAAAGACTAATTGAAGAATAACTAAATCAGTGAAATAATAAATGATTTTTCTGGTATTATATAATTATTTCTAGAGAACGTTATAGAATATCTAAGATAAGAGAAAAGTATTCTGAAACAGCATTAAAATTTGTAGTATCAATTTATGCGCTGGAGCGATAACACAGTGGGTAGGGCGTTTGCCTTGCATGTGACCAACCCTTGTTCTATTCTTCCGTCCCTCTCGGCGAGCCTGACAAGCTACTGAGAGTATCTCACCTGGACAGCCAAGCCTGGCAAGCTACACGAGATGTATTTGATATGCCAAAAAAGAGTAACAACAAGTCTCACAATTTGTTGTGAGATGTTACTGGTGCCCACTCAAGCAAATTGATGAACAACAGGAGGACAGTGCTACAGTGCTACAATATCAATTGATCACGATCACAACCATCCTGTTTTTCATCAATTGCCTCGAGCAGGCCCCAGTAACGTCTCCTTCGTCCTAGCCCTGAAATTTTTTAAAAAGTGCCATATTCAAGGCTCTTTCAGAGTTAGGAGAATGAGACCCATCATTGTTACTGGTATTTGGCATATTGGGTATGCCACGGGGAGTTTGCCAGACTCTGCCGTGCGGGCAGATTACATTCGGCAGCCAGCCAGTTTGTCCAAAGTAGGAATGGTATAATAAGATGTAGTGCGGCCACATTTGCTTCCGGAAGCTGGGTTTTATAGTCTCTGGGTCTTGGCCGTTGATTGGATTACACGGCGCCAGGGGGCCAGTTGGTGGGTGTGACCCCTGCCTACTGGAATTTGGAGGATCTAGGTGGAGAATGCTCAGCCCCGATCCGAGCAGGCTTGGAGATCTCCCGCATGCCTTCGTTCCTCTGCCGGTACCTTCATGTGTGTGGAGCATGGTCTCAGCATGGTGGTGGCTGGTTCTGGAGGTCTTCGGCTGCCGAAGCCCTGGTTGGGGTGGGGAGGGAAACTAAACCCGCTCCCCTCCAAGGGGTCCCGGTGAGGACAGCCAGGCACGGGGGCAGGAGACTGGCATCAATTGATATTCTTTAATATTTAAAATTTATTAAGAAGTTTCCAGAAATTAAATGGTAAAATCTCAAACAACACATAAATTACATTATAAAAGAATATGGCATATCTGAATTCTATCCCTAATGAAATCAAGAATCAAGAGTAAAAACCACAAGTTGAAGTTGTAGTTTTAGTGCTTCTTTATAGCTGCACTGCACTGTCTTCCCGTTGTTCATCGATTTTGCTCGAGCAGGCTGAGTAGCCTCCATTGTGAGACTTGTTACTGTGTTTGGCATATCGAATACATAATGGAGAGCTTGCCAGGCTTTGCTGGACAGGCTAGATACTCTCAGTAGCTTGCTGGGCTCTCTGAGAGGGGTGGAGGAATCAAACCTGGGTCGACCCTATTCAGCTATAATTATGCAGTATAGTTCAAAGTTAACCATAATAACTTAGAATACTTAAGATTAGTAAATGATTAACAAGATTAAAATCACATATACCTTTGTACAAGAGAATCATACTTTCTGAAAACAAACAAACAAACAAACAAACAAAACCAATAACAACCCTACATTGATTTAAATCAGGATAGATTTGTACTAACATCAGTCAAGTTTCCAGAATACAGCAAAAGTCACCCTTAAAATGAAGTAATGTTGAGCCTGGAGCAATAGCACAGCAGGTAGGGCGTTTGCCTTGCACGTGGCCGACCTAGGTTTGATTCCCAGCATCCCATATGGTCCCTCAAGCAGGAGTAATTCCTGAGTGCATGAGCCAGGAGTAACCTCTGTGCATCGCTGGGTGTGACCCAAAAATGCAAAATAAAAAAATAAATAAATTTTAAAAAATGAAGTAACCTACAGAATTTTATGTTAGTGAGTCTAGGTGTTAGGGGAAAGCATAGAAAATAATACAGTGTTCCATCAAAACAACATATATCTATTACTAGTTATGAATAGTTATTACTACTAGTATCAATACTTTAAAAACCACCCAAGGTGTGAGAAGAGAGAGGAATAGGGAGTTGCAGAAAAGGTTGTGGGTGGAGGTAGACTGGAAGGGACCGATGTCATTCACAGTGACTCCTGGCAACAACATATTGGTCAACTCTTTCCCATACCTGTTGCGTGTCCACTTTGTTACTATATGCCTAGAAGTACAAAGTAGCTCCTCATTCCACAAGCAGTGTGGATTATGGTTTTCAAGTTGACTGGTGGACATAAGCGAAAGATATCTAATACAGACTTCAGACAACTTTTTTACTCAACTACATATATCCATTTTGTTGGGTTTTTGTTTGTTTGTTTTGGGGCCACACCCAGCAATACTCAAGGGTTATTCCCTGCTCTGAATTCAGGAATTACTCTGGTGGTTCTTGGGGGCCATATGGAATGTCAGGAATGGAACACAGGTTGGCTGCGTGTAAGGCAAAAGTTCTACTCACTGCTACCCCCCCCATTCCACCCCATATATAATTTTTTTTAAATGTATTCAAAATATATTTCTAAGCAAAAATTTGGATCATATAGTAAAGCAAGAGGGGAAATAAAAATGCCAACTGACTTAAAAACTCTTTAAAATTGATACTTTAGAAAAATAAAATGGCCTAACACTAATGTGAAATAAATAAAATAAAACTTTCTGGACGGAATCTACAAGGTTTCTGTAGTCCTAAACGAAATGTCTATGAAAATGCTATGCAAATGAAAGTTGCCTTTTTTAAGTGAAGAAAACAACCTTGTAATTATGCTCTTCATTTTTCCTTCTTTCATTGACATTTCCAAGAATGCACAATACTGTCTTTCTAATGATCCAGTTAAAATGCAATCAGATAATTATAATATGATATGATAAGTGTGGGAGATTAATTCTGATTCCAGGAGGGGGTTGGGTAAGGCTTCAGAGAGGAGGTGACATATCAATTGGACCTTGAGGAATGAATAGAAATTCAGTCTAAGTGGTCAGAAAGAGGATAGTAAGCAGAAACACACATTTGACCTAAAATTACATCCATTCTGACTTCTTTGGGGAAGACGGAGCCCAGGTTTTCTGTTGTAGATAATGCACAAGACTTTTGAAGAGATTAAGAGAAGAGTCTGGAAACAAAGACCCAATCACATTTCTCAGGTCCACTATTTTTTTCTAACACTTCTGAAATTTTTGTTTTTATATTTTGTAGGATATAGTTTTATTTATTTACTTTTTATTTTTCATTAGTGAAATACCATGAGGTACAGTTGTAGACTTACAAATTTTTGTGCTTGGGTTTCAGTTATATAATGATCAAGTACCCATCTCTCCACCAGTGCCCATTCTCCACCACCACTGATCCCAGTATCCCTCCCAGCCTCCATCCCCCCCATCCCACCCTGCCTCTGTGGCAGGGCATTCCCGTTTGTTCTATCTCTCCGTTTGGTTGCTGTGGTTCATAAAAAAGGCATTGAGTGGCAATCATGTTTGGTCTATAGTCTACTTTCAACATGCTTCTCCCATCCAGGGAGGATCCTCCCAACACACTTTACTTGGTGTTCCCTTCTCTATCTGAGCTTCCTTTTCCCCTAGCCTGTGCGCCTGGCCTCCAAGCCATGGAGTAAACCTGCTGGTACTTATCTCAGCTATTTTTGAGTGTTAGTCTCCTATTTTGTTACTTTATGTTCCCCAGATGAATGCAATCTTTCTATGTCTGTCCTTCTCTCTCTGACTCATTTCGCTTAGCATGGTACTTTCCCTGCAGTACCACTTGTATGTAAATTTCATGACTTCATCTTTTCTAACAGCTACATAGTACTGCATGGTGTAGATGTATCAAATTTTCTTTAACTAGTCATCTGTTCTCAGGCACTCAGGTTTATTCCAGATTCTGGCTATTGTAAAGAGTGCTGCAATGAACAAATAAGTGCAGATGTCACTTCGACTATACTTTTTTGCCTCTCTGGGATATATTCCCAGGAGAGGTATTGCTGGGTCAAATGGAAACTCAATTTCTAATATTTTGAGAATCGTCCATGCTGTTTTTCAAAAGCGTTGAACCATTCGGCATTCCCACCAGCAATGAAGGAGGGTCCCTTTCTCGCCACATCCATACCAACACTGGTTGCTTTTGTTCTTTTGGATCTGGACCAGTTTCTGTGGTGTGAGATGATATCTCATTGTTGTTTTGATATGCATCTCCCTGATGATTAATGATGTAGACCATTTTCTCATGTGCCTTTTTGCCATTCGGATTTCTTCTTTGAGAAAGTTTCTTTTCATTTCGTTGCCCCATTTTTTTTTTAATGTAGGAGGGATGCTATTTATTCAGCCACTGATTAGGCTGATTGAATTGTGCATGAACTCCACCTTACTTTTTTTTCCCATTTTTTATAATTTTATTTATTGAGTCACCGTGAGAGCAGTTACAAAGCTTTCAGGTTTAAGTCTCCGTCATACAATGAAACACCCAATACCTTCACCAGTGCCCATTATCCACCACCAAAATCCCCAGTATACAATCAGATATACCTCCATCCCATACCCTTCCCCTACCTGTGGGGCAGATGATTTCCAAATTAATCTCTCTATACTTTGATTACATTCAACATTTTGACACCACTATAATAATTCACCATTATTATTTGGGATTTTACCCCAACACTCAGATCTGCCGAAAAGGCAACAGTAGACAATTTGTTTTTTATTGCTGGTTATGAATAATATATGATGTCGTGTGGCTGCAGTAGTAGGTCGCCCCATTTTTTGATGGGGTTGAATGTTTTCTTCTTGTGGAGTTCAACTGGTACTTTTTATATCCTCGATATCAACCCCTTGATGGATGTGTATTGGGCAATATCCTTTCCCATTCTGTAGACTATCTTTGTACTTTGGTCACTGTTTCTTTTGAGGTGCAGAAGCTTCTCAGTTTAAGATCATCCCATTTGTCTATCGCTGTTTCACTTAAGCAAGAAAAGCCTTTTTAACAAATTGTGCTGGCAAAACTGAACAGCTACATGCAAAAAAATGGGCTCAGATCTCTGCCTAACACCATGTACAAAAATAAGATCAAAATGGATTAAAGATCTCAACATCAGACCGGAATCCATAAGGTACATTGAAGACAAAGTTGGCAAAACCCTCCATGACATTGAAGCTAATGGTATCTTCAAAAATCTCACACCGCTGGCCAAGTATGTAGGATGTAGTTTTAAATCCAGAATTCCACGGGGAAACTTTCAAGAACTACAATGCTTGACACAAATAGAAACAGAATCTTTGGGAATGAGGACTAGGCATGTATATATTTTTTAAGTCACTTGGGGCCTTTAATATTCAGTGATGATAAACTGTTCAATAGAAGGAACACAAATAATTCAATATTTTCAGTCATATATTTTTCTTTAATCAATATGAACCATAATAGATGACCCTATACAGTCTTCGTGCATTCATCTACTGAGAGCTACCTACCTCATATTTGGAATAGCATCATCATTTTTCCACATGTCCACAAATCTATCTTTTGTAGAATGTTCTTTATTCCAAAACATGAATGCCATGGCAATGCATTCAGTCTGGAAATCTTAGTTATTTTTAAATTCTTTCATTTCAATCACCAAATTTCTTTTACTTCCCAGTAGTTTATCCATGTTTCCTGACTTCTCCCCTGTCATACTATTGCCAACTTAGTCAGGTCTTTGTTTTCTGTCTCTGAGATATTATCTGGCATCCAAGTTGCAATTTGTCCCAGTCCAATCAGTTTTTCTACATAATTGCCCCAGTGACATTTCTGAAATATAGATGCACAAGTCATTCTAATATTGAATACCCTTTGATATTTTCTCATTTTTTCTTAGAATAAATTAAAAACATTTTAACATAAATTGAAATGTCTTTAGGATTGTTTCACCTTCTGCTTGCTGTCTCTTCCTCTCTGAGGCGTTTCTCAATGGGGTGTGTGCACATGCTGCTCCTCATCTCGCCACTGTATCTGCCATTCCTCCTAGACAGCTCAATTCATCTTTTCAGGTTCCCTTTGGTTACTTGTACTTGTGCCTGAAACTCTGAGAATATTAAAATCTGTATTATCTTTATCATGGTACCTGTACTGTCCTATAATTCTTGACAAATTTCTATTTTACCCCCAGCATATTATATAAATTTATAAAATTTTTATGTATGAGGAAAATATTTGTTTTGCTCATTGGTTTTATTCCCAACGTGTAATTCTGTTTTTGTCACAGGCTAAGCTTTGAATATTTGTTAAATGAATTAATATGCTAATGTGGGGATGAATTAATACAATGACATATAATATTAAGCTCCTATCCTTCAGAGGTTTACAGTCTAGGGTAGGAAGCTGATAAGTAAATGAATAAAGATAAATACATTGTGAACTGTACTATTTTTGATAAAAGTTCAAGGTTTTAGGAAAAGAAGTGTAATCTAAATCAGACTCAATAGAAGTTAAAGAAGATTTTTAATAGAAGGCTTGGGTGAGGATTTGACATCTAGACTTATTTCTAAAGGAGCAAGTAACTGATTAAAGAGAAAGGGAAAACAAGAAAGTATAGAATATGCAAAGGCTAGAGAGAAAGAAAAAGCAACACGTGACAGAGAAACTGGAAATGATAAAGAACAGCTGAAATCTGGAGAACCAGAGTGGGGAGAGAGAGCTGGAATGACAAGGACAGACCCAAGATGATGAAATGGATTTTTATTTGGAATTTAATGTGGGGATTAATTAAAAGCAAGTAAATATTGTAAATAGAGTTTAAACATAACCTGTCTTAATCTGATGACTGATAGCTTCATTGAGATCATCTAAGAAGTATGCCTCTTGACCTTCAATTAGGAAATGTGAGTAGATTGGAAGAGAGGTGGCATCAGTGAACACAGAGAAGAAAACTAACGAGATATAACTGAGGAAACCCTGTTAGGATTTGATGATTGATAGGAACATGGGGGCACAAAACAGGGGGGAATGGAAGATTGAAACTTCACTTTCTGACATGACAATGAAAAAAGCAGTGCCATCCCCTTGCCTCTTTAATGGACAAGTATCAGAATGTCTAAGGGGTGAAGTCAATTTCAGTTTCAGTTCACTGACAGGGAGGAATGCTAGTTTGCATATAGAATGGTATTATAGACCTGCACTCCAAATACATACTAACTTCCAGTACCTCAAAATGTGCCCCTTGGACAACAGGTCATTGTTGATGCAATTAATATTAAGTTGAAATTTGATTGTGTAGGGACAGTCCTTCATCCAAATTGACTTTTGGTTCTAAACACACTTGAAGACAGAGACATACTGAGGAAAACATAAAGACAGAGAATTGAAGGGATGCTTCTAGAAGCCGAGGAACATCTGAGCTTGCTGTCAGCCACCAGTAGCCAGCAAGGGAAAGAAAGTTGGTGTCCAGGGAGCATTCAGAGGAAACTTCTTTATTGAAAATTTCTAGTCTCTAAAATTGCAAGATAACAAATTTGTTGTTTTAAGCAATCCAGTTTACTGTACTTGTTACAGCAGCCCCAGGAAACTAATACAGATGTTATAATCATGCTGCTATAATTTGAGCATTTGTTTGCCAGTAACTGTTTTAAATGATTTTTATGTGTCAACTAATTTATTTCCATCAGAATGTCTGATGTAGGCACTATTTTTTTTTATTTTTGGAAATCAAGGAAGGTTGAGTGAAATGAGGGAATTGAGAGAAAAAGAAAGGAAAGAAATAAGTAATCTCTCCAAATGAGACAGTGGAGATTTCCCTGGAAGCTGCTTTGGAATATAAGAGGTTAGCGGGGTTTTCCTACTGTAAAAATCAAAACAAAGAAATAACCAGCCCCATAGTGAGTAACAGAAAATCCCATTAGTTTTAGCAGGCTAATGTTTGTTGCCGTGAGGATCTCTAGTTTTCCCACCATACATTGATGAAGAGATCAACATAAGAGAACAGGAATTTCCTCACCTAGGTCCCACATGCAATGTATTTTTGGATGAAACTTTTGATTCATCTTTGGGTGAAAAATGCAAGGGGCAGCAGTTGCATTTAGATAAAATGCAAATGAGAATGTTTGATTCCTTACAAAATATGTGGGCTTTCTCACCATGTCATTGATTATCCTGGAGAATAATCTGGTCAAGCTAGCACAGAATATCATAATATTCATACTAGTGTAACCCAGGGCACAAGGATCACGTTCAATAGTACCACTCCCTTTTGAGGGCTGCCTGAGAACCTTATGTCCTCCCTGCTGTTAGTGAAACACATTTCCTCAGAAATAAATACCCGACATAAACTTATGTATGAGTTGAACCTATAAAGTTTTGAGAGAGATTTTCACAGTGCCTTGTGGAATCAGTTTCAAAAACCAAGGAAACAACAGAGACAATTTAAGCTGTCAAGATAGATAAGTTTTAGGAGATAATTTATGTGATGCTGAGATATGTGATAGAGTTGAGATGATGTAAATGAAGAGACTTTGGAACGTATGAAGCACTTATAAATAATCCTATTCAGAATGGTTAGTAATCACTGTGCAATTCAGCAAATTATTGGGATTTCAATAATTTTATATAAGCCTTGTATTTCAGATTTAACTTTATCCAAGGTATTATGTTAGGCATTGTTTCTATTTCCATCTAGAAAAGTGTTCTGGTTGTTCTTTGTGTATAATAAAAGTGATAATATTTACTTGTACTTAGCTGAGGAGAGATGTATATAATGTTTGTTGCGCTTTTATTGAGGTGTTGCATGTTTTACACATAAGCATTTATTAAGCTGTAATTATAAATGTGAAAGGATAGAAAAGTTGAGAGAATCATCTAAAACCACAGAGAAAGCAGCAGGATTAGGGTAGGACCTGGAAACCCTGATATTCATATCCTGTAAACATTGCCCTGTCTAGTAAACCTTTTCAGATACTGTATTTATACTTAAATATTGATCTAACAAAAAACTCAGTATAAATTTTCAGCTCATAAATATTTCAGCCTAACTCCAAGTTCGGGCTGGAGTGATAGCACAGCGGTAGGGCGTTTGCCTTGCATGTGGTCAACATGGCCGACCCGAGTTCGATTCCTCTGCCCCTCTCGGAGAACCTGGCAAGCTACCGAGAGTATCTTGCTCATACGGCAAAGCCTGGCAAGCTACCCGTGACTGATGTATACAATATGCCAAGCACAGTTAACAACAAGTCTCACAATGGAGATGTTACTGGGCCCACTTGAGAAAATTGATGAACAACAAGAGGATAGTGCATAGGATAGTGCATAGTGCAACTCAAAGCTGAGGCAGAAAAATGACTACACAAATTAACAGATTTATCAAGTGAGAACTTGATAAATTAGTGAACTTTATAATGTGTTCATTAATAAAAGACTGATAATAAAGATAAACACAACATATATGATTTAATTTCCATTTCCTAACTTCTGTGATAACACATATATTTGTATTCTTGGAGTGCATATCTAAGTGTCATCCTTGATTTTTAGCAAAGTTTTTCATGTGTAAATGTCCAGATAGTTCTTCACACTATGTATCCAGAATCTGAAGAGTAAATGTTCAGGTAACTATGAACAGAGTTGCCAGGCAATAGTTAGTTTGAGAGGAAGATATTTCTAGAAAAATGGCACTGTGGGCTCTGACTGGCAATGTATTATTATTGCTACTAATGCAAATGTCCTAGAAAAGACTTTCCAGATTACGTCAGTTACTAAGTCTGGAGAAAATGTACTGGCAAAGGCATTTTCTTTGCTTTTTCAACTTATTTTTAATAGACCACTGGCAAATTCTCTTATCTTGCAGGAGTTTACTCTGTTAAGAGTTTTTATTTCACTTTCATAAATGAATATAAGGAACTATAAACATTAGAACTTAACTGGGCCATTTCTACTTTTATGTAATTATATTCTTTAACTAAAAATAACTGAAACCATAACAACAACAACAAATGCTAGACATCACTGACAGTTCTTTGCTAGGGTAGGCATGGCAAGAGAATATACCTGATTGAATGAGGGCCCTGTTAAATTGTTATTTAAAAATATTAAGAGAATGAGGCCTCAGAGATATAGAGGGTAGCTCTCTTGCCTTGCATACAGCTAACCAAGGTTCCATCTCTGGTACCCCATATGGTCTTTGAAGCACTCTGCATTATATTTGTCACTAAGAAAGAGGAAGTTACTAGAAGCTATGTGTATATTTAAAATAAATTCAACCTTGAATACTAGTGATACTGAAACTAAAGTGAATATATAAACATATATATAGATATATACACTTCTGTATGCTTGTATATCTATTTATTCATATGTATACATAGATATATTTTCCCCTTATATTGCACAAACATTTTAAAATTTTGCTCTAACACTCCTGAAATTTATATGGAACAATAAGCCCCCACGAATAGCTAAAGCAATTCTTGGGAAAAAGAAAATGGGGGGAATCAACCTCCTTAACTTCAAACTGTACTACAAAGCAGTAATAATTAAAACAGCATGGTACTGGAACAAAGGCAGAACTGCAGACCAATGGAACAGGGTTGAATACACTGACATCTCCCCTCAATCATATGATCATCTAATCTTTGATAAAGGTGCAAGTAATGTGAAGTGGAGTAAGGAAAGCCTCTTTAATAAATTATGTTGGCATCATTGGACGGCTACATGCAAAAATATAGGCTCAGAACTCTGCCTAACACCATGTACAAAAGTAAGATCAAAATGGATTAAAGACCTCAACATCAGACCAGAAACCATAAGGTACATTGAAAATAAAGTTGGCAAAACCCTCCATGATATTGAAGCTAATGGTATCTTCAAAGATGCCACGCCACTGGCCAAGCAAGTGAAAACAGAGATAGATAAATGGGACTATCTTAAACTAAGAAGCTTCTGCACCTCCAAAGAAACAGTGACCAAAATACAAAGACAGACTACAGAATGGGAAAGGATATTCGCCGAATACACATCTGACAAGGGGTTGATATCCAGGATATACAAAATACTGGTTAAACTCCACAAGAAGAAAACATCCAACCCCATCCAAAAATGGGGCAATGAAATGAACAGAAACTTTCTCAAAGAAGAATTCCGAATGGCAAAAAAGCACATGAGAAAATGCTCTACATCATTAATCATCAGGGAGATGCAGATCAAAACCACAATGAGATACCATCTCACACCTCAGAGACTGGCCCACATTCAAAAGAACAAAAGCAATCGATGCTGGCGTGGATGTGGCGAGAAAGGGACACTCCTTCACTGTTGGTGGAAATGTCGACTGGTTCAGCCCTTCTGGACAACAGTATGGACGATTCTCAAAAAATTAGAAATTGAGCTCCCATTTGACCCAGCAATACCACTCCTGGGAATATATCCCAGAGAAGCAAAAATGTATAGTCGAAGTGACATCTGCACTTGTTTGTTCATTGCAGCACTCTTTACAATAGCCAGAAACTGGAAGAAACCTGAATGCCCAAGAACAGATGACTGGTTAAAGAAACTTTGGTACATCTACACAATGGAGTACTATGTAGCTCTTAGAAAAGATGAAGTCATGAAATTTACATACAAGTGGTACAATATGGAAAGTATCATGCTAAGCGAAATGAGTCAGAAAGAGAGGGATAGACATAGAAAGATTGCATTCATCTGGGGGATATAAAGTAACAAAGTATGAGATTAATACCCAAGAATAGCTGAGATCAGCACCAGGAGGATTACTCCATAACTTAGAGGCCAGCCGGGTATCCTAGAGGAAAGGGCAGTTCAGATAGAGAAGGGAGAACCAAATAAAGGATGTTTGGAGGATCCTCCCAGGAGGGGAGATGCATGTCAAAAGTAGACTATGGACTGAACATGTTTGCCACTCAATGCCTCTTTTGCAGACCACAACACCCAAACGGAGAGAGAGAACACAGGGGATTGTCCTGCCACAGAGGCGGGGGGAATGGGGGGATGGGGGTGGGAGGGATATTATCCATGGTGGTGAAAAACGGGCACTGGTGGAGGGATGGGTATCTGATCATTGTATAATTGAAACCCAAGCACAAAAAAAAATTGTAAATCTACAACTGTAAAAAAATAAATAAATAAAAATAAAAAAAATAAAAAATAAAAAAAAATAAAATTTTGCTCTCATACTGAAGAACAGAATATCTTTAGATTATGTTATACTCATCAAGGTATTTTTTATTTTTAGAACAGGATATTTATTTCTTCATAATCACTTAAACTCAACTAGCCAACATAGGAGTAATACCTGACTTAACCCTAAAAAATGTTTATTGCCTCAAATAAAATAAAATATATATCAAATTCTATGCCATAGGTCAAAGAAATGTTGGCATAACAACCCTATCCTAAAGTATTTGAAAGTTATCAAGATTACATGTTTTTTAATGTAGGAGTATTGCTCTTTATTCAGCCATTGATTAAGCTGATTGAATTGGGCATGAACTCCACCTTACTTTTTTTTTCATTTTTTATAAATTTATTTATTGAATCACCGTGAGAGCGGATACAAAGCTTTTGGGTTTAAGTCTCGGTCATACTGATGAAACACCAGTCCCTTCACCAGTGTCCATCCTCCACCACCAAAAACCCCAGTACACTCCTCATCCCACACCCTCCCCGAACCTTTGGGGAAGATGATTTCCACATTACTCTCTCTCTCTCTCTTTGATTTCATTCAATATTTTGACCCCAGACCCACCATTATTATTTGGGGTTTTACCCCAACACTCACATCTGTCGAAAAGGCAACCATAGACAATTTGTTTTCTATTGCTGATTATGAATAACATATGATGTCACATGGCTGCAGTAATGGGCACACGATTTTGGAATTCTGAAATTTTAACATTTAAATTTGGAGGGATTTCTGCCAAAATCTGCTGGAATCCGAGATTTGCTCCTGAATCTCTGGGATCATGGCCATTAAACAGCTTGATCAGGAGCCAGAGAGGCCATTCGTGAGGGGTTACTCAGGGTCTCTTTGGGGCAAAGAGGAAAGGGCCAGCTCCACCCTTATCCTGTGAGGCCCCATGTGTCTTGTCACTGTAGGCCCAAACCTGACTGTCCAATGGCCTCTGGAGGATGGCGGCCACCGAGTCGCCAGGGGAAATAGGCCAAAGCACGAAACCTATTCATACCTGGGTGGCCCAGAGCTGTAACCTACTGCGGGGACCGAATACATTTCTGCCCAAAGCCCCCGGGTTCCAAGATTTGTTTCTTAGTCTCTGGGCTCATGGCCATTAAGCAGCTTGATCAGGAGCCAGAGAGGTCGTTCATGGGCAGGACTCGGGGTCTCATTGGGTTGGGGAGGAAAGGGCCGGCTTCACCCCCGTCCCATGAGGCCCTGCGTGTCTTGTCACTGTGGGCCCAAACCTGACGTCCAATAGCCTCTGGAGGATGGCAGCCACCAGCCGCCAAGAGGGAGCAGGCAGAGGGACAGCACCCTTTCCACCTTGGGGTGACCCAGCGCCAGTAACCTACTGCGGGGACCAGACACATTTCTGCCAAAAGCCGCTGGGTTACAAGTTGTGTTTCTGAGTCTCTGGGATCATGGCTGTTAAGCAGTTTGATCAGGAACCAGAGAGGCCTTGCCTCCAATTATATAACTGAGCTGGAGGTGGTTTGTGAGTGTGTCTCCCACATACCTAACTTTTGGCCATTTACTTTCTTGGTAAACTTGGCCCCAAGTTGTTGGGTCTGCCGAAAGGCACAGCAGCAATTTTGGGGTATGTAGAAGTCTGAAGACACCATCAGGCAACTGATGCACTCACCTCATAGGTACAGATTGGCATGCTGGCAGCACCATATCCCCGAAGATTACACTTTTAAGTGCTTTCACTTTAATTTTAACACTTACATCAGTTTTCCTTAAGAATGAGTATGAATAGGTGCTGGTGAGATAGTACAGGGACTAAATACCCTAATTAAATTCCCAGAGCAACACTGGGTGCAGTTGGTGAACCAAGAGCATCTCTGGATGTGTCTATTGAGCCCCCAAACACTGTTGAGGTCATCTGGGTAGTCGCCAGCACAGCAGGGACCTAGCATCCCCAAATCCTTGGGCCTTCACATTTGAACCACCATTCAGGTTGACTGAGAATCACCAGGATGGGCCCTTGGGCCTCCTGAGCATCACTGAAAGGTCCCTCTTTGATCTCCCACAATGAGAAGACACTATAAATAATACTGAAATCTACTTTATTGTTGTGTATTACTCTATTTAGGAATCATTTGCTTGAACACCTACATTACATTTTGTAGGATTATTGGTGAACTATTTTATCTTCAATGTAATAAATACATTTGTGTCATATTGATTTAGTGAGAGATCCAAATAAGATTTTTCAGAATTTTAGCATGAATGACATCAACATAATAATGTGATATTCTTTCTGTTTCAGTCTCAATCCTCAATGGAAGGTTCAGAATCTAACTGGACATTTTGATCATGATATATGAGAAAACAGCTTAATTTGCTCTATGCTTTACCATGTTATGTATGTTTTAAAGATAAGTTGGTTTACTTATTAACGACACTTCTACAAATAAAATTACACAGTAAGGTAGAAAGGAAAAAATCTATTTGAGAAAGATTTGAAATATTAAACAAAAAATCATTTAATTATAAAAAAATTACATACTCTTCTAAACTGTAACCTCAAATATATTTGTTAAGGTTGCTTATGTTGTTACAGAGGCAAGTGTGACATTGTTCAGATCAGCTTTTGAAATGAGAGTGAAAACCCACACTCTAAAGGAGTAGTCAATTATGAAAGGAAAACCAAATCAATTAAGAGCAAAAATGTATTTAAAAAATCATTTGGACAAGTATTTTTTGACTAGATTCTTCCAGAGCACACGACCTCAACTTATTTTTTTGAGACATACTTCTATGTCTCAAAAGTACAATTATTTCTATAAAACAAGCATCTCACAGGCGGTTAAAAAAAAAAACTTTGGTCACTAAAAAGGTTGTGGACAATCTCTGATCATTCATCACAATGAATGTACAAAGTACAGATAGGTAAAGGTAGCCATGGAGCAGAACTGGTTGATTGACACATTGCCTACCACAGTGTGGGACCCTAAATATTAGCTGAGGAATTTTATCAAATGTTCCACCTTGAAAGGATTTTTCTCTTCATCCAGAAGACTTTTGAGAATAACATATTATCTCCTTTTCACAAAAGCCTGGATAGGTTTAGGAAATATCTGTTCTAGCTTATGTTAGCTTTTTGCTTTTCAAATTCCCTATGGCAAAGACATTATCCAGATTACTCTGTGTGTGTGCGTTTACTCACATATTTTTAATTACTCTTTTCTCAAGTTCTAACAAGCAAATTATTTCTTTATATAACTTCCAATTTTCCCCAAATCTTAAAAAAAATACCAGTGTTTACTTTGTTTTTGTAAACCTCATCTCTTTTGCTCCCCCATTTATGAACATGCCTGTTTGTAAGGCATTGATAGAGACGATCATATTTACACAAAGAACCTATTTCTTGGATTGGAAATACTTTTTTTTTACATGTTAATAAATATCAAGTCACAGAAATTGAAATTAAAATAGGGAGGTATAAATATGAAGTTTGCCTGGAGAGATGTTCTGTGCTGATATTTTGTTCTAACTGTATGGAAATGAAAACGTGTCACTGATTCATTTAATAATCTTTAATGTTTCGGGCTAACTATAGGAGGGTTCCCCTGCTCTCACATTTCAAATGCCCACCCCCTCCCCCACAGCCTCCCTCCCCAATACACTGCTCTGTTACTATTTATATATTATCATCTGTTGGGGTCTTCAAAATTTCTATTTTGCATTTAAGACAAAGAATTCCTCTCTGCTCATTGAGAGTTTTCTGACATGAGAACATAATTAACTCTTTACTGGCCTAACTAATTTCTGCATTTTAAAAAGTAGCCAGATATGACAAAAATGGAGCACTCAATCCACAGGGTGGCCATTAACTGCACTCTGTTACTGTATGTTCTCAATTCAGACCACAATTACTGTCAGGGAATTGCACTGGAAGCTCCTTCTTGTACGCAAACAGGAAGACTATTCATTAAAGAGCACTTTCAATAAAATACAATCTATATTTTTTAATGAATATTTGAGAAAGAAAATACAATCTTGGGTTCAGAAACCTGCAATGTGGTTATTATTCTTTTAATAATGTAGACTTTCTCATGTACATATACTGACAGATGTAGGAGAAGGAAGCAGAAATGAGATGGCGGGTTTTAACTCAGAAGAAATGAAAAAGCCGAGCCACAGTAAACTAAGTCAATGTTAAATAAGGATTTCCTGGAACCATCTACAGCAGACACAGCTTTCTTTGGGTTTTATTGATGTTCCTGAGATAGTAGATTCTACTTAAATCTTTCAAACCCAGTTAAATATGAGAACATGGGCCACTTTGGAGAATAAAAAAAAAGAAACCAAGAGTCCTCTCTAAGACCATCGTTGTTTAAGAACCTGCCACTCCACACCCAATTCCTTCTTTTAATGTATTTTAATTATATTGACTGCAACTTTCATATTTTCAGACTCTTGGTTCTGATAAATATTTGTGGTTTCTAGGAAATAATATCACTACTATTTATTGCTCAAGAAAAATGTCTGCACTTACTTCCCTTAATGAACTTTAAATATGACTCTGGACAAAGCAAAAACAAAAACAGGTGTGTGCATATGTGCATATGTGTATATATACACTATAGGTATGCATATGTTTATAAGGAAAATGAACTAATCAGTTTATTAAATGCAAGTGCAGTTTGTTCTGGTAGTCCAGCTACATTGCCAATTTGCTTCAGAGAGTAAAGGCACAAACAACTATGTTGATATTGACTGAGAGTGTTTCTTTGACCAAAAAATGCCAGGAATTCTGCTACTCAAACAAACCTTCCATTGATACTCTAAATTGTGCTGCCAGAAAACAACGAAATTACAATTTATAAAGGAATAAAACAATCTATTAAAGTATAATAAGCTGGCAAGGGAAAATGCAACATTTTATTAAAGAAAAGCAAGATCGCTAATTCAATCTCTCCCGAAGAGAAGAAACAACTTACATAAAAGCTTGAATTCATAGTGGGTTAAATAATTTAAATAAAAACATGTGAAATGCATCTCCCCCAAGGATCCTCAAAGAAATTAAATGCCAGCTATAGAGATTATTATCAATGTCTTAGTTTTTTAATCATATTTTTATTAATAAGATGGTAAAAATGTTGAAAAATATTTTGGTCTCCCCTTTATTTCCAGCTTGGTTACCTATGACAAGCCATAGCAGAATCCTAAACGACTAAATATTTGACAATAGGGATATTGTAAAAATTTCCTAAATTGTTTCACCACCTACCCATGTCTAGCAAATGGAAAGGGAGAATTTAGAATTTCAGAGAGCATTTTGCTTGTGTGTGCCAGTCATGCATGGAGTGAAATGTGTTAACCTTTAAACAATTTGGGAGTGGATGCAGTTAATAGATAGGACAGATAGTTACAAAGTCCTGATTAACTACAGAGCACATAGACATGTGGAAACTTGTCTGCGGTGAAAGGGAAGAGACAGCGCCGATTATTTACCGTTCTAGGGACCAGGTCCCAGGGAACAGAAGGAAGAGATTCTGAACAGCAACATTGCCCTCTTTTGGCAAAACAGTGCACAATGTGTTTACCTCACTCCCAGGTGAAAGCATTTCTTCAGGACACAGAAATTTTCCCTATCAAGGAAAATGACACAAACAAAACAAAACAAAACACAGCGGGAAGAGTTCACCTATAAACCCATAAGGCAGACACAATTTGAATAGAGCGTAAAGAAATTTCTGCAAAAGGCAAACAAAGGAGCCTTTAGACTCGGTCTTTCTGTTGTCCAGTTCTTGTGACAACAGTTTCTCTAGCGCTTATTTATCCTTGACAGCTTCATGCCATTTGCAAAATAATCAGGACTATGTAGGACTCAGAAAGAGAACAAATAACAGAGTAGCTCGCTCTTTTCACAGGTCGTGCACTTAAATATGCGGGAATCTGCGGGCTGGCTGAGTTGTTGAAGACAGAACTGTTTCGGCAGAAAAGACATCCTTGCAGTTGTGCTCTGTGGTTCTAATGAAGCCTGCGATGAGTTAGGACAGTGACGGAAACGGGCCTGATTATATCAAGAAAAGGAAAAGAAAACTGTCAGGAGGAGACACACTGTTAAACTAATTGCTTGTATTCATGTTATAGTGCCAGTGCCACTCTTTCAATAATACTAATTTCAGGCTTGTCCTCCAACTATAATTTCTTTTCTGTTTTTCAAGTTTAAAGTCCTTCTCTTGTGCATCCTATTGGGGGAGTTTTAAATAGGAATGCCTCTGGAATTTACCGCTATCCAGTACAAATGCAGACTCAGGGACCAGTTTAGAAGTCTATTCATTTATATTTTTCTCTAAGAAATGAACCATTTGTTTATCTTGTTGTTAATAGTTCTAAATATGCCACCTTTATTAACTTTACGAGCTAGAAATATTTGAGCCAAGGTGCTTATTTTGTGACTGCTCATGGTTCTTTTAGGGACTAGTAATAGGACAAAGAAAGTTCATCATCTTACTATTTTTTCTTTCTTTTTCTTTACCTTTTTGGGATAACATATACTACACAAAAGGAAGGTGATCACCCTGCTCCATTCTTTTTCATTTAACTGATTCTCACTAAATAAAAATTCCAGAAAATATCAATGAGCTTCTGCAAGAAAAATTCTTGCTATAAAATAAATATTGTCCTGAAATATGAGAGTTAGCTTAAATATGTATCTATAAGGTAATTTTTCTTCTTCCTTTTAGGCTTAAAATCTGGACACTTATAATCTGGAAAACTTGAATACTTATATATAAGTTATCCCTAATATATATTTTATTCTTATTGTCAATAAAAAATTGAAGGCAATCATGTTTTTATTTTTCTCACAGGATTTATTTGACTAAATAATTGACTTACCTACTCAACATAAGAATTCTGAGAAACTACTTTGAGCTATTTGTGCAGTCAGTTTGAATTTGGTTCATTTCATTAGTGCTAAAAGTTTATAATTAACATTAATATGAATCATCTGATTTTATCTTTACAAAAACTAAGTGAAGTCAATAAGGATATAATAATTCCTCTACTTGGCAGGCAAGGATTTGGGAGATCAGAGCACTAATGTTATTATTTTATAGTTTGTCAATCCAGCTAGCTCCTATTTAAAAATTTGCATCCTTTGAAGTTTCCTCGTTTATGAGATTACAGAGTTTACTCATCATGTGCCTTCAAAGCAAAGGGAGTGGACACTAAAAGTTTTCAAATAACACATAGTACTATATGTAACTACACAACAAATTTAAACAGCAAAATGTGACTTGAACGTCCCTGTTCATTCATATGAGGCAGATTAAAAGTCAATGCATTTCACGAAATACATTTCATAAGCGTCATATTCCATGAGGCAAAAACAAAGGTTATTTTTTTTTTACCTTTTTCAACTCCTTCTATAATATCAGTATGCTTCAAAGTGACAAATAAAGCTATCCATTAACATCTTCCTTCTGTCACCACCAAACTGACATTTATCTCTCCCACTTCTAGTGACACCTCACCACATTGTATCTATCAGCTGCTGTGGGATTCATACCTGGAGCAAAGGAAACTAATCTTCGGGTGACAGCCTTTGAGGGGCATATAGGTGGCAAAAGCAATTGTATAGGTCTGCCACCAAACACAAACAGCACTGCCAGGTAAGCCTTGCTAGACAGCATTATTCTGTTAGAACGCATTTTCACTGAAATCCTCTTTGAACCTAAGGAATTTGCTTACCATTACCTGTAGAAGAATATGTCCTTGTGCAAATTTCTCCTGGCCAAAATATGCATGCTCTTATTATGGTAAGAAGGAGTCAGTTCCCTAAAGTCATCCATGCCTTTCTGCATGAATGTGTTCATTGACCTTTGAGGCCAGCCACATAATTTTGAGCATGTGAGTGAACGCATGGTGTGTGTATGTGTGTGTGTGTGTGTGTGTGTGTGTGTGTGTGTGTGTGTTTGGGTGGGGGCAGCATGTAATTTTTACCTAGATAAAGCCAGGAAAAAATATCTGTAAGATTGCTGACTTTTACATATAGAAAGAGAAAGACAAAATTTTCATGTCTCTATGAGTGCTGACATAGACTTATACTTTAGATTTAAAGTAATTCATGGTTGTTTCATTTTCAAATAGAAAATATAATTCAAGCAAGATTCAAGTGACATTTTCCAGCATGATGCTCAAGTTATAAATAATAATGGTTCCCAGATTTTTTTTATGGTTTAAAATGAAATAAAAAGGATTCAAACAGGTATTGCTACTATAACTTAATCAGTTGGTCAAATAAGAATGCTTATGCTAGTGGGAAAATCTGATAGCAAAATCTTTCATGATTTTACCCTTTCTTTGTACATCTGGATCCTGGCTAGAAAAAATGATTAACAGTTACCCTTGCAGGTTTCTTTCAAAGAATTGCACATTATCTTATTGACATTCTATAAACTGTTTTTAATTGTTAAAATTTTAATCATATTCCTATTTTTAAAATGTCGTCAGACATTTCATATGTAGTCAAATGTCTTCTATGTGTCTGCTTTTTTCCCTCTACTCTTTCTTTTTTTTCTCTACTCTTTCTTAAATATGACTTTTTAATATTCCCTATGCAGCTTTTTATATTTTAACTTGGTTTTCTGGTTTGCATGTCTAATTTGTGTGTCAACTTTTGTCAGGTCAAAAATGAACTTCCAAAAATGAGTAGTTACTTGCGAAAATTTTAGATTTTCAGGACAATCATTTGATTTATTTTTATTCAAAGCTGCAGATTTTTTTGAGATTTTAAGAACTGGAACTGCAGTGATTTCTAACAATGAATATAGGTAAACCTTCACTCAGAATGGATTGTATTTGGAGAGTTCATTTGCAAGTCACTTCTGTGGAACTCAGAATGCCTTTTTCTCCAGCAACAATATTGCAATGGTGATTGGAGCCAGACCAACCTCTAATGTTGCCTACCCCTACTGTAATATTATTTTAACAGTTTCCTGAGAAAACATATACAAATTATAGATATTTTCATGCTAGCAATCAACCAACACAGGAAAATAATAACATTGAAAAGGATTATTTTTGAAATACTGGTGCTTAAAGAAAGCAGGTTTAATTAGAGGAGGATGAGGATCTAGGTGAGACTATTGTGGAAATTCTGAAGGGGCCTCCTGGGCCCGCTCAAAGGCTTTAGCAGTATCTAGTGTCTAGTGCTAGGTTGTGATTGTGTCTAATTTCACTTCACAAATGAAGACTCCTTTTTCTCTTTATTATAAGAGCATTATAAATGCTTATGAGTCATAATTTGGGTCATTGTTTTTATCTCTATTCAAATGGAAGAAATTTATAAGGTAACTGTGAGGAAAAGAATTATTCTCAGAGAGAGAATAGGAATGCTATATTTGGAAGGAAAAGCAACATTAATGGCAGTGACCACAACTACCAAATTTTTCCCAAGGAAAATGAAGGACTAATACATAGTTACTGAAAAAGAAAGAAAATTAAGTAACATCTCGGTTCCCTGTAAGTAAGAGGTACCTGTTTCAGACAGGTTCCCTTGTGGATCTTCTGAAGAAAAAGCTAGTGAAAGGAAAAGTTGAGATAGCTGGGTGCTTATAAATTGAGTGAGGGATACTTTCTTTGACTATGTTTTTAAGTTTAGGCATGCCCACTTTTTTAAACTAGGAGAATAAAATTAACTTTCTTGATAAGCTGTATTTAAAAATATTTAAAGATTCAGGCATTCGAATATAACATCTATATATATATATATATACACATCTAATTTATCTATAACACAAAGGTATATACTTTATTGATACTCTGAGATCACTATGGAAATAAACAGCAAAAAATTAAGCATAGCTGGATTGTTAGATTTTTGTCGTATTTCCATTTGAACTACTCTGTATAGATAAAGAAAATAGTCACACCATGAGTTTTCAAAATGGGGTCTACTTTCATACTCTCTAAAAATTTCCTTTTTTTTGTAAATTTTGAAAAAAGTAATAAATTGTAAGATGGTGAAAGTCAAGTAACATTTATAGAATTTTGCATATTGTGTGTGTGCATGTATGTGCATAGGAATATGTGTACATGCAAAACCAAAACTGAATCCTTGAATAATATCCAAACAAAATTCTTAACTTTATATACAAAGTACATAACATTTAAATGCCCCTAATATAGTGATAAAATCTGAAATATTGAAAATAAACTCTTATTAAAAATTAAATACATTTGATGCATATTATATGCATGTTATATGCATATTTTAACCATCTAGTTCCAAATTCTTGTAAAGTAGCTTTTTATATAAGTCCCAGGTATTAGATAAAAAACAAGACTCAGTGATGTTACATAATTCACTTAAAATTCCTGATTTGTTTCCAAAAGAGGCAATAAATAAAAATGTGCCCTATTTAAAATATGTTGTTGCTTTCAGTGATGTTTAAATGTGCTTTAAAATGGACTCCAATGCAGACAAACTTAGGATGCAATAAAAAAGTAAATTTTTCTTACCTTATTTTAGTTGTACTTAGTTTATAACTTCCTAGTTCAATCATGAACTTCAAAAAGAATGATAGCGAAGTAAAACCTTAGGTTTTCCATGGTATGAGAGATCATTTTTATTATTTTGTGAAGAGTTGCTATCTAGTTGATTCAGAAAAAACAGTATTTTGGCTTGAAGGAGGAAAAGTAAGAGAGCTCAGGTAGATTTTAACACAGTTATTGCCAGTACTAAAAAAAGAAAGCTTATTCTTTATTAAGATGTAGATCCAGTTTCACCTTTCCACAAATTAAAGACAGTGTTTCTTTAATAGGTATCATAGATCAATAGAATCATAGATAAATATTATTCTCATTCAATAGTCGTAAGTATTGTTTTAGTGTTTGACCTCTTTCATCATTTAAGTTATCCTAATAAACTTTCAGTTTACAATGACCAACTAAACATACATATTTCCTATGGTCCTTTTTTAAATTTTTTTCTTTTTTCTTTTCTTTTATTTATTTATTTTGAATACCCATCCCTCCACCAGTGCCCATTTCCCACCACCATGGATCCCAGTTTCCCTCCCACCCCCATCCCCCCTATCCCACCCTGCCTCTGTGATAGGGCATTCCCCTCTGTTGTCTCTCTCCTTTGGGGAGTTGTGGTTTGCAAAAGAGTTAAATCTGATTTTCAGGAAGAAACGTTGGATGATTTACTTTCCATTGATCACTTTGTATATAAGGAGATGTCTGGTTTGGAAAAAATGTCCTGGTACCCGTTTGCAGGCTCATGGTCACCGGGGTTCCATCTGGAGAAGGCAGGATGCAGCACCTACCCCATCTGGGACCTCCCGGTGATATCGGCTCTGTTTGGGACCTGGAGCATTCTCCAGGAGCTGTGGGGCCCTTCAGCTGGTTTTCTTCTTTGTTGCTGTGTGCTGTAAGATGGTGCTGGGGGCCTATGGTCCTTTTTGGAGGCCTTTATCCTGTATGAATAATGCACAGAAGCAGGCAAAAATTCTCATCCTTTAATGAAGATAAGATTTTGAGAGGTGAGTCAAAAATAGAGATTTTGCAAAATGTCTGCAAGGCAGAAAACAGATGAATCTGAATACAAAACAAGAAAGCTGCAGTTTAGAGCATGTTATAAGAAATTGCAGGGAGGGTCCAGAGAGATAGTAAGGGGTTAAGGTGCTTACCTTGCAATTGGCAGATCTGGTTCCATTCCCTTTACATCATGGTTCCTGAGCACCTCCAGAATATCTCCCGGAGTCACCCCAAAACATGAGCAAAAAAAATGAATTAAATTTCATGGAGTCTGAGGTACATTTTTTAAAATGGAATTAGAAAGTCCCATGCTCAGAGTTAGCACCTAATAGACGGTTACTCAGAACATCTCTCATGAAAATAGAGGGATGAATGAAAACTTTTAAAAGGTAAAAATGTACTTATAACTGTCGGTAGCCATTGTTTAACCCAGATATTTAATAGAATAGTCTTTACAAAGGAATGGAGTAAACTGCCAAAAACTAAGTCTTGAGGGTTACTGATACTCTTCTCATTTTTGATTTCAAGAATAAGAAGAGCTTCAGTTTGGACTTTTGGATTCTAAACAGAATCTAGTACTTAGCACTCAGAGTTACCTCTATTTCCCACTCCACAGAAATTGCTCAATTGAAAATCTTACTAGACATGAGATTTACAGTAAAAGAATGCTATGAACCTTTAGCACTGTCCTGCATTGTAGCATTGTCCTCCCATTGTTCATGGATTTGCTCGAGCGGGCACCAGTAACGTCTCCATTGTGAGACTTGTTACTGTTTTTGGCATATCGAATGCACCACAGGGAGCTTGCCAGGCTCTGCTGGGTGGGCGGGATACTCTCAGTAGCTTGCCGGACTATCCAAGAGGGGCAGAGAAATTGAATCAAGGTCGGCTGCATGCAAGGCAAATGCCCTACCCGCTATGCTATTGCTCCAGCCCCCCCTTTTTTTTGGCTCCAGCCCTTTAGAGACAGTTAACACACAGTACTTACATGTTTCTTTAATGTATGCTTTTTTGATTGGAATTTTTTTCTTGGTGTTTTTAGTTATATATTTTCTATATATTTTGGATATTAGCTCTTTGTCAGAAATATTATTTGTAAATCATCTCCCAATAGTGAAGTCACGGATGTGTTTTGCAACAGTTTTTATTGTTCACACCTTATTTTCCATATGGAAGTTTGCATTTATTGTTTAGTAAGTACTTTTTAGCATCTGTCAGGCACTGGTTGAGACGCCAGAGAGAGAATAAAATTATCCTTTCTCATGGAGTTTGCATTCCATTGGGAAGAAAGTCACATTAAAGAAAATAAATATGAATTTATATTCTAAATTGGGCTGGAGCGATAGCACAGCGGGTAGGACTTTTGCCTTGCAAGTGGCTGACCCGGGTTTGATTCTTCCGCCCGTCTCAGAGAGTCCAGCAAGCCACCGAGAGTATCTTGCCCACACGGAAAAGCCTGACAAGCTACCTGTGACGTATTAGATATGCCAAAAACAGTAACAACAAGTCTCACAATTTGTTGTGAGATGGTATTGATACCCGCTCCAGCAAATCAATGGACAATGGAAGGACAGTGCTACAGTGCTATTCTAAATTAGAAATTGGATTTACTATGCACTACTAATTTTCATGCTACATTAGAAAGTAGAACAGCTTTGTCCTATGGAAGGACAGAAGAATAAAGAAGATGAGTGCTGAATCAAGGTTCCAGAAAAGGTGTGGAAGGAAGATATCTGATAAGTTACATTTGAGCAAAAATATCTGAAATTGGCAAAAATGCAATGATCCAGGTTGATATCTAATGAAATATTCTCTAGTTAGTGTGAGCAATCACTTCAAAACCTTGCCTATCATATATGCAAAAAAAAAAAAACACAAATTGATCAGGAAAGATTGAGCAAGGTGTTGAAAAGAAGACCTTGTGATGTAATTGAAAGAGAGGGGGTTTATAGATTCACAAATATTCAGTAACATTAAGTTTTTATCCTGTTTTTGGAAAGGTGCTTAGGGGCTTCTCCTGTCTCTGTGCTCAGCAATGATTAGGGGGATACCATCTGGTGCCAGGAACTGAACGAGGTCCTCACGCATTCAAAAAATGTACTCAGATTGTAATTTCACTCTCTTCCCCCAAAGCATTGAGATCTTTGACTCTTCTGAGAGAAAAGGGGATCCAAATTCACAAAAACTAGTTTTAATAGAAATTCAAGGAAAATATTTAATATATAAAAGAAAACAGAACAAACACCTTATGCTGTACTATAAAGAGGAAGCTCTCAGGTCACTTCAGAAGGACTGAATGACCTTTTAATATTTTACTTTTAAAATTGTACTCTGAACTCTGGACTATAACATTCTATTCAGAAAATGTTTTGGAAGAAAAATGTGATGTGATGAAATGGGTCTGTCACTGACTTATGACTCAGCAGGATATTTTATCAGTCCTTGATTTACTATTGAGGATTTTGGTACCAGGGTATCATAATTATGACCTCTGAAATGTAATTATCAGTTCAGCTTGTATTTTCATTAAACATTAATTTTAAAATATTGTTGTTGCTGAGTTTGGGATTAAGACAGTGGCTATGGAAATGGTTTTGTATGCAGCCAGCCTAGGTTAATCCTGGCATCACATGTGATTCCCCAGGGCACTGCAATTAAGGATCCCTGAGCACAGTCAGGAGGAAGGTCCAAGCAAGGAAAATGTAACCCCAAAATTCTAATAAAGTAAAACAAAAACAAAATATTGTTGCTGTTTTCTATGATCTAACAATGCAAAGAAATTTTGTTGAGTGCACTTATAGCGTATTCTTGGAATTCTTTGTCTTTGTATTTCATTTATGAGTAGACAAAGCTTACTGCTGATTCAGCTGGTTTTTTATTTCATTATTAGAGTGAGAAGTGACATAGTTCTCCCTATGTTATGGTTGCATTTATGATATTTAGAGGGAAAAAGATGTCTAAAGTGTCTACATGAATGTCCTTTGTACTTGATGCAATATTCACAAAACGTTACCTTTTCTGTTTCTTGACTGTTTTAGTGGACAAAGAATGAACAATTATATGGTTCCTGACTTCATAGAATTTAAAATGCTATGCTATTATGGGTGAAAGAAATAATACAGCATTTAGGGAACATACGTTCAACATATGGCACTACCATGAACCCTTAATATTATAGGGTGCAATCCTAGAGATTCCTAAAGTAGCATCAGGTGTGGTTCTAGAGGTCCCAGCAGCCAGGGGTGACATGAGTAACACCACCATAGGGTCTGAACAGAATCATATCCTGGGTTCCTAGAATTGAACTGCTAGTGGAGCTGCTTGGCTTCCTGAGTACAACAAAATACAAAACAAAAACAAATGATATGTGATTGGTATTAATAATAAATTATAGCAACATATAGAGAGGATATTCCATTCTACATTGTAAGAGCTTTTTTGCTCGTGTTTGTTTTAAATTCCAAATGCACACATACGCAAAAACACAAGCTTGGCATTTTTAATGATAGGTACGTATGATGCCATGCCAATGGGGTTATTCTGCCCTTGTAAAGATACCTTTGTAACTAGATAAATAGATTTTGTATTCATTATGAACAAGTAATCAGAAAGTGTCTTTGATGAAATAAAATTGATAGATATTTATCATTTTCACAGAATTTTAGATTATATATTTCTTGCTTAATTAGAAACTTCCAACTCTTTTTCAAGTTCTAATAAGAAAGGTAACTGTAGGGGATATTATCAGATTTCCAGCTATTTAAATAAATGACTTCACCATCTTTATTATTTACCATCTTATTTATTGGTAGACTGCAATTGTATGGAGATATTGTATAGGACATTTAAAAAAATAAAAATGAAAAAATGAATCACTGTGAGATGCACAGCTCATGATTGGGTTTCAATCATAAAATGTTCCAATACCCATTCCTTCACCAGTATATATTTCCTACTACTAATGTCCCCAGTTTCCCTCCCTCACCCAAAGCTTCCCTCTACTGCAGGCACTCTCTCTCTCTCTCTCTCTCTCTCCCCTCCCCTCCTCTCTCTTTCCTTTGGGGCATTATGACTTGCAATACAGGTACTGAAAAGTTATCATGTATATCACTTTATAAACTTTCAGCACTCAGTTCTTGCCCAGAGTGACCGTTTCCAACTATTGTTGTCATAATGGTCCCTTCTCTATTCTAACTGTCCCCTCATCTATCCACTTCTGGCAGTCTCCAACTGTAGACCAGTCTTCCTGACCCTTGTTTTTACAGTTTTTAAGTATTTTTATTAGTCTCACACTATGGTTTTTTTTTTAATATCCCACAAATGAGTGCAATCATTCCATGTCTGTCCCTCTTCTTTCCTTTGAAAGTATTGCTTTTCCTCTAGGAAAAAATACAAACATTTTTTGTGTCCTAGTAATAATCAGTTGAGATTTTGTTTCAGCAAATTGTAAAGTACAGACATTAATTCTTGTGTCCTGGAATTAGAACAGATACAGGCTTTAGACTAGAAATTCCCTAATGTAGCACTGTAGCACTGTCCTCCCATTGTTCATCGACTTTCTTGAGCGGGCACCAGTAATGTCTCCATTGTGAGACTTGTTACTCTTTTCAGCATATCGAAAACACCACAGGGAGCTTGACAAAAATTAATTCAAGAATTCTGTGAAAGCTATATGTAAGTTTTATGTAAGGTTATATGTAAGTTACATGTAAAGTTATATATAAGAAGGAAGTTATATGTAATAGATGCTTTGGGGATGGGAGAAATTAGCCCAGAGACATGGCATAAACGAGTTTCAAACAAAAAGAACTGTTTCTACTAGTGGGAAGCTAAAGAGACAGGCAACTTTTTATGAGATAAGATGTTCACATTCAGTATAGTTTGAGTAAAAGATGAGAATCAAATGTACAGACAAGAACCAAAAAGGACTGCATGACCATTTGTACAATTAATGACCGTATAATATATGTTTGCCTTGGGGAGTTGTAAATCATCTGACTTGCAATTATGGAAAATTTGTAATTTTCAAGAGAAGTGGAATATTTCACTATCACTATTTTCTTGGAGGGAATGAAGTCCAAATGTGAATTCTTGGATGGAATTTCAAGACATAGGATCTTTACTTTCATGGCACTATAAACAAAGAGAGAAATATGACTATATTTATTGGACATCTCCAATTAAATTGTGAAGGTATTTTATGTAGGTAAATCTACATATCAAAATGTTAAAAGCATGACTCTAAAACACTGTCTGGAGATATGTTTTATAAAAAGAATTACTTAGCTTTAGAGGGAGCAAAATACATTTGTAAAATAGTTCTTTTTCCTAGAATCAGATAATGCATTGCTATACTTGACTTTTTTCATAGATTACATTTTCTGGAGTCAAATTAATCTAGCCTCCCTCCATTTGAAATCATACACTAGGTCACCTCAAACTTGTCCTTTTTTTTTTTTTTTACTGAGAATACCATCTTAACATTTTCAGTGGAATGCACATTGCAGAGTTGGCATCAGTTTTGTTTCTCTGTCTTGGACCCTTTGCTTGCTGGAATTATGTATGTGTACGCTGCTCTCTTGGATCAAGAAAAAATTATTGGGACATTAGACTCAAAGGTTTGTCTCTCTTAATAAAATATGTTTCAGACACATGCTTTAGTTATTTTACTGAGTTGTTTCTGTGAGTCTTAGAAACTCAAATATGGTCTTGAAATCTGTTCATTTAAGACAGCAACAACTCTATGAGAATAGGCATTTTTTTATATTGTATTAAATGGGTTTAACTTTCTTATTTACAGAGGTCTAAATCATATAGTAATTACTAATTGTCCATTACTGATTTATTTTCTCATAATTCTATTTTCCAGTTGTTAAAGTTTTGCTGGAATAAGTCATATAAAGGTAATGTGTATGAGCCAAGGGGGCAGGTTGCGATTGGGAAAGAAACTGAGGATATTGGTGGAGGGAAGGTCATAGTTTTCAGTTACTTATGCTTGAAGCAATGCATAATTAACAAGTTTTTAAATCATGGTGTTTTTAAGAAAAATTGGGCAGAAAAAGAAAGTACAAGTCAGGATTACTAATTGCCTTTGCTGATTCACAAGATTTATTGGTTGTTTTATAATTCCAATCATCAAATTTAGGGTCTCATATCCACATATCATGTACTCTACCACTGACCTTCACTTTCCTTATATGCAATGGGAGTAAGGCCACCACTCCAAGATTGTTCTGATTATTAAAAATTCAACAATTATACACAGTAGCACTGTCCTCCTGTTGTTCATTGATTTACTCGAGAGGGCACCAGTAACGTCTCCATTGTGAGACTTGTTACTACTTTTGGCATATCGGATACGCCATGGAGAGCTTGCCAGGATCTGCTGTGCAGGCGGGATACTCTGGGTAGCTTGCTGGACTCTTCAAGAGGCACAGAGGAATCAAACCCCGGTCAGCCGCATGCAAGGCAAACGCCCCATCCACTATGCTATTACTCCAGCCCAACAATTATACAAAGTACATAAAACATAGTTTTCATTACTAAAACAGATGTTCTGACTATAGTAATAATTACTGTAGACTAAATCTATAGGAAATATTTTATGAAACTGAGTAAAGAAGTTATAAAATCTTGACAAAAATATTATTTTAAGAGACTTATACTTCCTAATAAATAACTCAAATAAATTAAGTGTAAAATAGTTAAGTAAAAATCTACATCAAAAATTAAAATTTAAATGCTCTTAGTTATACAGGAGCAGTTTCTGTGTATCATGGATAGAAATATAAAAGGAAAGTTGGTAATATTTCTATGTATAATAAAATATGTTTTTGTTTCTGGGATTTTCTGCTTGTTAAACTGTGTACAAAACTCAAATATGTTCTATAACTTGAACTCCACGTTATATATTAAAATTTTAAATGGTTTTATGAGTAAATATTCATAATAAAATATATATATCCTCTTTAAACAAAATATATACAAAATATTCATGATAATATATATATATTGATACAAGACTATATATTTCTAATAATATTCAATCCGACTACAGTATGTAATGTAAAGTAATATCATTTAAATTGTCATCCAAACCCTAAAAGGATTGCTGTGCCCTCTATTATAAACTAGAAGGAAATTAGAAATACAAATTGAATTCCAGGTACTGCTTTCTTAGAAAAACTAAAAGTTATTTTGCAGTAATAACAAACATGGCATGTCAAGATGTATGAGAAATAACTCCAAGTTTAAGAGGACAGATTTTTTAATGATAAAATTTAGATGACCTCAATGATCCAGGAAATAGTCAGAAGCAAAGAATATAATATACCATGAAGAAATTCAATGGAATTCTTAAGAAAGAAAAACTTTAAAATATAAAAATTACCAAAAAAACTTTTATATAAGAAACTGAAATTTACAAGTCACAAAATATATTATTCCACGTATCTTTTAAAAAAGTTTCATAATGGAAAATTTCATACATTTACAAAAATAGATGAAAAGTGTAGTAAATCAAAGTGTACACATATTTACACTTTAGCAATTATTAACTTCAATACAATTTTATTATGTATCCCATTTATTCCCTTCCTTTAATAGATAGTTTGAAGCAAATTACAAAGTACAACTTCACAAGTAAAAATTTTGTATACTTTGTTACTTTATATCCCCCAGATGAATGCAATCTTTCTATGTCTATCCCTCTCTTTCTGACTCATTTATGAGATTAATACCCAAGAATAGCTGAGATCAGCACCAGGAGGATTACTCCATAACTTAGAGGCCAGCCGGGTATCCTAGAGGAAAGGGCTGTTCAGATAGAGAAGGGAGCACCAAATAAAGGATGTTTGGAGGATCCTCCCAGGAGGGGAGATGCATGTCAAAAGTAGACTATGGACTGAACATGTTTGCCACTCAATGCCTCTTTTGCAGACCACAACACCCAAAAGGAGAGAGAGAACACAGGGGATTGCCCTGCCACAGAGACAGGGGGGATGGGGGGATGGGGGTGGGAGGGATATTATCCATGGTGGTGGGAAATGGGCACTGGTGGAGGGATGGGTATCTGATCATTGTATAATTGAAACCAAAGCACAAAAAATTGTAAATCTACAACTTTAAAAAAAATAAAATAAAATAAAGGGGAAAAAAAAACATAATAAAAAAAATTTTGTATAAAAGGTAGCTATTTAAAATGTAGCCAAAGCACTCAATTTAGTTTAACAATTGTATTCATTTATTGTTACTATCATCCTACAACCAATTAATGTCCACAGTTTTTGTCATATATATTTATCTGCATAATTGTGTGTAAGTATAGGGGAATATTTGTGTATTTGGACACAAATTTATGTATATAAATTATGTAAAATACATTATATTTAAAATATATTTAGGTATAATTTAACCCACTGTATTCTACACTTAGTGATATTAATTTGCTTCACTTTGTCCTATTAAAACATCTTCAGGCATATTTAAGGCTTCCAAGTTATTTTATTACTAGTCAAGCAGTAGTCTACCATTTCAGCTTTGGTTTGATGAACTGTTCCATACTCAGTCTGGGAGGAGGGTATGGGGGCATGTGTTTGGGACATAGCCAGTGACACTCAGGGTTTAGTTCTGGTTCTGGCTTAAGCATCTCAAATACAGGGAACTATATTTAGTGCTGGAATCAACTGCATGTAAAGCAAGTGCCTTAATCACTCTCCTATCTCTTCAGCCTCAGGCTCATCTTTACACAACATGCCCAAGATGTTGAGTCAATCATTTTACCAAGGACATTATTTTCTGTTAGAGAAAATGATATTAGAGACTAAATGAGGATCTGGGGATTTTGTTGGATCAGTATCCCTCCAATTTTCAAGTAGGTAAAACCAAAAAATACTTTTGCTTTAATATATCATAATTCCTTGATATACAAATTCCTTTTATAGAGCTTTATTTAGTCTCACCTTATTCACATCCTGGTTTGTTTGTTATCGTTTTTCTGAGAAACCTCCCTGATTCTTCACGCAAATATAATTAATCACTTAATGTTTCTCAATCTCCATGATATATATACACAGTATTCTTAGAATAACACCATTAGTTAACTATAGTCACTCTTTTTTTTCTCTACTAGGTTTTATTTGTACCCAACCATAAATCCTCATAGCTATCATTATCAAGTGTAATATGGTTTAATTATTTAGATTTTTCCACAAACAGCAGATTTCATATATTGAATCTTTAATTTTAATGAATTTTATCCTTATAGATTTTTATTAAAAAACTGCTTATTTCGGGATTATTTTGGAAATTGAAAAAAGAAAGAAAGTACTTATTGTCTTTTTTCCTCCATGCCTCTTACTCAGAAAATTATCTTACATGGACGCAACAAATTCACTACTGAGAAAAATATATGTACAATGATTGATTGAAATATGCATTATTTTACAGGATTAGTAAGATAAAGTTAATCATGATTCTCCATATTAATACAGCCTTAAGTTAGTAATAAAATGAATATGAAAATATGTGTAGATAATGTAATTCATAAAAGTAATAACTTAGTCTTCTAGTGCTGGAGCAATAGCACACTGGGTAGGGCATTTGCCTTGCACATGGTTGACCCAGCTGACTGAGGTTCGATTCCTCTGCCCCACTCGGAGAGCCCGGCAAGCAACCAAGAGTATCTCGCCTGCAAGGCAAAGCCTGGCAAGCTAGCCATGGAGTATTTGATATTCCAAACACAGTAACAAGTGTCACAATGGAGACATTATGTGGCCTGCTTGAGCAAATCGATGAACAATGGGAGGACAGTGACAGGTCAGTGACAGTGACAGTGATAGTCTTCTAAAATCATGATCTCCCTTCCCTACCACCTTTGGGATTTTTAAATGTGGAAAGGAAACTACTTTACATAATTCAGACAGAAATAATTTATTTTAATTCATGATCTAGAATAGTAGCAAGGGTAACATAGTGTTTGATGGGTCCAGTGGTCTGACTTATACTCCCAAATAATGTCAATTTTTCATAGCCATCCAACATTTAGGTCAAATTTTACATGTGAAAATCCAAATTCTTAGGAGTAGAATAAAAAAATGTCAATGTCAAAGCAAAATATAAAGTGTTATTTAACAGTACCACACAAGCCAATAAATCACAGGAATCTCTACTCTCCCTCCCTCACTTTCCCTAGTGAGATAAACATGATTTGTCACATTCTCAGAATATTGTATACCTGATGAATAATCAGAATATATTGTTAAGTCCAATTTTCCATCATTAATTTTTTCAGTTCCAAACAAAAGTAAACCTTACCTTACAGTTCAGTCATGGGTAGAAAGAGAATTAGCCTCTTAATGGAACTGTTGATTTAAAAAGTGGCTCTTAAGTAGAAGATGGAAGGAAATACAGCTCATATTAATGCACAATTGTTCATTGTGCTTACTAGTACTATATAGAAAAGTCCCTTTATAAAGTTTTTATTGCTATGCATTTTGCATAATGCCCATATTAAAAATCAATGTATTATTTGCCTCTGAAAATACCGCAGCTGATCTGTAAGTCAGTTTGAAAGAAAACTGAACTCAATAGACAAAGACTGATTTTTCATCCATCTGACATGTCATGCCAACAAATGGCTTTTTGTGCATTCTGTCAGTGTCTTAATCAGTGTCAAGACAGCCCACAGTACCAATCAGCTTTGAAAGCTCTTCTCACACTTAATCCTTCAACTTGTATATGTTGTAGAGACATTCAGATGGGGCTTGATAATACACGTGATTTACACGGTTCTGTCAATTCTTGGATTTGTCACACATCAAAATCACATAAGCTGAATTTCTTCCCAATTATCATTTGAGCTACCTAAAGAATAAGCTGCAAAGATAGTAGTTATTATACAGAACTATTTATTGTAACTTGTTACAAATTTTATGAGGGGTTTATAAATCTGTTAGGGAAAAAGTAATATTATTTGCATGCATGAGTGTTTGTCTATAGGTTTCTTTTTGAGTTTTAAACATATGTAAACTCGTCCACAAGATTATATGAATAAAGGTTGAATAAATATTTGCTTAATTCTGTGGATTTCTAAACCAAGTAAAAGTAAAGGATTTTGACTAGAATACATATATGAAAAAATAATTTTTAAGCTTAAAACTCATCATACTGCCTGTGCATTTTTTATTAAAATTTTATTGTATATGGTTTAAAATATGCCTTAATTTTATGGTGTAAAATTAAGTATATATTGTTAGTTTAAATATATATCATTATTAGTATAGACCAATTTGTGATTCTAATAATAGGCCCATGAATTTTACAGTTCATTTAAAATAAATTATCTAATTTTCTTTATTCTTCTGATTAAAGGCATCCATATTCAGGAAGACAAAACTAACTTTTATGTACTCAATGAAGTAAGAATGGAAGAAAAAAATGAGAGATTAGCTAAACTATATTGAGAAGTCAAAATTATATTAATTATGTAAAAGGATTATATATATATATACACATGCATATATAGTGTGTGAAAACATTATATATTTATATATTATACTTACATACAGTTTTTTCTTGGGAAGAGAGCAGGGTTTGGGACCACATCTGGTGGTGATAAGGGCTTACTTTTGACTCTGTCCTCTGGAGATCACTATTGGTAGATTGTGGGGGAGGTTATGGGATGCCGTGGATCAAACATAGCTTGGATGTGTGCAAGGCAAGCACCCTACCTACTATAGTACAGCTTCAGCCTAAAAAGGTTTTTATTATGTTGTAATTATTTTCTCTTATAGGACCTGTGGAGATGGTAAAGGGTCAGAGGTGTATGCTTTGCATGTGTGAGATTCCAGCCAGATTCCTGTGCCATGTGCCATTCTGATCCCACCAAGTATAGCCATGGAGTCTCCTTCATGAGCAATATTAGATGAAGCCTGGGTTGCCCTGGTGGTTCTGGCACTTTAGAACATGAATAGTACCAAATTATCAGGTTCTCAATCCAAGTATCCCTGCGAATAGGCCCCAGATGCTCCTGAAGACTGCTTATAAGTCCTCATCAACATTATATTTTGCAATATAATGTCTCATATTCAAACTCTTTTTTTTACTAGCTATGTCATCATGATGCTATATAATTTCTGTGCTTTAGTTTCCTCATCTGTAAAATGGAATAACACTAGTAATTGACTCAGAAATGTTTTAAAGATTACATTTATAAATTTTCAGAAAGCTGGTCAGAGTAATAACCAATGGTAGAAAGTACTCAATAAATGCTACCTATTACTGTACCCATAATAAATTGTTAAAAATGTACTAAAAAACTGTCATTCGCATTGAAAAACTGTTTACAAAACTGAGAAATAACCTAAACATAGATTGGAAATAAAGAATTCACAAAATTATATTTAGACAAAGAGAATTATGTGGTCAATGTAAACATATCATTTATTCTCAAATTGACTTAAAGACCTACTACAATACTAATTGAAATTAAAGGAAATATTTGGGAGAATTTGACAGAATTATTCAAAGCACAGCGAATAGAGCATTTGCCTTGCACATGGCCCACCGGGCCGAGCTGAGTTTGATTCCTCTGCCCCTCTCGGAGAGCCCGGCAACCTACCTGGCAAGCTACCCGTGACGTATTCAATATGCCAAACACAGTAACAACAAGTCTCACAATGGAGATGTTACTGGGCCCGTTTGAGCAAATCGTTGAAGAACGGGAGGACAGTGACAGTATCAGTGACATTGACAACAATGGTAAAATTGGCATAAATTTAAGGGGAAACAATGGAAAGTTTCGTGGATCCACTTTTGCAATTAACATAGTGTCCTAATAAAGGAGAAAATAGAAGATAAAAGGGCAGGGTAGAGAATCTTGATGAGACTTCACAATGTTACAAATATTTAACTGTTCTTAACATTAAAAAATGAACAATTTTATATGGCTCAGCCTAATATTTGCTATATATAAAAGTAGAATTTAAATGAGTGGAAAAATATAATGGTGCTTTAAAAATGCTTAGAAATAAAGCCAAAACCTTATATACATTTTGATACATTTGAGTTAGAATTAATCTTACATATACAAGATCATTTTTAAAAAAACATAAACCTTTATTTTCAATAAGCAATTCCTGAATAAAAAAGTCATGTTTAAATTATGGTACTAATAATGAGAAAATTTCATGGACAGCAATAATAAGTTTGGTAGAAAGCTAAAAAAGTAAAGCTGGTAATAAATCAGGATTTACTCTTTGACAAATGATCAAATTGTACATATATTAATAATCCTAAGTTAGTAGTTTATTTAAACCATTTAATTTATATATTAAAATACACCCTTATAATATATGGCTTCCTGAGCACACAGTCAGGAGTAAGCCCTGAACAAAGTCAGGTATGACTCAAAACTCAAAACCAACACCAAAAGCAGTCAATAAATTTTAATTTAATAGACATTACCTTAATGGCTAATGATGCGAAGCATGTTTTCAAATGTTTATTAAGTATTTTTATTGATTAAAATCTTAAATTATGAAAGTGAGTAATATGTTTAGAATATTATTGACACTTGAAGTTTTGATATACATTTCTTTACCTCACTACCATCAAAGTGGTCAAGACCCTCTCCCAATGTCCATTCGTAGCCTCTGATCCAATTCTTCATAAACTTCCCCTACTGTTTGGTAATCTCGGTTTAAGTTTTACCCATTGTAAGCAATTATGTTTATGCTCCTGTTATGAGCTGTAAGAGCTTTTTGTTTACTTAATACATTTAGATACTGTTGCAAATAGAATTATCCTTTAAATTTCTATTTGAATATAATATAGTATAGAATTGATATTATTTATTCTTTTTTGAGAGCATCTTATTGCAAATCAGCTAGGTCTAGATTTTCTTTGTAATATGTTCATTATTTATTGTTTACTTGACACATTCTGTTCTTCTTTATTCTCTAATAATGGCATACTTCTCTATTTTTAAATTTTCTAAAAGATATTATTCATACATAGGATAATTAATGCTTCATTTAGTAAAAACCTTGCAAGTCTCTCAAGCTTCAAGTCATAAACTTGTGAACATTCTCAAATTCTTGGGTATCCATGTTTTGTCAATCTTTTTTACCGGGTAAGTCAGCAAATAGCAACTGGGGCAATGATTTTTCCTAAAATCTCGAAAAGAATGTCACATAATGAAATAATACATACATTTAGTGTCTTATAGAAGTTCTTTGAGAGTCCAAGTCTTTGCTTATCATGAGTTTTGTGTGAAATAAGACATATTTTCTAGTTTCCTAAGAGGCTGAAACAATGGTGGAGGTATGTAGGCATTCTGGTGGAGGGCATGGTGCTGGAATGTTTTATGCATTAAAGCATATCATTAAGAATAATGTTGACCAAGTCAACCAGAGCAAAGCAGGTATGTCCCCCAAATTTAAATATATATATGTATATGCAGGTGTGGCCCCCAATTTAAATATATATTTACATATATATGTACACAGACACATATATGTATATATAAATATATCTACTTATAAATACATATACTTATATATATTTAAATTTGGGGGTCACACCTGCTGTGTTCTGGATTTACTCCATTACTCCTGACTCTGTGGTCACAGATCCCTTTTGGCACTCAGTACTCAGGGGACCTTATCGGGGAGCTGTAAATGGAGTCTGGGTTAACAGCATGCAAGGAAAATTCCCCACATGCTATACTATTTTTCTGGTTCCCACAAATAAATTTTTAACAAATATATTATATAGGAGCCCAGGAGATACTAGGGTGCATGTTTTGCACATACTGAATGTGGATTTGGTCACTGGCACTACATGATTCCCCAAAATGCCAGATATAATACTAGTGCCCCTTCAGGACCATTGGGGTGACCGTGGTGTTCTTCAGTATGGCAGTTTCTGAATAGCATGGTATGAATCAAGTCTCCCAGTAGGCCAAGAATCACTGGGGATGAACTCTGGACCATATAAACAGTGTTTGAGAACCTGTCAGTAAGTAGAAATAAAATTAACAAAGAATGCGAAAGACTTTTGCACTGAAAATAGTAAGTTACTATTGAAATAAATAGAAGAGAACACAAGGAAGTGCTCAAGACCTGGAAGAGTAAACATTGTCAAAATGACCATCTGACCTAAAGCATTATGTGCATTCAATTCAATCTTTATCAAAACTCCACTGATTGTCTTTAGGAAGTTAGAAAAAGCATACTTAAATTTGTCGAGAATCATAAAAATCCCAAGAAACTCTGGAACAAGGAAGATGGGAGACATTGTATCTCTTGACTTGAAATAGTAAAAAAAACTCTTGTAATCAAAACTGTGCGGTATCAGAATTAAGGCAGACTCTTACACTAATACAATGAAATAAAAAATCCAGAGATTAATCCTCAGATAATATGGTTAATATAGATTAATTCTAAATTAATCTATGATAATGGAATTAAGTGGATGAAATGAACCAAGGAATGTCACACCATAGGTTTTTGGGAAAATTATATAGCCACATACAAAATTTATGAAACTGATCACCTATCCCATACAATACATAATAGTTATTTAAAAATGTGATAAAAAAATCTGCAGTTTGGCAGAATCCATAAAATACAAAGGGCAATTTCAATGATTCAACTTCACGAGCAAAGATAACTAACAGGAATTACATCAAACTAACAGGGATTACATCAAACTAAATTTTTTGTATAGGAAAGGAATTTTGGGCTAACATAGATAGACATTACTGAAAGAGAGAATGTAAGGGCTAATATACTAAATACATAAATAATTCAGAAAGTTCAACAACCAAGCAACAACAATAATTCCATCTAAAATGAGGAGAGGAAATAAACATACAATTTTCTGAAGAAGGGATGTGAATTGGCAGTAAATTTATCAGTCTTTTTTCATACCTCCTCTTATAATTTGTCCCTCTCTTTCCTCACAGTCAACGGAATTAGGATTTGGCAAGTAAGAACAAGAGTAACAAATAAGCTAACAGGAAATATTCAAATAATCAGAAATAAATTGACTAAAGGATTTAAATTAGAAAAACCACATGAAAAGATTCTTACATGATAGAGAAGGAACCACGATGGTAATGCTAGTTGGAAATGATCACTCTGAGTAAGAACTGCATGGAGAAAGCAGGTAAAGGAACAAACATGATAACCTCTCAGTATCTGTGTTGCAAGTCATAATGTCCAAAAGGAGAGAGAGAAAGAGAGCGAGACAGACAGATAGGTAGAAAGACAGAGACAAAGAGAAAGAAGAAAAGTGCCTGTCATAGAAGAAGGCTCCAAGTGGTGAGTGGCGGGAGGGAAACTGGCATCACTGGTGGTGGGAAGTGTGCACTGGTTAGAGAGATGGGTGTTGGTACTTTGTAAGACTGAAAACTGATCATGAACAGCTTTGTAACTGTATCTCTTGGTGATTCACTCACTGTCACTGTCCTCCCGTTGTTCATCGATTTGCTCGAGCAGGCCCAGTAACATTTCCATTGTGAGACTTGTTATTACTGTGTTTGGCATATCAAATATTTCATGGGGAGCTTGCCAGGCTTTGCCATGCGGGCGAGATACTCTCGGTAGCTTGCCGGACTCTCTGAGAGGGGAGGAGGAATTGAACCCGGGTCGGCCGTGCGCAAGGCAAATGCCCGACCTCTCTGCTATCGCTTAAGCCCTTTGGTGATTCAATTAAACAAAAATTATCCAACTCAGACAAACAAATTAAAATGAAAATGAGCAGAATAAACAGAACAGAATAAACATTACTTGGGATACAGCATTAAAGGGAAGAAAAAGAAAGATACCAAAAGAAGATTAGTATTTTTAAAGGAGTAATAAATGGTACCACTGGCATAGAAGAATAATAGCATAACTAATAGAAAGGAATTTAAAATATGAGTATTAAAGATTAAATATTTTTGTTTCCAGTTTAGAAATTCAAAGCACCAACGGAATATCATACACAGTGACAATGAAAAAGTAAGTTTTTTTTTCTCTAAATGCTGTTTTTTGTAGCACTGTAACACTGTCTTCCTGTTCATTGATTTGCTCGAGCAGGCCCAGTAATATCTCCATTGTGAGACTTCTTGTTTACTGTGTCTGGCATATTGAATACGTCACAGGCAGCTTGCCGGGCTTTGCCCTACAGGCGAGATGCTCTCGGTAGCTTGCCAGGCTCTCCGAGAGAGGCAGAGGAATCAAACCTGCCTTGGCCAGGCCAGCCACGCGCAAGGCAAATGCCAATGCCCTACCACTGTGCTATCGCTCTAGCCCCTGTGTTTTGTATATTAGAAAATTAAGTTACATGTATATTGAATTTTAATCATTGGTAAGCACCTCCAAGAATAAACCAATAAATGTTCTATTTAATTTTTCCATTGCTTCAGAGGAAGAAGCAGCTACCTCAAAGTAGCAGGTGAGAAAAACTTAAAATTAACCAACTTTTAAAATCCAATAAATTTTTAAACATTTGAATATGGATAAGATTCTTCCGTTGTCTATTTGCTATTTTTCTCTTAATCAGTTCTTCTTGGGATATCAATATACAGTAGCTGTGATATGATTTTACACTTGCAGGGCTACTATATCTTGCCCACCACCTTGATCTCAGTTTAGGATTCTATCAGATTAGATTCAATGGAAATATATTCTACCTAGTTGTTTCCATGGGTCTACTCAGAAGAATTGACTACCTTCAAGATCTAACTGTATCAAACAAAGACAAACTCTTGGCTTAAATTAAAAACTTGTTAAAAATAATACATGGTGAGAATGAAAATTAAACTAGAGGTGATAGAAAGACAGCTGGTAGTTCTTGGACACTTTGGTGGTGGTGGTGTGCAGTAACTTTGTATATCAATATGATAATCTTAATCATGAAATCAATAAAAATAATAATTGAAATTGCTATTGTAACTACAATAGTGTTTGTAAACACTTTATAATTACATTAACTAAATTTTAGTAGAAATTTTGAAACTAAAAATTAAAAATGACATGTTAGAAACTTCCTGAGTAGCATAAATATATATTTAGTGAGCAGGAGACAGGAGGACCCTGTTTTGGCACCTATTTATTAAGTACCATGTGGTATTTGGTTTTGGGAAATTAATAAGCATGAAAGCCACTCATACTCTTCTTCTTCTTTTTTTTTTTTTTGTTTTTTGGGTTGCTCGAGCAAATCAATGAATAATGGGAGGACAGTGCTACAGTGCTTTTTGGGTCACACCTGGTGATGCACAGGGGTTACTCCTGGCTCTGCAGTTAGAAATCACCCCTGGTGGTGCTCAGAGGACCACATGGGATGCTGGGAATCGAACCCGTGTTGGTCACATGCAAGGCCTACCAGCTGTGCTATTGCTCCAGCCCCTCATCAAGCAGGCCCAGTAACGTCTCCATTGTAAGACTTCTTGTTACTGTGTTTGGCATATCCAATATGTCATGGGTAGCTTGCCAGGCTTTGCCAAGCAGGTGAGATACTCTCGGTAGCTTGCTGGGTTCTCCGAGGGGCAGAGGAATCGAACTTGGGTTGGCCATGTTGGTTCCGTGCAAGGCAAACACCCTACCCACTGTGCTATCGTTCCAGCCCCCAGCACCCCATACTCTTCAATATAAAATAAAAGATACATGAATAAAAATAGAGCAAATCCTTTCTTGCTGTGGAAGAAGACCTGCCTCAAGGGGTGTAAAAAATCTCTTCATCAACACTATTTAAAATACATTTTTTTTTGCACAAAGTTCAGAAGTGTCATTTTCCTACCTGCTTCCCTCCTGTTCTCTCTTTGTTATAAGGTGACTTGGCAGTGAAAAAGGCAGAAAATTTTGTAACTAAGTCAGCCCTGAAAAGGAGGAAGAGGTTGCTCGCTTTGCTGGGTTTGAGGCATGAGTATTAAGAAAAGTTTATTGCAAAGAATCAGGTAACAAGAAGATCCCCTACAACAGAAGAACTGAGATCTCTACCCAGTTTTTACTGCAAATGGGGAGAGTAGCACTGCACTGTAGCACTGTCCTCCCGTTGTTCACTGATTTGCTCAAGCGGGCACCAGTAACGTCTCCATTGTGAGACTTCATGTTACTGTTTTTGGCATATCAAACACGCCACGGGGAGCTTGCCAGGCTCTGCTGTAAGGGCGGGAGCGCAGGATACTCTCGGTATCTTGCCAGGCTGTCCAAGAGGGATGGTGGAATTGAACCCAGGTTGGCCGTGTGTAAGGGAAATGCCCTACCTGCTGTGCTATTGCTCCATCCAATGGGCATAGTAAGTGCCCAAATTAGAGTAGCCAGTTGTAGCAAACAGGAAAAAGCAGAGGCAGACACACACACTTTCTTTGGCACAGTCATACAACTACTGATGGTACTTCAGGGGTATAAAAAACTCATTCTAAGCATGTTAACACATTTTCAGTACTGGAATTGTTATGGTTTGCTTTTGATTTGGGAGACGTACCCTACTGGGTCCAGGGCTTACTCCTTGCTCTGTGCTCAGTGATCACTCCAGGTAATGTTCAGGGAATCATATGCTGTTCTGGGCATGAAAACTGTGCTGGCCATGTGCAAGGCCAGCACCATACCTGCTGTACTATCTCTTCAGCCCCTGGAATTTTTTTAAAGTTTGTGTTTGATTTGGGGGTCAGACCCTGTGGTGTTCAGAGCTTTCCCCTGGCTCTGCACTCAGGGTTCCTGATGGGCTCCAGGGACCCTATGGGGTGCTGGAGATTGAAACAGAGTCAACCACGTGCAAGGCAATAGCCCTACCTGCTAGAATTATTTTTAAATGTACTAATTGAACCACTCATACTAACATTGCAACCAAAGAGCATGGCTATTTCCAGGCATAAACACAACTTACCTTGACTTTAATTTTTATTTTTACACAGACACTATTTGCCACCAAATAAGATAAAACACATAAAAAAGTATTAAATAAAAATAACCCTACAACAAAAAATAAAACAAGATATGGTGTTGGGATAGATGATGGAGACTATATTTCTTAAGAAATAGTAGAGACATTGGCGTTAAAAGAAAAAGAATGTTGAAAGACAAACTGTAGGTAAAAGATAATTGAACTCCCCAAAATGAGAATTTCCATGCTGTAGATACCCTAAAACTTAATCCAAGTGAATGGATGCTGTATGTGATTCCCAAATATCCGAGTTCCTAAATATTAAAGTAAATACAGTAATATTTACTTATTCTGGTATTTAAATATACTAAGAAGTATTTTGGTATATTCTATATTTATTTATATTTTATTTATATTTGATCACTTGATCACTTGACATCCCGTCACTCATCTATTTGTGGGTGCCAGTAATATCTCCATTCGTCCCTGTCACATGCTAGTATAGCCCAATGGCATCTGCTCACTCCAGAACACAAAGAGCCTCAAACTGTTTGTTCAGGGTCTTGACGAAGAAGTCTGACCATCTCATAGGTGGGAGGCCACACGATCTTTTTGATGTCCCATGGAATCCAGTCAGTTATGGCTCTCATTCAGGGGTCATCTCCAAATCACATAATGTGTCCAGTCCATCTGATTTTCAACACCTTGACAAACGAGACAGCATCCCTGATTCTCGATCACCAATGGAAGTCGGAACTCCGGATTCCTTTCTCACTTAAATGAAGTGTGATACTCCAAGCAAAGCTCTTTTGATTCCTCTTTGGGAGACCCAAATAGCATTCTCATCCGTAGGGCCCCAGTCTCTGAGGCATATGTTAGTGCAGGAAGAACGGTGGAGTCGAAGAGATGTGCCCAGAGTCGGAGGTTCTTCATCCTCTTAGCTATTTCTTTGATGCTTTTGAAGGCATTCCAAGCCACTCTCTTCCTTCTGCACAACTCAGGTGCCAGGTCAGTTGTTAGGTTGAGTTCTCAACCTAGGTACACATAACTGCCGCATTTGGAGATGTTCGTTCCATTGAGAGTGAATAGAACATCAGGAACAAATCCGTTTCTCATGAACATTGTCTTGGTGAGATTCAGCTGCTGTCCAATCTTTCCACACTCACGGTCGAAGTTGGCCAACATTTATGCCACTTGGTTATAATGTTTGGTGTTATTAGCATGATGTCATCAGCGAACTCAGGTGGTGTAGTTGCAGACCATCTATCTTCACTCCCATTCCTTCCCATTCCAGTCATCACATGACGTTCTCAAGGGTGGCACTGAAGAGTTTTGGTGAAATGATATTACCCTGCCAAACCCCTCTCTTTACGTTGATGATCACTTCCTTGTAGAATGGTGAGATCCTGGCAGTGAATCTGTAATACAGCTCACGGAAGATCCTGATGTATTGAGTTTGAATGCCCTGTTTGGCTAGAGCTTTAATGACTGCTTCCGTTTTAACAGAATCGAAGGCCTTCTTTAAAACAATGAACTAACATTAGACAGAGCGGCATCTTGAACTCCCAAGAAACCTCAATGAACTTAGTTATTTATATTTAATACACAAAATGTCACTTGATCACTTGATCCCCCGTTATTCATCGAATTACTTGAGCGGGTACCAGTAATGTCTCCGTTCATCCCTGTTGCGTGCCAGCGTAGCCCAATGGCATCTGTTCAATCTAGGAACATGCAGAGTCTCAAACCGATCATTCAGGGTCTTGATGAAGAAGTCTAACCATCTTGTAGGTGGGCGTCCATGCGATCTTTTGACGTCCCGTGGAATCCAGTCAGTAATAGCTCTAGTCCAGCGGTTGTCTGTAAATCTCATTACGTGTCCAGCCCATCTGATTTTTGATGCCTTGGCAAATGGGACAGCATCTCTGATTCTTGAGCGTTGATGGAGATCAGAACTCCGGATTCTATCTCTCATTTGAGTGAATCGCGATATTCCAAGCATAGCTCTTTCGATTCCTCTTGAGAGACCCAAATAGCATTCTCATCCTGTTTTCATAGGGCCCAGATCTCTGAGGCATATGTTAATGCAGGAAGAACAGTGGAATCAAAGAGATGTGCTTGTAGCTGGAGGTTCGTTGTCCTCTTAGTTATTTCTTCAACGCTCTTGAAGGCATTCCAAGCCACTCTCTTCCTCCTGCGGAACTCAGGTGCCAGGTCATTCATCATGTTGATTTCTCGACCTAGGTACATATAACTGTTGCATTCACAGATGGTGGTTCCGTTGAGAGCGTATGGAGCGTCCGGAACGAGGCTGTTTCTCATAAACATTGTCTTCGTAAGATTCAGCTGTTGTCTGACCTTTCCACACTCACGGTCGAAGTAGGTCAGCATTTGAGCCGCTTGGCTGATGTTTGGTGTTATTAGAACGATGTCATCAGCAAAGCGGAGGTGGTGTAGTTGCCGAACATCTATCTTCACTCCCATTCTTTCCCATTCCAGTTGTTGCATGATGTTCTCGAGGGTGGCACTGAAGAGTTTTGGTGAAATGGTATCACCCTGCCGAACCCGTCTCTTGACATGGATGATTACTTCTTTGTAGAATGGTGAGATCCTGGTAGTGAATCCATAATAGAGCTCACGAAGGATCCTGATGTATTGAGTTTGTACACCCTGATTGGCTAGGGCTTCTATGACTGCTTCTGTCTCAACAGAATCAAAGGCCTTCTTTAAATCAATGAATGTTAGACAGAGCGGCATCTTGAACTCCTGAGAAACCTCAATGAGCTTAGTAATCGTATGGATATGGCCGATGGTACTGAATCCTTTTCGGAATCCAACTTGTTCACATGGTTGTCCTTCATCTAGTGTTCTGCTAATCATATTCAGGATGACTCGAGTGAACATTTTGTAGATGACAGACAATAGGCAGATTGGGCAATAGTTGCCAATGTCGTGGATGTCTCCCTTCTTGTACAGTAGTACAGTCCTACTGGTTTTCCACTGGGATGGAACCTTGCATTCAGACAGGTAGCGTGTGAAGAGCCAAGCCAGTGTATTAATGAGTACTGATGGTAAGTTCTTCAGGTGTTCAGGTCTGATTTTGTCTGGGCCAGGTGCTCTCTGTTTCTTTACCGACGAGATGGCATGTTGGATTTCGAAAAGGAGGACATTGAGAACGACATTTCTATCATGCGGAATGTGGTATGTGGGCAAGTGGACATGGCTATTAAAGAGATCTGAGTAGAAGCCATGAATAATCTTTTCCATTGGCCTTCTGAAAGATGTGATAGATCCATCTGGATGTCAGAGGGCAGTCATCTTGGTCTTGTAGTTGGTGAAGGACAGGTGGGCATTACGAATGCTTTTCCTGGCTTCTGCCGCATCTACCAGCACCGCTGCTCTCCTGTCTTTGAGGTCATCCTTGATGGCTTCCCTACATTGTTTTGCAAGCTTGGATGTTCGCTTGCGGTTTCCTGAGGCATGTGCCAAGCCACGTTGGCGGATAAGTTCAAGAGTGTTCGAAGAAAGGTGGTTTGTTGTGGTTATCTCTCTCGGCATTCCTCGCACAATCATGGATGTGCTGAATCATTCAATCATATTCCTCATCAATGTTGTCAATGACGACATCTTCCTATGTTGCCGCAACAGAGCCAAAGAGCTCCCAGTTAGTGGTCATTCTGGGAGTTCTCTTCTTAAATTTTGCATTCTTTTCTCTTCATTCTGTGAGGTAGAATTTTGCACAAAGGAGACAGTGGTCTGATCCCGTTTGGAATTTTGGGACAACAGCAACATCGGTTAGGCAAAACCGCCGATTGAATATGATGTGGTCTATTTCATTGTGGTACCATCTACCAGGAGATTCCCATGTCCAACGTTTAAATTCAGCCTTTTGGAACTGTGAGTTACCATGGAAGGTCTTGGTTGACATAATGAACTCAGAGAGTCTCTCACCCTGTTCGTTCCATTCTAGGCCATGAGTCCTGATGAGGAGTTCATCGGCTGATCTTCTTGGTCCTATCTTGGCATTAAAATCACCGATAATGATCTTGTAGAAGGTGTGATCTTCTTTATAGAACTTCTCCAGCTCCATGTAGAACTTCTCAATTTCTCTTTCACCATAATTGGATGTTGGTGCATAGACAACAAAGATAGAAACTGCCGGCAGTGAGCCACATCTATTCAAGTGTACTCGTTCGATTCGGGTTGTTAGACATCCAAATGAATCAATGCTCATGGCTAAGTTTGTGTTGACAAGGATACCGGCACCACCAGTGCCTCTTTTGTCACATGTTCCAAGGAACAGTTCTTCTCCAGTGTCGAAAACGGTGTGATGTGATTGATGTCTTCTCGTTTCTGTCAGACCAAAGATGTCGTACTTGATCTTTCACGCTTGTACCATCAGGTTCTCGATGGATGCATCAGATGCCAGCGTACGTGCATTAAAAGTACAGATGATCAATTTTGTATTTCTTCGTTTTGGCAGCCTATTTCTGCCTTGGGATTTTATCAGCCTCTCCTTCCACATCCTTCTCGACTCTGCCGTATTCAGGGTCAAGGGTATGAGATCCATTTTTTTTTTTACTGGATATGGCATATTAAATAGACCACGGATAGCTTGCCAGGCTCTGCAATGTGGGTGGGATATTTAAGGTACCCTGAAAAAATCAAATGAATGTAAATAAAAAGTCTATCGGCCACAAATGCGGCCGCACGCTCCCAGGAGCTTGGTGTGATAATCTCTGGATCCTGGCCATTGTTGGGGTTACATGACAGTTGGTGGGTATAACTGTCTAGCTACCGACTGGTCCAGTCCCAAACCGTGCAGGCTTGGAGATATCATTCCCGGGTCCCACACACCTGGGTTCCTCTGCCAGTTCTTTTATGCGTGAGGCTCATCCAAGTGTGGAGAGTGGTCCCAGCATGACGTTGCTGGGGCCCGGAGGTCTTCAGCTGTTGGGCCCTGGTGAAGACAGTCAGGCACAGGGTAGGACACTCTGCCTTGTTCTTTCCTGGGAGCTTGGTGTGATAATCTCTGGATCCTGGCTGTTGTGTTTATACCTCGTGGTATATTCAGCTTCAGGGTCAGGGGAATGAGACCCATTGTAGTTACTGGTTTTGTCATATCGAATACACAATGGATAGCTTGCGAGGCTCTGCCGTGCGGGCAGAATACTCTCAGTAGCTTGCCAGGCTCTCCGAGAGGGATAGAGGCTTTTGGGGCAGCCTCTAATCGCCCTTGTAGGTGTTTCCATGGTTAAAACCATATTTGAGCCCTATCAAATATGGTACGGCAATTCTGGAAGATGGGTATTAAGTGTCTTATAATGTGTCGCGTGGCTGCATTCTGGCCGCGCAGTCTGGAAAGCATCCTGGAGCATGGGGGCAGCTGGGTAGTGGAGGTAGTGGAGATCATGAAGGATCGGTTTGAGTCTCTTCGTGTTCTTAGAACGAACAGACGCCACTAGGCTACACTAGCATGCGACAGGGACAAATGAAGACATTACTGGCTCCCACTTGAGCAAATCTCTGATTAACGGGAAGTCAAGTGATCAAGTGATGTTCAGCTATAAAGGAAAATAGAAAACCTGATGATTATAATATTTACAAGGTGATTTACATTCTAAGGAGTTTTACTGATCCCAAAGATTTCATTCCAATGTCAGGTATTTGAAGTCCTCATATCCCAAGTTGCTCTGCCAGTTTCTGAACATTTCTTTTCTTTTGTCTTCTGAAATATATAACCAGAACCAGATTTGAAGAGCATTCTGACTGTGTAGTCAGGCCAGCCTTTGTTTGACAGCCTCCAGTTTATCTGGCATCTAACATTAGTATTGCTAAGTACCTAATTGGTAAGGTTTACTGATTCAGATAATGCACATCATTCATGGATCATTTTATGAAAGAAAGCAGTAAGAAGTAGTTTATAGAATAAAAAAGGTAATGAAAAACATATGGTTATGTAAATAAATTGATTTTATATGTATGTATATATTCTCATATTCTCTTATAAATATGTTAACAAATAAAATAGAGGAAAGAAAATCTGTTAAGTATGGAAATAGCTTAATAAGGATATTGAAACATTTTTACTTTTTACATTTTATCTTATTTTATCTTACTTTGGGTTTTCCAAGCAGTGTTCAGGGGATATTCGGAAAGCTTCTGGCAATATTCTTTCAGCGGGGCCTATAACTCAGTGCAAGGGTAATGAATGCAGTGCTTCTTGGACCCAGAGATAGTAGGGATTACCTTGGCCACTCCAGTGATACTTGGGGTTTTCAGGGTAAGCCCCAGCCATGAATTCTCATGGGACTACATGTGGATTAAACTGGGTAGGCTACATGAAAGACCCCTGTACTATTTTTTTTAACACCTTGGAATATTTTTAGATGTTTAAAGTTTAACTTTGTTGATTCTTGAACTTATTCAATTTTGCTCCCCAAAATATTAGGATTAGAATTATTCTCAAAGTTAAACACTGAACAGAAAATACTATGCACAGAAGAAAATTCTAAAGGAAAGAAGACAACAATTACAGAATAAAAACTAAAAGCAAAATTTAAAATATATGATACACATGGGCTGGAGCGATAGCACAGTGGGTAGGGTGTTTGCCTTGCACACAACCAACATGGCCAACCCAAGTTTGATTCCTCTGCCCCTTTTGGAGAGCCTGGCAAGCTACCGAGATTATCTCACCTGCACCGCAAAGCCTGGCAAGCTACTCATGAGGTATTCGATATGCCAAACACAGTAACAACAAAGACTCATGATGGAGACATTACTGGGCCTGCTCGAGCAAATCGATGAACAACGGGAGGACAGTGACAGTGACAGTGATACACATAGTGAGATTTATCTAATACTCTAATATGTACATTAACCAGTTTATGCATTAAATATGTCTCAATGTTGCCAGTTTCAAGAATAAACATGTGAAAATGTATTCTGCATGGTTGGGAAACAGAACTGATGTGAAGAGCAAGCTAGAGCTGAGTGAAAGAGTTCAGTTGTATGTGATTTGAGTGTGGATGTCTGTGGGAAGGTTCACTTGAATATCTAATGTAAGACATGGAGTTTCTGGTAGATGAGGACATCCAAATGGGAAGTTCAATTAAAGACAGAAATTTTAAAAAATTGCAACTATAAGCTTTACTGTTTTGGTTCTTAGAAAGCATGAGACTGGAATCTAAATTTTTAGAGATAAAGTATGACATCTATACACTATGTCAGTATTTAATAAGTAACCAGAAGAAAGGAAAGGAGGAAGGGATATGAAGAGAGGAGAGCAAGGATAAGAAAATCCCCTAGAAATATGGAAGAAAGGAAAAGAAGAAAAAAAATGAGTGAGAATGGTTAGTGCTAGAATTGTGAATGAATTTGGGACATGTGCTACCATTTGAATGGTTCTCAATCATGGAAAACCATTACTGATTATATAAAGGTTAGGTTCAATCTGTCATAGAAATCAATAGATGAATTAGATACACTTTCAATATCTCTTACATTCCTATGACAGTTTGTGATTCCATTTGCAATATCCTTAAGAAAATTTATAGAAGGAAGGATGAGGCTACATATATTCTGTATAACTACAAATGTTGGTATCCAGACTTTTTCATCTTTAGTGATGTGCAAATACTCAAAAGAAATACAAGTTTAATAACTATAGCCTCTGTGAAGTAGCTACTTCTTTCTCATACATAAAACCTTGTGCTCTTTAGTGCTATTTAATTGCATGTGCATTGTCAATACATTTCCAAGTAAACGTTTATGTTTTCTGCAAATGGGAAAATAGAATTTTTCTTTTGAAAATATTGTGCTGTTTTAGTGGCATACTTGGACAATGGCAAATGTCATAACTCAAAGGTCTCCAACAAAAGTATGCACTGCTTAGAGACATTGCTATTGAAAAAACATTGCCCTGTGAACTGCCAAGAAAAATTTCAGCATCCAAGTCTGAGTGAGGGTTTTTTAAAAAAATGTTATCATTTATGAAACATGCCTTGCAGAAGCTTTTCAGTACATGCATACATTTCACTATAAAAACAAACCGTAACGCCTTTCACTGACATTTTATTCTGGAAAAAATAAAGCAAAAGAATTATATAATAGAATAAAACTAGTATAATTAATTTTAATATATACTTATTTATTCTTATTAATTATTTACAAATTATTTTTGAAAAAATATTATGGCATCTGGTACTGTTACACTGCAAAGGATTTTAGGTCAGCAGAGTTAGTTAGGTAGACTGATGGCAGGGAAACTTATTAGTCAAACAAAACTATAAATCCTTGAATACAGAGAATTTATTTGGCATATTGTTGTTTTACCTGCACAAGAATATTAACCCAGGAGTTTTTATTATCTCTCTCTTGTATTTTATTTATTTAGTCTTCTCTAATGGATAATGGGTTAGAGCTATAGCACAGCGGGTAGGGCATTTGCCTTGCATGCGGCCGACAGGTGTTCGATTCCTCCATCCCTTTCAGAAAGCCTGGCAAGCTACCAAGAGTATCCCTCCCACACAGTAGAGCCTGGCAAGCTCCTCGTGGCATATTTGATGTGCCAAAACCAGTAACAACAAGTCTCACAATGGAGACGTTACTGGTGCCCACTCGAGCAAATTGTGAACAACGCGAGGGCAGAGCTATAGTACAGTGTTACTGGGTAATATTCATAAGAAATATTATTTTCCCATATTATTTTTTTACCCAATTATGTTTTTATTTTTCCATTTCCTTTCCCTCTTAATAGCAACTCCTCAAAGTGTGTTATCCCTAATTTTCTATTTTTGCTGAAACCCATTCTAATCAAGATTAAGCTGCATCACTCTTTCAAATCATTATTTTATAGTATATATAATGATCAATTTTCTTCTCAACTATCACAAGTAGTTAACACAGTTAGTTAATAATACTCTCATCTTTGAAATACTCCCCTTGCCACCCTCAAGCAAACTAAAATAATATTGCCAGTCTACCTAAATACCATCAGTAGTTATCCTTTCAGAGTCAAATTTTCACAACAATTTATAAGGTGCTACAACAACACTCTGACCTCATATTCCTCTACTTTCTCCCTTCCTGCTTAATCTCTCCCTATATAGGTCTTTGCTGTTTCTTAAATACAGCATACCAGTTATCTGGATGTACTGTGGGTAAACTGCTATTTTTATTTTTTCCAATATATTAATTTCAGATAAACTTAGTTTTGTTTTTCCAATCTCAATTTAAATCTCCTATTTATCTTTTTTACTTTAACTGAAATCCTTGGCTTGAAAATAATGTTTCTGCTATAAAGTCTAAAGATATTAACTCAGGAATTGTTATTACCTTTGTTCAAATCCTCAGCTCAACTCATCAGCTAATTCATCTTCCCCTCAAGCAGAAAGAGTAACTCTGGAACCATAAGGAAAAAATGTGAACCAGTTCTGAATTCTATTAGATCTGCATTCTATTAGATCACCATCTACCCATCTTCTCAATGGGAGCTTTGATTGTAGTCCTCTAATTTCCGTAAAGTATCCTGCTTTTTGTTATCCAAAGAGAAGCCCTAGGAATATGTTAAAGATGTTAATACATATATTGCACATTTGCAAATGCCTAAATATGTATGTGCTATGAGAGGATCAGTTCATTCAAGTGGTTATCAGATCTTTATTTTCCTAGTCTTCCCTAGTATGTTTTTCCTTTGTTTACTCCTTTCTTGATTCCACAGTTCATCTTGCCCTTTATAAAGCTTTGTCTTTCTCTTTCTTGTCAGTCACTCACCTAAGGGTAAAATATTTTTGTTCTTTTTCATTCTTGACATAAACACTCATGGATAAATAGCATACTAATAGCATTTTTACTAAATCATAATGAATGCAATGGAAAGGGGAAAATGTGTACTTTGAAAACAGAAAAAAATGAAGGTAGGATGTTAAGTATGGACATGACGGCATAACCAGATTTTAGCCACTTTTCACCATAAGAAATTTTCTCTGTTTTTCATATCTCTGTCAGTCATGAGTTATTGACATCTTTACCTTTTCCCTAAGAATTTTAGCTTTCCCTTTTTCATATTTTCTCTAAGTTTCAGGTTCCCAAATTCTCATTTAATTCACTAGCAGAAAACATTCAAAATTTCTGGGTATTTTTCCTGTCTCCTCTGTTTCCATCCCTCACCATCTCTTCCCTTTTACCTCACTACTCTCTTTCTTTCTCTTTGATTTTAGCACAAGTTTTTAATTTCCCTTATTTAAAACTTTTTCACGTTGACTCTGTCTAAAAATAGGGTTTTAAAAAAATTTAGTGACATAAGTTCATTATTATGGTTTTACAAAAAATGATCAGCTTTTTCCTATGTAGAATTCTATGTCCTACTCCTCTTATATATAAACTAAATAGCTAGAAAACGTTTTAATTCACTAAGCACCATATTCAATATACATAAGTATATATAAATTGGGTAATTATGTACATTGCTATTTTATAACATTAAATATATTTATTTCATGTTTAATATATAATATTGTTTTGTATATTAACTAAAATATATAAAATTTCCATGTATCAATGTAGATATACACAGTGAAATTTTAAAGTAATATACATTTTTTTCAATAAGAACTAGTCATGTAAAAGAATTTGATATGTAAATTAATTATACTTGTACTTAATAAGAGCCAATAAAATATCAAAATTTATTAGGGCACGTAGGAAAACTAACGAGTCTCTGAAATGGGGCTGGGTGTGAGGAGGTAAAAACAGCTCCCCCCGAGGAATTTTGAAATTGATTCCTAAAGGATTAGGAGGAGTTTGTCAAAGGCAACTGAGTTCTTAGAAGTGACTGAGGACACCAAGTGATAAAATTTTTATGATTATTCAGAGTTAAGAACTTAAATTATGTTGTGTGAAATTGGTGAGAGTCCCAAGTTCGAGAAATTTGTTTATTTATTTAAACCACAATGACATTTTAACATTTTTGTGAAAATCTTTTAAAACAGCAATGGATAATAAATGTATTTTGGCAAATAAAATTAAGAAAATATACAGATTCTGTTATAACTAAATTTAGTCAAAGAAGTTTAAGAACTAATTTAGCCTTATCTGAACATAGATGTGAAATGTCAGTTTTCAGAATATCAATTTTAAATTATATACTATAAAAAGAGGATAACTCAAGACATGATAAGGAGTAGCAACTAGTCCACTGAAACATAATGCTTACTTATGATCAGTTCAACATGTATTTTAAAGTACATTATGCAATACATTAAAATAATGATTTTGAGACAAATTAAGCCATAACAGTCTCAAATCATCTTGCTCACACAGTTAATATGTTGATTAATGTCCTGTAGGTCTGAGACACTCATTTTTATCTCATTATTCAACCCAGTGTTTTCCCACAGCTATTGAATAAAAATGTAATTATTGCTCTAAATTATGTTATTATTAACTTTCACATGGTATTTCTTGGTAAACAGCAACAAAATAAAGGATGATGAGGAACAAGTGAGTCAGAATAAAATTGTATAAGTATATGAAACCATTTACTATTATGTGTTTCGACTTTATCTGATGCTGGAAAGAAGAGAAAGCAGTGTTTTTTCCTACAGAATTGCAATCAAGAGAGTATGATATTATGGACTTTAAATATTGATGTCATAGAGCTCACATTTGTCAAATAAAATGCAGTTGACAATAATTCCAAATATTGAATTTACTTCTAAAAATCTGTGAATATAAAGCTAAGTCTCTTCTCACGTGCCCATATTTATGGATTCTTGACAGAGTGATCAACACAAAGGTCATTCACCCCAATATTGCCATATTTTCTTCTAATATCTGAAGTTTCAAAAGGAGCATTTCTTAGTGACCTTTACCTAAAACAAACATGACTTCAGAAACAGAGCTCTGGGAGAAGATCCGCACCTGTGTACTTAAATGGAATACTTTTTTCTTATATCTTGTCAGAGATATTATACAATGCAGAATCACAAAGCATTTTGGAATTCTCCAAAGATAATGTATCAATTCTCTGCTTGAGTTTTATAACTAAGATGGACCTTTTCAGAGTTATGCTTTTGACAATATTGTTATGCAAAATGGCATTTTCATGCATTAATCCCCACAAGAACACTGAGTGCTACCCAGTAATGTTATCACATTCAATAAAAGAGATTGCACCAGAGTTTGATGGCTGCAGTTTCTTTGGCTTGATTATTAAAAAGGATACAGCATTAAAGCATTTTCATTTTTATAGAAATGACTGTATTTTAAGCAATTCTAACAATATGCCAAGAAGCTAATAATCTGATAAACATCAGTACCGACATTCATGGGAGGTGAGACTCAAGGCCAGAAGGATAGTCAGGTTTAGCTTTTTTAAAAAAACACTGTCTTTGTTGTGTCTTAAGATTTAATAAAGCATTAGGCAAGAACATCATCAATGTGGAATAAGGTCAGAAAAGAAGTGATAGAGTTAGAATCGTAGAGGGGACACTTTATCTATCATTTACTGCAGGAATCATGGAAATTATGTAAATTGGCTAAAATCAAGCAACTGGCTGATAGTAGTATCTTTTTTATACAACAGTGACTATAGGAAAATTATGTATAGGAGTTATAACATCCTGCATGGTTGGCCTACTACACCAATCAAACTTTAAAATGATAAAGCATCTTATTCAAATTTAGCAGATAACAAAAAATAGTATAAGAGATAATCTTGGGACTGGTGAGATAATATAACAGGACAGTGCTTGCCTTGCACTGGTCCAACCTGTTTTATCCCAGGAATTCCGTTTCGTATATTCTTCAGATACTACACTTGATCTTAGCCAAAAGGCCGATATTCTTCAGAGCACTGCCAGGAATAATTCCTGAATTCAGGTCAAGGAGTAAGCAACAAACATCATCAGATGTGGAATCAAATGATAGATATTATCTGTACTGCATGGGGCTATAGTCAAGATAAATAAAAACCATGCTCTCGGGATCTAGGCCTTAATAATTAAATAGGCTTTACTTGATTCTCAATTTTTTTCCAAGTTGGACAAACCCTAACTTACCCTAACTACAATAGACATAGCATGGAAGTTCGAGTATGTGCTCTTCCACAAATGTTGGCTTGTCATGAGTTTGTCTAAGGAAAATAAACTCCATGGTATGGAATGATAATAAGAGCTGAGTTGGGCACTAGGGATGGAGTTTAGTGGCAGAGCACCTGTATTAGGTGTGTGAGATCCTGAGTTCAATCCCTGATTCATATGTAAGAAATTAGGAATTGACAAAATCTCTGCTATCAAAAGTTACTTTATCCTCCTTTTAACACTATTCTTTTCTTTTCAACATGCAGAATTCCTTATAATCTTGAATTAAGTGCTTTTTATGAATTGCATATTCTATTAAAAGCATGTCTTCTTCAAAAGTTCTTTCTATTATCCCAAGGACCTAAACTTGGGAACACAGAAGTTCAAAATACTATTTTTTAACCTCTAATCCTCTTCTGAGATCATGAAATGATATGACAAACTTCAGCAGAGAACACTGTTATTAGTTAAAACACTTTTTAAAGATCCAATAATTGTTTGCAAAGCTGTAGTTTCTTCTTCCCAAATTCCTGAGTGGTAGAAATTCATCTCAGTATTGGGAGCTAAAATTGTCAGAAAATTTAATTGAAATATCAAAAGAGAGTGGTTGCAGGTAAGGTTTGGGCACATTCTGATTATCTAATCAATGGGGGTTGGAGCAATAGCACAGCGGGTGGGGCATTTGCCTTGCATGCGGCCGACCCGGGTTCAAATCCCAGCATCTCATATGGTACCCTAAGCACCACCAGGAGTAACTCTTGAGTGCAAAGCCAAGAGTAAACCCTGAGCATTGCCGGATGCGACCCAAAAAAGCAAATAAATAAATAAATAAATAAATAAATATTATTATCTAATCAAGTAATGTAGATTACATAACTGGCATAATTGACATATTTAGTGATGTTTAGTCTTGGTCTTCCTTGTTCCCTTTCTCCCTAAAACAAAACACCAACAACAACAACGATAACAACAATAAGAAAAAACAACAACAAGAACAAAAAGTCCAGGCAACTATGTTGCAAAGTATGTTTTTAAACATGCAAAGAATTTAGACAAATTGGAGAACAGGTTAAAAAAAAGTGTTAATAAAGAGATGAAAATATTTCTATGAAAAAACCAAAATAATAACAAAGTAATTCAGTGTACATATGTAATTAATAGTGGAAAACCTGTTCATTCAAAGAATAATACAATAGGAAGCCATGGACTTTTAAATAGCTTAAACAGGAACCGGAGAGATAGTACAGTGGGTACGGCTCTTGCCTTGCATGTAGTGCAAAGTCAGGAGTAACCCTTCAGCATTTCTGTGTATGGTACAAAAAAAAAACCAAAATAAATAAGTAGCTTACACAACAGAATTTTATTACTAATTAGACTAACACTTGACTGAACTTATGTAAAAAATAAAAAACATTTGGTCCTTTATAAAAGGTAAAGGCCCTCCCTTGATCGTCGATTTGCTCGAGCGGGCCCAGTAACGTCTCCATTGGAGACTTTGTTGTTACTGTGTCTGGCATATCGAATACTCTCAGTAGCTTGCCGGGCTCTCCGAGAGGGGCGGAGGAACGAACTCGGGTCGGCCATGTTGGCCGCTTGTAAGGCGAATGCCCTACCCGCTGTGCTATCGCTCCGGTCCTTTATATTAACAAATATTCTCTATTGATTGTTTCATATGTAGGCACATTTTTAAAATGTTTATATACAAGACAAGCTTATATTAAAACAAATCCAGTGATTTACAGTGTTTTATTGATATTGGGTCCAAATTTAATTCCACTACAGTTAAGTTATATTAGTGTTTTTGAACTCTTTTCTGACTGTTGCCCCCTTCTAATCTTAATTCCTTCTGTGTTCCCCCTATCAAACCTGTTGACACCTAATCTTTTCATGGCCCACCATTTGTGTGTTTTTTGCCTTGAAATGCTCTGAGAGAACACAATGGGGCAATATGGGCCTGGGCTGAGAAACTCTGAATTATACTTTGAGTAATTTCCATGGTAACTCAACTCCTTATTTCTCTGAGTTTGCTACAAAATGTTAAGCATCTCTTTTCCTAGTACGCAGAAGTTAAAGGAAGCTACTTAAACTCATAAGCAAAATATTGATTTTTTTATTCCTATTATCACTTTCATTTGTCAAAAAGTGTGTTTAAAATACATATATTTGTTCCCTTACCAATAATAGAAAAATGTGAGACTCGCATGTGGGTGTAAGAAGTGAGATATAAAAAAAAACTTTTCTGTAGTCGAGGATGTGACTCAAACACTTGTTGCATGTGTGAGGACCTAGGTTTCATTCCTGGTATTAAACAAACCCACAACATCTCTGAATGTAGCCTCATAACCCGTGAACTTCAACAGAAATCTAGAACAATGACAGGTGTGGGTCTCAGAGCAATATATTTTTAAGTAAATTTTAATTTTACGAAAAATTTAATTTTATCACGAATAATATTAGAAGCTTGGTAAAATAAAGAATCCCCTTTATTTCCACCAGAAATCCTGACTCTGGCACAAGACTGAAGGAATTCTTAAAGAAATGCTTTGTATAGTACTAGTATTGATCTATGTGTGCCTTTTGATCTAGTTACCTCCCAGGCAAGTTTAGTTTGTTGGCAAGTGCTCATGTTTCACCATGGACTCTCTGAGCCCAGTCATAGACAGTCTCAGAACCAATGACTAGCTTCCTTTTCCTCTACTGTTAAATTACTGAAAGAATACTTGGCCCATGGCCTCTGCCTTCATAGTCTGTCATTGTCTCCTCTTTTTGACTCCATGTTCTTCAATATATTGTGAAATAAACCAGTGGAATTTGTGTTTATCAGGGGACTTTTGAAAACAGGTTTTGAGGAAAATTTACTGTTAGTATCAAGGAAGTATAGGAAGTGTGAAATATGGAGTACTTCACCAAGGGATCTGAGATCACATCCAAACCCCATCCTCACACCAGTCTTCTAGTTCACTAAAGAGAAGGCTGAGCTTGACCAAAATTTTAAAAGCAAAACTGAATAAAAAATTCAGTGCACTGAATAAAAAATTTCCTGTACTTCTATAGTCACAGTGTATTACTGGAGAATTCCATCAGCTGTCCCCTAAAAGAAGCTTACATTCTGCAATTAGAGTAAAGTAGACTCCAGAGACTCTTGGACAACATCCTCATCACTAAAACACCTATGAGAGCGATAGGAATTAACCATAACAAGGAAGAAAATTCTTCTTAAAGCATATTCTCTTATTATCTGATGAATTTAGTGAAAAAATAGATGCAAGTGTAAAAAATTAAAGTTTTTTTAAAAATAAAGAACATAAAAATACTTCATGACTAATTTTATATTACTCAAGAATATCACCAAGTTAATGTAACCAAAATAAAAGCAAAATTTACATTTATTGTTATGCCTATTATGTTTGAAATTAGTCTAGCTTAAATGTTACATATCCTTAAAATTAATACACCAGCTCTTGAAACATGTGAACAGTGCTAGAATAGAGTTGAATTATCTAAAGTCCATTATTGAAAGAGTAGTCTTTGGCCTGCTCTTTTTCATTCACCTGAAGTTGTCATGTAGTTAAATACCAATCTCACTTATTACATACAATTTGACTTAATAGGTGGGATTTTTTGCATGTATTAAAAAGGCTTAGCTCTTGTTTATGTCAGGACGGTGGATATAAGTGTCAAGAAGAAGATACCCTTTTCTTTTGAAATGTGCTTCTGATCATAAGCATCTTGATCAATTTAAGGGTAATTATCTCCATTCTGATATTTAAACTCCAGTCATAACAACTTCAGGATAAGTTGATTTTCTCTTCCATTCCTCAGTTGTCTGAGGTTTGGAAAGAGATTCCCTCAAATCTACTTAGTTAAAACACTGAGTTTCTAGAACTTTTTAAAGTACTTCAATAAATCAAATCCATCAACAGATGAAGACCTTTTTAATTCTCAAAGAATTTGAAAAAACAAATTGCAGAATTAAAAGTAATATAACAGAAACAATAACACTCACTTGAATGACTATGCAAGTGCAATTTATTTTATTAGAATCAGTGGCATGCAATGCAAATTCCTTACACTGTACTATCTCTCCAGCTCCTGTCTTATTTTAAAATAAAAAATAATATACTTGCTTTATTCAGAGGATTCCTATGCACATTGCTTTCTTGCTTTCTCTTTTTAAATGTCCATTTCTATATAAACTGGTATGGTAGTTTCCAAACATAAATATGTATGAGAATCAATGAAGTCTTATATCTATGTCTCTATTTTTTACAATTCATCCAATATTTGAAGATCTTTTATTTATTTATTTATTTATAAAATTTATTTATTGAATGATCGTGAAAAAAGTTACAAAGCTTTCAAGTTTAAGTCTTGGTCATACTATGATCAAACACCCTTTCCTTCACCAGTAATTATTTTTCACCACCAAGAACCCCAATATACCCCCTTCCCACCCCTCCCGATGCCGGTGAGGCAGAAGATTTCTGCTTAACTCTCTATTTCAATTACATTCATTATTTCGACAAAAGATGCACCATTATTGTTTGGAATTTCCCCCCAACAATCAGAACTCCTGAAAAGGCATTGTGAAATAATTTGTTTTCTATTGCTGGTTATGAAAACCATATGATGTCACAATAGTGGCCACACAATTTTCGATTTCTAATATTTTACTATTAGATTTCTATTTCTAATATTTTACTATTAGTCACACCCACCACCTGGCCCCCTGGCGCCGTGTAATCCCATCAGCGGCCAAGACTCAGAGACTATAAAATCCAGATCCCGGACGAGAGCAGTGCAGTCTCTGCCCCCGCGCCACGGTGTTCCTTCCCGGAGTCCCTTGGAGGGGAGCGGGTTGAGCTTTCCTCCCTGCCCCGGCCAGGGCTACGGCAGCCGGAGACCTCCAGGACCAGCCACCACCATGATGAGACCACTCTCCGCACACCTGAAGGTACTGGCAGAGGGACAAAGCCACGCGGGTTCCGGGGCCGAGACCTCCAAGCCTACTCGAATTGGAGTCGAGCATCTTCCACCCAGATCCTCCAAATTCCAGTAGGCGGGGGTCACACCCACCACCTGGCCCCCTGGCGCTGTGTAATCCCATCAGCGGCCAAGACTCAGAGACTATAAAATCCAGATCCCGGACGAGAGCAGTGCAGTCTCTGCCCCCGCGCCTCGGTGTTCCTCCCTGGAGTCCCTTGGAGGGGAGTGGGTTGAGCTTTCCTCCCCGCCCCGGCCAGGGCTACGGCAGCCGGAGACCTCCAGGACCAGCCACCACCATGATGAGACCACTCTCCGCACACCTGAAGGTACTGGCAGAGGGACAAAGCCACGCGGGTTCCGGGGCCGAGACCTCCAAGCCTACTCGAATTGGAGTCGAGCATCTTCCACCCAGATCCTCCAAATTCCAGTAGGCGGGGGTCACACCCACCACCTGGCCCCCTGGCGCCGTGTAATCCCATCAGCGGCCAAGACTCAGAGACTATAAAATCCAGATCCCGGACGAGAGCAGTGCAGTCTCTGCCCCCGCGCCTCGGTGTTCCTCCCCGGAGTCCCTTGGAGGGGAGCGGGTTGAGCTTTCCTCCCCGCCCCGGCCAGGGCTACGGCAGCCGGAGACCTCCAGGACCAGCCACCACCATGATGAGACCACTCTCCGCACACCTGAAGGTACTGGCAGAGGGACAAAGCCACGCGGGTTCCGGGGCCGAGACCTCCAAGCCTACTCGAATTGGAGTCGAGCATCTTCCACCCAGATCCTCCAAATTCCAGTAGGCGGGGGTCACACCCACCACCTGGCCCCCTGGCACCGTGTAATCCCATCAGCGGCCAAGACTCAGAGACTATAAAATCCAGCTCCCGGAACCACGCGGCCACATTCGCGGCCACGCGACATCTTATCAGGACATCTTTTTTATGACATCTTATTATCTCATTCCTACTTTGGACAAACTTGCAGGCTGTCGAATGTAGCCTGCCCACAGGGCAGAGTCTGGCAAACTCCCCGTGGCCTACCAAATATGCCAAATACCAGTAACAATGATGGGTCTCATTCTCCTAAAGAGCCCTGAATATAATCTCAGGGCTAGGATGAAAGAGACGTTACTGGGGCCTGCTCGAGGCAATCGACGATTAACAGGATGATGAAATGAAATGAAATGAAAAATGAATATTTTACTAATTAAGTCTGGACGGATTTCTGCCAACAGCCGCATAATTATGAGACTGATTTCTGTGAGTCTGGTGCCATGGCTGTGCTGGAGAGCTGCTCGTGGGGGCAACTCATCCTCGGTCAGGCATGAAGGAGGAGCTGGTTTCACTCCCTTTCCCATGAGGCTGCAGTTGCTCTGTCACTGCTGGCTCATACCTGGCTTTCCAATAAGCTCTGAGGAGGTGACCACCATGCTGCTGGGGGAGGGGGGGAGAAGGTGGAAGAGACAGATGCTCCCTCCCTCCCGGGTGGGGGGGCATGGCACCACAGTTCAATGCATAGTCCATCCACACCTCTGCCACAAGCTGCCAGGCTCTGGACCAAGTCCGTGTGCCTCTGGAGCCATGGCTGTGCTGGAGAGCTGCTTATGGGGGTCAACTCCGAAGACCTTAAGTACAGTACCAAATATTGATAAACATTTGGAGATTACTCTCTATAACAGGATATTATAATTGAATATATATTATATCTAAACAGGATATTGTCATGGAAAGCATATAAAAACCAAATCCCTCCAAAAAAGCCAAAAAAACCCAAATCATTTAATTTTTTAAATTTATTTTTTGTTGAATCACTGTGAGGTACAGTTACAAAGCTTTCATGTTTGAATTTTAGTCACAAAATGATCGAATACCCGTCCCTCCACTAATGCACATTTTCCACCAGTATCCCTACAATGCTCCCCAGCCCAACCCTCACTTGCCCTCTATGGTAGACAATTTTACCCATACTCTCTCTCTAGTTTTGGGCGTTGTGGTTTTCAATACAGATACAGAATGGCTATCAAGTTTGGTCCTTTATCTGCTTTCAATACACTTCTCCCATCCTGAACTATCCTTCCAACCATCATTGACTTAATGACCCCTTCTCTATTCCAGCTGCCTTCTCCCTCTGCTTATGAGGCAGCCTTCTAACCATGGAGTAATATTTCTGACCCTTGTGTCTACTGTCCTTGCGTATCAGTCTCATATTGTTATTTTATATTCCATAAATGAGTGCAGTTATTCTTTGTCTGTTATTCCAAAGTCCTTCCTGATTGCCCCAGGGCAAAACACCCCTTCAAGATGTTTTTCTCTTTTCCCTAGACCAATAACTCTATCAACCTCTCAATACTAGTTATTTTTGTATGAACACAGTAAGAGATGACATTGAGGCTTGTAGGGCAGTTCTCCTGGGACATCTTGCCACAGACTCAGACTACAGGACTCAGGCCAGATTAATCATTCCTAACACTAGCAGGGTACAAATCTAGTTATTACTTTTTGGATCATGACAGCGTTTGTCCATACCCAAGCTCTTAATTTATAGTTAAGCATTATGGCGCTTTGGCCAGGCACATCTCCATGCCAGGGTAGCACATAGCTTACTGCTTGCCCTGGTTCCATCCAGTCCCTCCTTGGGACCCTGCTTTTGGGGGCACTAGGAAATAAAGGTAGCTGAGGCTTAGGTGAGAGAACAGATGCCCAGGAAGAAAATATCACTGAGAGTCACATTACAAAAGCATGTCTTCTTGTGTCCATACAAAAAAAAAACTGCTCTGAATAAACTATGCAAAGAACTTAGGGAGAAGAGAAAAACAATATTTACAAGTCAACAGAGAACAAAGAAAGAAGTTACAAATAAACACAGAGGAATGGGAGCACTGTGATGGGAGCAACCCAATAAACCTAAACTACCTGAGGCTATGCAGGAAGGACAAAAACTGTTATCCTACAGAAGTTTATTGAATAAATACTTAGTAAATACCTTAACTTAGTCTAAGGTAATAAGGATATCTTTAATTCCTCAAATAATTGTCTAGAAATATTGTGAGGAACAGGTCTAGATAGCTTTTTCAGATCCTCTTTATAGGAACCCACATTGCAAAATAACTTGTTTTTCTGCCCCTGAGCAAGGAATTCAGATACAGGTGTCCCGAATTGCAAGTCACGAGAAGGGTGGGTGTCAGACCAGATAACCCAATGTCTCCCACAAGGCCTATGTCACAAGTCCAAGGATTGCCCTAAAAACCAGGACGTTCCTAAGCACTGACGCAAATGCTGATCTTTAAACTATAGGCTAAGGAGTGATGTACTTTTAAATGGATAGGTCAGGAAAGTAGGTGTTGTTACAGATCTATTGGTTATGAAATGCGCGGGCTCTGCTGTAACGACTGATGAAGGCCTATATAAGATCTTCCTTGGAGAAGCTCCGGGTCTTGCCCAACCTGCTGGATCTGCGTGTCTGTGTCGGCGGCTCAACCCTGGCTAGCCAGTCTCACAATAAACCCTGCTTGCTGTTTGCAGTCTCTAGAGTCTTTTTGTCGTTAAAGGGAGATCTCGATTCTCGCCCTAACAATATTGGATCAGAAAGAGGGACAAATCATTGTCTACGCTAGACAAGATTCTGAAGATCAAGTTTAGCAATTAAATTTAGCAGTTTAAGTTAAATTCTCTACTTGCTCCCACCAACCACAGGTGACGAAGGGATTAAAATCAGGAGCCCCACCCTCCTCTCCCCTGTCTGCTTCCACCAACTGCCAGAGACCCAGGGATTGGATTGCACACAGAAGACCCACCCTACCCCTACGGTACCAGATAAATACCTCAAGGCAGACCTCCACTACCCAGCCGCTGCCACACTCTAGGACACTTTCCAGACCACGCGGCCGCGACACTTAATATCCATCTTCCAGAATTGCCGTACCATATTTGATAGGGTTCAAATATGGTTTGAACCATGGGGACACCTTCAAGGGCAATTAGAGGCCTCCCCAAAAGCCTCTATCCCTCTCGGAGAGCCTGGCAGGCAACCGGAAGTATTCTGCCCACAAGCAGAGCCTCGCAAGCTATCCATTTTATATTCGATATGTCAAAACCAGTAATTACAATGAGTCTCATTCCCCTGACCCTGAAGGTGTCACCAATATGGCAGCGTTGAGAAGGATGAGAAAGGAGAGGCTGATAAAATCTCAAGGCCGAACTAGTCTGCCAAAACGAAGGAAGACAAAAATGATCATCTGTACTTTTAATGCACGTATGCTAGCATCGGATGCATCCATCGAGGACCTGATGGTACAAGTGCGAAAGATCAAGTATGACATCATTGGTCTGACTGAGAGAAGAAGGCACCGATCACATCATGCCATTTTCGACACTGGAGAAGAATTTTTCCTCGGAACATGCGATACAAGAGGCATCAGAGGCATCGGTGTCCTTGTCAACACGAACTTGGCCATGAGCATTGATTCATTCGAGTGCCTAACATTCCAAATCACACATTTACATTTGAATAGATGTGGCTCACTGCCAGCTATCTTCATTGTCTATCTTCATTGACTATCTTCATTGTCTCTGCACCAACTTCCAATTATGATGAAGGAGAAATTGAGAAGTTCTACATGGATCTGGAGAAGTTCTATAAAGTAGAGCACACCTTCTACAAGATCATTGTGGGTGATTTTAATGCCAAGATACGACCGAGAAGATCAGCCAAAGAACCCATGGCCATCGGGACCCATGGCCTAGAATGGAACGAACAGGGTGAGAGACTGTCTGAGTTCATCATGTTGATCAAGACCATTCATGGTAATTCACAGTTCCAGACGGCCGAATCTAAACGTTGGACATGGGAGTCTCCTGGTGGACGGTTCCACAACGAAATAGACCACATCATATTCAATCGACAGTTTTGCCTGACCGATGTTGCTGTTGACCCAAAATTCCAAATGGGATCGGACCACCATCTCCTTTGTGCAAAATTCTACTTCACAGAGTGGGGAGAAAGGGCTGAAAAGTTTAAGAAGAGAACTCCCAGAACAATCACCAACTGGGAGCTCTTTGGCACTGTTGCTGTAACATGGGAAGATGCCATTGTTGACAACATTGACAAGGAATACGATCCACTGATTCAGCACCTCCATGATTGTGCAAGGAATGCCAAGAGAGAGATAGCCACACAAAAAAATGCCTGTCTTCAAAAATTCTTGAGCTTATTCGCCAACGTGTTTTGGTGCATGCCTCAGGCAACCACAAGCAAATGTCCGAGCTCGCAAAGCAGTGCAGAGATGCAATCAAGGAAGACCTTAAAGAGAGAAGAGCAGAAGTGCTGGTAGATGTGGCAGAAGCCCGGAAAAGCATTCGTACTGCCCCCCTGTCCTTCGCCAACTACAAGACCAAGATGATTGCCCTCTGACATCCTGATGGATCTATCACATCTTCCAGAAGGGCAATGGAGAAGATTATCCATGACTTCTACTCAGATCTCTTCGATAGCCATGTCCACCTGCCCACATACCAAATTCCCCAGGATGGATATGTCATTCCCAATGTTCTCCCTTCCGAAATTCAACATGCCATCTCGTCGGTAAAGAAACAAAGAGCCCCTGGCCCAGACAAGATCAGACATTAATACCCGAAGAACCTGCCATCAGTACTCACCAATACGCTTGCTCAGATCTTCACACACTACCTGTCTGAATGCAAGGTTCCATTCCAATGGAAAACCAGCAGGATTGTACTACTGTACAAGAAGGGAGACATCCACGACATTGGCAACTATCGCCCAATCTGCCTATTGTCTGTTGTATACAAGCTGTTCACTCAAGTCATCCTGAATAGGATTGGCAGAACACTAGATGAAGGACAACCACACGAGCAAGCTGGGTTCTGCAAAAAATTCAGCACCATCGACCATATCTACACAATAACCAAGCTCATTGAGGTTTCTTGGGAGTTCAAGATGCCGCTCTGTCTAACATTCGTTGATTTAAAGAAGGACTTCGATTCTGTTGTGACAGAAGCAGTCATTGAAGCCCTAGCCAATCAGGGCATTCAAACTCAATACATCAGGATCTTCTGTGAGCTGTATTACGGATTCACTACCAGCATCTCACCATTCTACAAAGAAGTAAACATTAATGTCAAGAGAGGTGTTTGGCAGGGTGATACCATTTCTCTGAAACTCTTCAGTGCCACCCTCGAGAACATCATGTAACAACTGGAATGGGAAGAAATGTGAGTGAAGATAGATGGTCGGTAACTACACCACCTCCACTTTGCTGATGATATTGCTCTAATAATACCAAACATTAGCCAAGCGGCACAAATGCTGGCTGACTTCAACCGTGAGTGTGGAAAGGTCAGACTACAGCTGAATCTTACGAAGACAAGGTTTATGGAAACAAACTCATTCCTGATGCTCCATTCGGTCTCAATGGAACGACCATCTCTGAATGCAACAATTATGTGTACGTAGGTCGAGAAGTCAGCATGATGAATGACCTGGCACCTGAGTTGTGCAGGAGGAAGAGAGTAGCTTGGAATGCCTTCAAGAGTGTCAAAGAAATAGCTAAGAGGACAAAGAACCTCCGGCTCCGGGCACATCTCTTTGATTCCACTGATCTTCGTGCATTAACATACGCCTCAGAGACCTGGGCCCTACGCAAACAGGATGAGAACACTATTCGAATCTCCCAAAGAGGAATTGAAAGAGCTATGCTCGGAGTATCACGTTTCACTCAAATGAGAGAAAGAATCCGGAATTTCTACCTCCATCGATGATCAAGAATCAGGGACACTATCTCATTTGCCAAGGCATCAAAATTCAGAGGGGCTGGACACGTAATGAGATTTAGAGACTACCGCTAGACTAGAGCCATTACCGACTGGATTCCACAGGACATCAAAAGACCACGTGGCTGCCCACCTACCAGATGGTCAGACTTCTTCATCAAGATCACAAACAGGTTTGAGGCTCTTCATGTTCCTAGAACAAACAGATGCCATTGGGCTATACTAGCACACGACAGGGACAAATGGAGATATTACTGGCACCCGCTCGAGCAAATCGATGATTAACGGGAAGTCAAGTGATCAAGTTAAATCATGATTAAACAAAAGAAGACTAGTTCTGAGTTAAAAATAATTCTTAATTTACCTACCCACTCCCCTCTTTCACAGTGATTTCCCGTTTGTAGAGCATATGTATACATGATAGAAATGACATGGATTTATCCTGTTGCAATTAATCATGACTTCAAGATACTTATATGTGTTCCCCAGTTTAGTTGGATCACATATCTAGCAATACAGATTTAAAAGTGAGCAATAAATGGTCTTTAACAATAGTGAAATGAGAAGAACCAAAATAAGCCTATATTCACTGTTACTGTGTAAAAATAGTAGTATTTATGGATAAATAAATATAAAAATTTTAAAGCAAGGTAGAGAGAGTGAAGATAGCACAATGGTCAGGAACATGTAGGAACCTAAATTCAGTTCTTAGCATTGCATGGCCCTCGGACAATCAATGAGTGTAATGCTGGATACCCCCAAACACTGTGAGATATGACATTGGGAGTTCTCTAAGCATCACTGGGTTGATATGTTAGTATATACCACTTCTGGGCCTAAGAAGCACCATATTATAGACTGAGGGTCACGAGAAGTATCCCCCAAACTCCTGAGTACTACTTGAGACTTTTCCCACCCACACTAAAAATAAAGTTTAAACTGTCTGGAAAATAAAAGTAAAATGTTCTTGCTTTGAATTGGAAGGCCAAAACACATAAAATAGTTTCTTTAGGTAACATTATTCAAGCTATATAAAATGTCCTTTGAATATGTCATATTTATTCTATAGAACATATGATGGATCAATGTTAAGAAACCAGTAAGTGGTAAACAGAAAAAACAACTATTGTTAACTACAGAGAAACTAGAGATTTGATAGATGAAAATATAAAATGATGTAAAATGACACTAACACAAGAATAGAAAAAAAAAGGAAATCTCTATTTTAATCTCTAAGTCTTACAAAACAGTAATCAAAAAGAGGACATATCTGATTAACAACACTATTAGCATTATTTTAGACCCGTTATCTATGAAAATGTAGTTTTAAATACCACAAACTTAGAAATGTTAAATATACAATGACAATGTTATAACTTATGATATATATGATGGCATATTCAGAAAATCATGGCAGAGCCTGGCAAGCTACCTGTGGCATATTCGATATGCCAAAAACAGTAGCAATAACAGGTCTCATTCCCCTGACCCTGAAAGAGCCTCCAACATGGCAGCGTTGGGAAAGACGAATAAGGAGAGGCTGCTAAAATCTCAGGGCTGGAACAAATAGAGACGTAACTGGCACCTACTTGAGTAAACTGATGAACAAGAGGATGATAGCGATACAGTGATACAGTGACACAGAAAATCACTGATTTAAGTTTGAAAATTATATAAATCAAAAGAAATCTTTGTTGTTGCTTTTGTTGTCAAGACTTACTCTTGTCTTTACACTCAGAAATAGCTCCTAGTGGTGCTCAGGGGACCATCTAGGATGCTGGGGAGTGAATCAGGGTTGGCTGCACCCAAAGTAATGCTGTGCTATCTCGTTGGCCCCACAAAATAAATTTTAAACAGTAAAAGTTATATTAAAGTCAGTAAAAATATCTATTGCACGAGTATGAGCATGAGCATCCTGTTGTTCGTCAAGTTCCTTGTGCAGGCACCAGTAACGTCTCCTTCTTCCTAGCATTGAGATTTTAAAAGAGCCATTTCAATGCTCTTTCAGGATTAGGAGAATGAGACCCATCATTGTTACTGGTATTTGGCATATTGAGTACGACACGGGAAGTTTGCCAGAATCTGCCGTGCGGGCAGGATACTTTTGGTAGCCTGTCAGGTTCTCCAAAGGAAAAATAAGATAATAAGACATCGCATGGCCGCAAATGCTGCCACACGCTTCCGGGAGCTGGGTTTTATAGTCTCTGTGTCTTGGCCATTGATGGGACCAACCCGGCGCTGGCGGCAGTTGGTTGGTGTGACGCCTACCTACTGGAAGATGGGGGGGGGTCTGGTTGGAGAAGGCCCAGTCCCAGCCCGAGTAGGCTTGGAGACCTCAGCCCCGGGACCTGCATGCCTGGGTTCCTCTGCCAGTTCTTTCATGCATGAGGCCCTTCAGAACATGTGGAGAGTGGTCCCAGCACGGCCTTGGCTAGCTCCGGAGGTCCTCAGCTGCTGGGGCTCTGCTCGGGGCGGGGCAGGGGAGAGAAACTCAACCCTCCTCCCTCCAAGGGGCCCCAGTAAGGACAGCCAGGCGCGGGGGCAGGAGACTGCGTTGTTCTCCTCCGGGAACTGGGTTTTATAGTCTCTGTGTCTTGGCCGTTGATGGAACCAACCTGGCGCTGGTGGCAGCTGGTGGGTGTGACGCCTACCTACTGGAAGATGGGGGGTCTGGTTGGAGAAGGCCCACTCCCAGTTCGAGTAGGCTTGGAGACCTCAGCCTCGGGACCCGCATGCCTGGGTTCCTCTGCCAGTTCTTTCATGGATGAGACCCGTCCAAACATGTGGAGAGTTGTCCCAGCATGGCCGTGGCTGGCTCCAGAGGTCCTCAGCTGCTGGGGCTCTACTGCGGGTGGGGGGGGAGGGGAGAAAAACTCAACCCTGCCCCCTCCAAGGGGCCCTGGTGAGGACAGCCAGGCATGGGGACAGGAGACTTTGTGCGCTCGTTTCTCCGTGCATTCCCCGGGCCCGGCTTCTTTTCGCCGTCGTCCAGTGCCACCGCCATGGTGCGCATGAACGTGCTGGCCGATGCACTCAAGACCATCAACAATGCCGAGAAGAGTGGCAAGCGCCAGGTGCTCATCTGGCCATGCTCCAAGGTCATTGTCAGGTTCCTCACCATCATGATGAAGCACGGTTACATCTGAAAGTTTTGAAATCATTGTTGATCACCGCGCTGGGAAGATTGTCATGAACCTTACAAGCAGGTTGAACAAGCGTGGCGTGATCATCCCCAGATTTGACGTGCAGCTCAAAGATCTAGAAAAGTGGCAGAACAACTTGCTCCCATCCCATCAGTTCGGTTTCATTGCACTGACAACCTCAGCTGGCATCATGGACCAAGAAGAAACAAAGATCTACTGCATATCAGGAAAAACTGACAAAAACTTACAAAGGGACTACTAAAACAAAATGAAATATTTTAGAAAAAAATCCAATAACCCCATCAGAGATGGGGAAATGAGAACAGATATTTCTCTGAAAGAGACTTCTCAATGAGTAGCAGGCATATAAAGAAGTGTTTATAATTATGTATTATTGTGGAGCTGCTAATCAAAACAATATCACTGTATCATTGAATCACTGTCATCCCATTGTTCATTGATTTGCCTGAGCAGGCGCCAGTAATATTTCCATTCGTCCCTGTCCCTGTCCTGATATTTTAGCAGCCTCTCCTTACTTGTCCTTTCCAATGCCGCCGTATTGGAGGCTCTTTCAGGGTCAGGAGAATGAGACCCGTTATTGCTACTGTTTTCGGCATATCGTATATGCAACGGGTAGCTTGCTAGGCTCTGCCGTGATCACAACAATAATAAGATATAATTTCACACAAGTGAGAATGTTCTATATCAAAAAGACTGGAAACAACTACTATTGATATGTGGTGACAGAGGAATTATCATTTACTGTTCATGGGAGCAGCATTGTGTTCTGGTTCAGCCTCTGCAGAAGACAGTATGGAGATTATTCAAAAAAGTAAAAACTGAGCTCCCATGTGACCAGCAATTTCACTTCTTTGTATCTAAGCCGCAAAGCATATATAAGATTTATTTAAAAGAGTATATGCACACCTGTGTTCATTGCAATGCTCAGTATAACAGTCAGGATACAGAAATAATTCAAATGTCCAATTAAAAATGAATAAATTGTGGCATATATATAAACATATATATGAAACCATGTAGTTTACTGCAATATGGATAGAAATGTCGGACATCATGTTAAGCAAAATAAGTCAGAGGGAGAAGGACAAATAATGGATGATCTCACTTAGGTGTTGAAGATAGAGAGAAACAAAATAAGGAATCAGACATAATTGAGCAATTGCAGACCCTTGATCTTAGATTACAAAGCCTACTATCAAGTTGTGGGGGCAGAGGGGAAAGATTAGACCAGAGGAATATCAATAGCAGATTAGGGGACTTTGATGGTAGTCAGATATAACTACTTTGATGGTAGTCAGATATCACTTTCATAAATTTTATGATATTGTAACTAGATCAACTAAACTATAGTGAAACAATTAAAAAATTTTGGCTTTTGAGCCATACCTAAAGGTATTTAGAGAGCCATAATGGTGCCAGTGATTGAATCAGGGTCAGGGACATGCAAGCACCTTACCCTTTGTCTTATCTTCCCAACTTCATAAAAAAATTAATTAAGTTTGAGAAAAAAGAGACAAAGAAAACAGGTATTTTAGAGAGCTACCTTTAGGGAGAAATTTTCACGTTAGTATCTTTCACAAAAGGGTAATGTTACCCAATCATTTAGAGGCATCCATACATAATTGCCAGGCATATTTGGAGGTTGTATGCTGTTAAGAGGTTGGAGCACAGGAACATAACTACTCTTTTTGTGAACTTATGTGAATTACAACTATCCCTTTGAAAAGTGTCTGGGGACTTTTTATGAATTAGTAGAATTCAGTTAAACATGATGAAACTTAGAGGTATTGAGATGCAGATGTTTCTGTTAGTTCTACTCTTTTTTATATCTAAATTATATTAATTATGAGTGTCACTATCTTAAATGAGATCTACCAATTGAACCCATGCCGTTATTTAAAATGGACTTCAGATGATCAATGTATAACAAATTACTTTAACTGTACAGTGATAAATAAGTGAAGCCTATTGATCTCCATATACGTAGTTTTATCATTCCTTAAGACATCCACAGTTAACCATCAGACACAGAAATGCATACAGACCATTCTTTTGCATTTTTCCCCAGATCACAATATTTTGATGAAAGCTAATGTTTAACTTTAATTAGGGATTATTGATAAACTATTCCATTTATTATTTCATCATTGATCACTTTATATCCTATTACTCATTGATTTTCTTGAGTGGGCACCAGTAATGTCTCCATTTGTCCCTGTCATGTGCTAGTGTAGCCCAATAGCATTTGCTCCCTACAGAAACATGAAGAGCCTCAAACCATTTGTTCAGGGTCTTGATGAGGAAGTCTGACCATCTCCTAGGTGCACGGCCACATGATCTTTTGACATCCCTTGGAATATAGTCAGTAACAGCTCTAGTCCAGCCAGCGGTCATCTCCAAATCGCATATGTGTCCAGCCCATCTCATTTTTGATTCCTTGGCAAACGAGACAGTATCCCTGATTCTCGATCGTCAATGGAGTCGGAACTCCAGATTACTTCTCTCACATTATAGTTAATAATTTATTGTGACTAAATAATAAAAATTTATAATGAATATGTGTTTATATATACGATTATATATAATAATCACACATTTGAAAATGCATGTCTTCAGGCATTTACTGGACATCTTGGTACCAATTCCTGGTAAATAAATGAGAATTACAATGCTCCAAATAACAAATTCAATAATCTTGGCACTGTCGTCTCGTTATTCATCAATTTGGTGGAGCAAGCACCAACAATGTCTCCATTGTGAGACTTGTTGTTACTGCTTTTGGCATATTGAATACGCTGCAGGTAGCTTGCCAGGCTCTGCCGTGCAGGCGGGATACTCTTGGTAGCTTGCCAGGCTCTCCGAAAGGGAAGGAGGAATTGAACCCGGGTCGTCCGCGTGCAAGACAAATGCCCTACCGACTGTTCTAAAAAGATTGCATTAATGTCTTGATATTTTTCCTTCCAATGTCTTTTCTTGTAATATAGTTTTGCCAAATTGACATTATGCCTTGTGCATTGTTCTTATATTGCTTTATTTTAATGTTATAAACATATTCTAAGTCATAAAAATTATTCAAATATGCTTTTATATTATTTTATAATATATTTAAATGTTTCTATCATTAGCTTATTTCCAGTCTTCAATATTAAAATAATCATTCAATAAACACTATAAATACATATTTGTTTATTTCTAATTTTTTAAGGAAATTCAAGAAGTAAAGGGCTGTCTTAAATTCTGAGTGCTATTTCCAGAAATGTTGTACTTATAATCACTACTTACCCTCATTTTTTAATTTTAATTACTTTTTGTTTGTTTGTTTGTTTGTGGTTCCTTGCATGGCAGTACGCAGGCTTATTTCTAGCTCTGAGCTCAAGTATTACTCTTGGCAGTGCTCAGGGAAGCATATGGGATTCTAAGAATGACCAGGATGGGCTGCATGCAAAAGAATTGCTTTAACCCCGTTCACTTTTGCCCCTAATTTATCTTCTTTTTTAAAAAAGATTTGCTTTTGTACCAAAAGATACATTGAATTTTGAATTTTTTTTAATTTGGCATTATTTTCTTTAGTCCTAGAATTCTTCCAAGAACTTTGGGAGATTTGTGACTAATTGTCATTTTTATGTATAATTCTGGATTTCTTATTATAAGATATTATACACAGTCTGGATCTAAACATATGTGTTACTTACCAAAGAGGATATTTTACCATGGCAGAAAGACCATGAATTCTGCCTTTGGAAGAAGTGTAGGACCTCCTTTATCACATTGAAACTAAACCCTCTGAATCTAAGTGTCTATATTGAAAAGAAAATTATACCATTGGCTGTGAAGAATAGAAAATGATGTGATGTTACATTGAAAGTGGTGTTTAGTGAAGGCTGAATATACCTCTCTGCTTATGAAGCTGTTTATTTAACAAAAGAGCTAAAAATGCTAGTTATGTTTAGAACTAAAGAAATATATTACTTCCCTAAGTAAATTGTAGGATTATTGACTGGTACTTTAAAGGTGAATATATGAATGAGCTCTTGCAACTCAATTCTTTGGCTTGCATCTTTAAAAGAATTGTTTCCAAGGGAACAACACAAGAAGATCCTTTAGCAAGCTATAAATTATTACTGAATCCTGTACATCATTACTGCCATGGTGATTGCTTGATTTTAGGTTAACTTCCATGCCAAACTTCATTGAACATTTATTTGTTGCTTTAAAAATAATCCTATGCTTATAAATTTTTTTCTAATATGATAGAGGCGAACAAAACACAGTTTTTCATGTTCCACTCCAGATTATTGTGGGCTCTAAAAAATTAAGAAATACAATGCTCACAATTTTTTCTCAGGTGGATGGAAGATTGGAAAAAAGATATATTTTATGAGCCATACAAACTGTTATAATTCAGTAGATTTTAGCAACAGTGGTGTTCTTAATGAGTTTTACGAAGAAGCAAAGGGATTGTAAATAATTTTGATACTGTCTTGTCTTTGACCAGTTGCTGCTAATCTTTTGAAAGATTTTCTATTTTTGACCTACATTCAGACAGATCCTGCTGTTTGACAAAGCTTGTTTTTAAATCTGATTCACAAGAGCATTGCAGGGACTCCAAAGCTTGGAGGTAATTCTCCTAGAAATATAAAAGTTCCCGTTGGATAATTAACCACTGCCACAGGAAACTTGAAGTACCCAGAAATCTGACTTTCCAGGACAACATCACTCTATTGGTAGAGTTGAGGAAACAAAGCCCTTATCCCAGCATGCTCTTCACTGGAAACTGAAGTCAGCAGCCCGTAGGGCAGAATCAATGGATCAGTGGGACATAAGAAATCTAAGACAAACATTAGGAAACAAGATGCAATTACTCTATATCTAAAGCAACTTCAGGCAATAAGATATCAAGGTTCAACTAACCTTGCACAAAATTTTCTTAGAATTTTCAATTTTAAGTTGTGAACTTTGAACTTGAATATTTTATTTATTAAAATATATTCCTTATAACTATTATATGCTTTATAACTTTTTCTGAGTGATTGTGCTCCAGTGGTTTTCCATCTCTCACATGCAGGGTTCTTTTGAAGTGTCACTTTTCTCAATGATTACCCTTTTTTAATTCTTGTTTTAGTATATCATTTAAATATAAATGGGATATTTGACCCAAATTTGAAGTAATTATAATTATGTGGGGATACCAATAATTATATTATTACAACCAATAAAAGAATTAATATTTTGTAAATAATATACCTAGGATTATACCCCATTAAGTATAAGAATAAAACTTTGACACTGACACTGCTTTATTTCTGTGACCCAAATTATAAGTGTTTTCTGACTTTTCTTGTTGGTTTCCTAGTAGATGCTTTATGTTGGAGTACTCTAATCAGCCAGATCAAATCTTTCTACCAGAGAAATTACCTAAACATTTTTTTCTCCCAACCATCCCCCAAGTATTCCCCTTTAGCAGTCACAAAATAATATTTTATATTACTTGTTACAATTAAATGGCTAATGTATCAAAAAACTTACATAAAAGAAAACTTTTGAAAATTGTGATATCTTACCCTGGGGTCATTAAGTTTTTGTCAGAGGGTTTACTAAGCTGTTTGTGGATAGTTGATCCTCCTGTATTAATGTTTTTGTTTACTGAGCTTAGTTGGCTTCTAAGTCACTTTCCCATCTAATTTGGTGAGCTCCTACTGGGACGTATTGTAGAATCTGGAAGTATCATTCCCTGGCCATGTGCTCCAGAAGCTCCATAATATTTAACTGGGCAGTGAGTTTACATGGTGGTGGTTGTGGAATATGAGCGTGGCTGCAAGGTTTTCTGAAACTATGGGGGCTTGGGGAGGTAGCTGCTGGCATCTACAAGGCAGACACTCTGCCTTCCCCTCTCCTCTGACATCTCAGGGGTTTTCGCCTGGAGACCAGTGTACCCATGAATTTTTGCTGCCTGTTGATCTCTTCCTAGATTTAAACATGAATATGTAAATTTGGGCTGATGAATGAACTTACATGACTCAGATTTAGACATTTAGTTTTAGTTATTTTTTGGAATAACTTCTCTGCTCCAAACAAACAAGATGAAACAAGCAAAAACTTCTGGTTAGCAAGCACCAACATTTTTTAAAATAGCTTCAACTGATGTTTATTTCTATATTCTTATCCAATAAGTAAGTAGTACTATTTTCAAATTTCAAAATCACAAATTTTACTAGTAAGGTCTAGTCAGAAGACAGAAATAACACCAATTATTTTATGAGAAAATTTAATATGAAGAATTGTTAGTTTGGTAAAAGAAAAAATTCTCTAGGTATCTGGATAAAGCAAAAACAAAAGTTAGCAATCAAAGGTTTCAAGGCCTAGTTTAGCTTAGACAGTGACTAAAAGACATGAGTAACAACTGTAGTTATATTGAAACTAATGGATGAAGATGGAATTGTTAGAAATTTGGAAGAGGGGCTTTGGGTTTGGGACTCAGCTCTGTGGAGTGGGAATGCTAGCAGTGTTGGTATGCTTCTTTAAATTATGATTGGCTCATTAAATAAGTGGAAACTAAGTACTGGAGTAAAGTGGAATAATTTAATATTGTTGAGGAGAGGAATGTTTCTTGCCTTCTTACTAGGTAGAGGTTGATTTCATTTTCTTACGCTTCTCCATCTTTCTCTCCCTTTGCCTATTTTCTGCCACTACTTTTTACTTCTGTCTCCTCTTGTTATACATAGAACATATACTATACATGTGCATCATGTTCATAGTTTAATAAAGAATTTCACTGTTTACATTGGTCTATGTAAATATATCAAGAGCTGAACCACATGATGAACTATGAATTACTTATGAGCACAGCATTTATATTCCCTGGAGTAAATAATTTCTTGGGTGTTTTGTTACTTGGCTTGCTAACTTTTCTCACTAATAAACCCTTTGGTTCCCAAGAGACTAACTCAACAACAGACAGAACTTAGAAACTTGAGTGCATCCTCATGAGACCCCCTCGCCACCCCCCCACCCCACTCCCACACACACTCCGTTTGAGCTGATTGATGATTAGTTTGCAGCACTGCTGTACTCTTTGGACATTTCCTTACTGCTGTCCCCTCTGAGTGCAGTTCTGCTTTTAAAAAATATTTAATTCCTTTTAGTTGATTCCATCAATTCTATTTTTATTTTATTTATTTATTTTTGGGTTTGGAGTTATAATAGCAGGCAGGGCTCAGGGCCTATTCCTGGCCCTTCACTAAGGGATCATTCCTAGTGATACTCAAGGAACCCCTTATAGTGCCCCAGATTGAAGTCTGTTTGGCCACGTGCAAGGCAAGCTCCCTACACACTGTACTATCTCTCCAGCCCCATGATTCCTTCAATTTTGATGGAAAATAATCTCAAATAATTTCCTTAGAAAAAGATACAATTTATGTAAACTTTAGAGTATGTGTTGTGACCAATTCATCTCTGCTTCAGACTTCTGCTCTCCTTGATCTACTATTAGGATTCTGATCACTTAATGTGATAAGTGCTAAGATTATCTTTTTCTCTTTCTCCTACAAGGTCTTCAGTGGACTTTCTATACTGGCCTTTGTGCTGAAGAATTTTATTTTCTTTTTTCTCTGATAACAATAATTTTTCATTTTATTTGTCCCTGACTCATAGAACTCCCACAATCCACACAATGCTCTTAAAATAATCATTACAAATATTTTCTCTCACATTTTGAATCTGCCATTTAAGTTTGGAGGAGATTGTTTTCCACTTTATTATCTAACATTTTTGTCTATTAAAATTTAATTTTTAATCCTTGTGTGTGTGTTGGTTTTTGAATGTTACTTTTATATAACATATTTTATGTTTTTTTAGTATTTTTAAAACAAAATATTCATGTATCTTTTCTATCATGCTATAGGAGATGATACACACACACACACACACACACACACATATATATATATATATAACATTTATCTGGTGGGTTACTTCGTTCAATTTTTTGTTAAAAGACACTGTTATTTTCTGTCCTTAGACTTACCTCACAAAAATAAACACAATCCACATGGAACTTAGCAATAACTACAGACTGTAGAAAGTAAGTCTGACTCATTCTTCAATTTCTTAAAATATTATTTTTTCTTTGAAGCACAAATGTTTTAATACAACTGATTATGCTACTTATATGTATGCAGTCGAGACTTTCGTGATTTTGAGTTTCTGTTCTTTTTCTGTCTATTAGTAAGGCATATTCCAGTAAAACCATTTATAATCCTTAATTTTAGTTTAGCACAGCGGTAGGGCGTTTGCCTTACAAGCGGCCAACATGGCCGACCAGAGTTCGATTCCTCCGCCCCTCTCGGAGAGCCCGGCAAGCTACCGAGAGTATTCGATATGCCAGACACAGTAACAACAAAGTCTCCAATGGAGACGTTACTGGGCCCGCTTGAGCAATTTTAGTTTATTGCTTAAACCTATCAATGCATTTTATATATTTGGGCACAATGAATTTAATGCTTACAAAATTTTATAAACAACTTTTTTTTTTACTTCCATAACACTTTAAATTTTTTTCTTTAATCACAGTGATATGCAGAGTTACAAAGTTGTTCATGATCGGGCTTCAGTCATATAATGTTCCAACACCCATCCCTTCAGCAGTGTACATTTTTTTAAAAAATTTTATTAGTGAAACACCATGAGGTACAGTTATAGACTTATAAATTTTTGTGCTTGGGTTTCAGTTATACAATGATCAAGTACCCATCCCTCCACCAGTGTCCATCCTCCACCAACACGGGTCCTAGCATCCCTCCCACCCCCTATCCCCCTCGTCCCACCCTCCCTCTGTGGCAGGGCATTCCCCCCTGTTTCTCTCTCTTCTTTTGGGTACTGTGTTTTGCAAGAGAGGCATTGAGTGGCAATCATGTTTGGTCGATAGCTTTCAGCATGCTTCTCCCACCCTGGGAGAATCCTCACAACACCCTTTATTTGGTACTCTCTTCTCCATCTGAGCTTCCCTATACCCTAGTACGTGTGGCTGGTCTCCAAGTCATGGAGCAAAATTCCTGGTACTAATCTCAGCCATTCCTGGGTGTTAGTCTCCCCTTTTGTTGCTTTATGTTCCCCAGATAAATGCAATCTTTCTGTGTCTATCCCACTCTTTCTGACTCATTTTGCTTTAACATGATACTTTCCATGTAGTACCACTTGTAAATTTCATAATTTCATTTTTTCTAACAGCTACATAGTACTCCATTGTGTAAATGTACCAAAGTTTCTTTAATCAGTCATCTGTTCTCGGGCACTCAGGTTTTTTCCAGATTCTGGCTATCGTAAAGAGTGTTGCAATGAACAAACATTTGCAGATGTCCACCAGTGTACATTTTCACCATCAATGATCAGTTTCCCTTCCTCCTCCCCCCCCATCTGCCTCTATGTGAGGTACCTTTCTTCTCTCTCTCTCTCTCTCTCTCTCTCTCTCTCTCTCCTTTTGATAATACAGATAATGAAAGCTTATCAGGTTGATGCCTTTACCTACTTTCCACACTCAATTTCTGTACAAAATGATCATTTCCAACTACTATTGTCATGCTGGTCCCTTCTCTATCCGAACTGCCCTTCTTTCCCACCATACCATGTGGCAAGCTTCCAACATTTGACCAGTCTTCCTTATCAAAAATTTTAAGTAATGAAAAATTATGTCCTCTGCTCAAACTGTTTGACAATGGAAATTCAGTGACTGGCCTGTAAACTGAACTCAAGTTTTTATGATTTCTTTGTAAGGATCTTAGTCATGCTACTGCTACATGAAATGTGGTATCATCTCAAGCTTTTTATATTTTGATAAAACACTGTTCAATCTAAAAAAAATGTGTATTGACACAAATAATGGAAAAGTCTTCTAGGAAAACTATCCTTAGTAATCTGCAGGTTCAAATAGTGTCACTAGCAGGTGGTTGATCTCAATTCCTGATTACATTTTCCCTCATGTGTGGGCTTTATCCTTTGTATATATATAATAGAAGAATGACCACAGTATCAATGCCCCAAGGAACCATGCCTAAGAACAAGGCATATTCTCTTTAAATCCTACTTGTCTTTAAAATCACCTCGTTGGACTAACTTGGGTTCTGATCACTGATGTCAGGTGAATTGACTAAGATAATTGACTTAAACCTAGTTATTATAGTCTTTCCCTATACACAGTAAATGGAAGTTCAAGCAAAGGATAACTGCTATCAAATCGTCAGCAGTTGCTATCAATCATACAGTGGATTTTTGAGTACCAAATTATACACATGTCCACCCCAATCATGATCAATAGTAAGAAGTCTTACTATTAAATTATTTGGCATGAGCATAAATGTTCCCTATTCTGTAAAAAATAAAGATTTTTAAAACAAACTTGGAGTTGAAGAAAATGATTGGTATTGAAATGCTTGCCATGGTGTTTCTTTAAGAAGCACAGTGTGGGGAAGTATCTGTAGTCTAAATTGATGCCTGCCGTTGATTCACATGAAAGAAGAGATGTGGATGCACAGCAGTTGAGAAAGGGGTGTGCAAGATGCTTAGCTTGATTGAGAAAGGTTAATTACATGTGAAATGAGGCTGGGATTCAGAAGATGTTTGCTCTAGATTTTGTGTAATGTTATATTAACACTGGGATTCTCTTTATTCTATTATCAAAATAAACTCATTTTGTTTGGTTTCATTTTACAGTCACTTTAATCCCACTGAACATTTATACTATTATTTAATTTTACTAAAGATTGTGGATAGTAAAATACTTATAGAATTAAGCAATTGCAGGATATTAAAGACATCCAGTACTTAAAGAGATTTGATCTGCTAATTAGCCACAACAATTTTATGGATCATTGCATCTCACTTAAAATGTATTGTTATATGTTTATAATCTTTCCACAATGAGCTTTTATTGAGTGCATGGGCCAACTTCTGTATGATGTACAGCAAACACCAGCCCTCCCCCACCTAAAAAGTGTTCACAAATCTAATAAATAATAGTGACATTCTGCTGAAAACAGTCTTTTGGTTTTAAATGGCTTATTTGGGAATGCAGTAGAAAATCTAAATACCTGGTCAGAAGTAAAAGAGTGGTCTAAAGAGATTTAGTAAAATACAGAATGAGGTTAGCTTCTAATGAAATGATAGACAACAAAAATCTATGAAGTAAACCTGTAAAGATAAATTTTCTTTCATTATACAGTGATCTTTTATAATCTTTGTATTTTAGTCTCTCCATTACTCAAGCAGGATAAACTAACATTTTCCAATTTCTCAACAAAAATGTTCACTCCCAGAATTAGTTACTGAATTTTTAATTCCATTTTAAAAAACATTAGATCAGCTACTCTTTCATAAAAAGAGTGGCCAGTATTATGGCAAATGCAATGGCTGTGTGTGTGGCAGGTGGGTGGGGCAGGACTAAGATATTTGAGAAGCGTAGACACTCTGGTGGAGAATGGTCTTGGAGCATTGGATATACACAAAACACTATCCTTACAGTCATGGTATCCTTATAAGTCATGGTGCCTCAAATTAAAAATGAATTAAATGGTCTGGTTGAAACGCTATTGACAAGTCAATGAGTGTTCAAAAAGTTATTCCCACTCCTTTGTGTTCTGGTGGTTCACTCTTAGGAAATTCTCTTCCTCTTATGACTTGAATAAGAATCATGTGTAAAGCCCTTTATTTAGCTAGGACCAGCTCCAAATTCTTCTTCTTCTCACAAATTATTAGGTAAATTGTTTATTTCTACTAAGAATTGGGACAAAATGCCTAATTATTGACTTGGTCAAACTAGTCAGATTTTTCTCTCTTCCTTTTGTGCCCATCCTTAAGCACTGGAACAATGAAACTCTTTAATGTCTTCTTTCAAGAATTAATACACCTCAGGGAAAAAAACATTCTCTGATCAGTTGTCTTTTTCTATTCTTAACACATACTTTATGGGGTTCTTTCTAAACTTGTTTATTCCTCATTATAATACAATAGCCTTTTGAGACACTTGTAGTTATTAGGATGGGAGCATTCTTCCTACAGCAATACTTAAATGCTCCCCCCCCCATCACAATTATCTTTGTTCCTATTGCAATAATGTGTTTAAATAATATTTTTATTCACCTAAACCTGGATTTATACTATGAACGGTAGGGCGTTTGCCTTGCATGCAGCCAACATGGCTGACCCGAATTCGATTCCTCCGCCCCTCTTGGAGAGCCCGGCAAGCTACCGAGAGTATCTCGCCCGTACAGCAGAGTCTGGCAAGCTCCCCGTGATGTATTCGATATGCCAAACACAGTAACAACAAAGTCTCCAATGGAGACGTTACTGGGCCCGCTTGAGCAAATCGATGAACAACGGGAGGGCCTTTACCTTTACCTTTACTTTAGTTTGTAATATAATTAGTTAAGCTGACTTAGAGAACTTATCAGAAATCACTTGCTAAAGACATTTTTGTCACACCTTTTCCCCTTTTGATTTTACAAAATTTTAATAGCATATTTTAATAGATACCAAAGAAATAATCATAAAATACATATTTTTATGCATTTAAATACTAGAGTTTACTAGAGTTTTATAAAAAAAAAAAAACTAAATATCACCAATTGCCTTCCTGAATTTTACTCTTGTTAATGATCCACCATCTCCTCTGCCATTAAACTGGAAATTCCACTGTCATCTCTGAATCCTCCTGAAACCTATTTTCCATAATTTGTCACCCAATCTGTTGATTCTACCTCTAATGAATGTCCCTATACTTCTTTTATTATTATTTCTTTGTCATAGTCACAATTCATTCTTCTTGTAGGACTTACATTACAGAATCAGCAAGTTTTCCCTTCTGTTAAGATGTGTGCGGGCTTAAAGAAGATGAAATACTAGCAAAGTAATTGGGGTAAAGACTCACCTTTCAGAAGAGAAGTCAAAATAGGAATTGTACTTATTGATCCTGAGAGATTGGAATCAGGGTTGAAAAGCAAAAAGCTTCAAACTACATTTTGATTGGGGCTGGAGAATTGGTACAGTAGTAGTGCACTTGCCCTGCATGGCTTACCTGAGTTTGATACACTATACCATGATGGTCTTCTGAGCACCATCAGGAGTGATCCCTGAATGCAGAGCCATTAGTAAACCTTAGCACCAAAAAAAAAAGTAAATAACATTTTTATAAAATATACATATTATAAAGGCTCTCCCGTTGATCGTCGATTTGCTCGAGCGGGCCCAGTAACGTCTCCATTGGAGACTTTGTTGTTACTGTGTCTGGCATATCGAATACTCTCGGTAGCTTGCCGGGCTCTCCGAGAGGGGCAGAGGAATCGAACTCGGGTCGGCCATGTTGGCCGCGTGTAAGGCGAACGCCCTACCCGCTATGCTATCGCTCCATACCTGACAAAGAGAAAAATAATTGGATGACAAAATAATAAATAAATAAATTTCCTAGGAGTTAAATAAAACATTTTAGGGGGTGAATTAGAGTAGAGAGAAAAAATGGGATTAAGTATCAGTATATTAGGAAAATATGAACAGATACAGGACTGCTCCTGAGTAACTGTCTCCAGTGAGTTTGCATTTTATTAAATGATGATAAGGCAGTTTTGATCTAGTCACTCTGTTTAGTTGGCTGAGATATATGGCTGTATAAGGTCAGTCAAGTATGTTTGTTGTATCTACTGGCTTCAATATAAAGTGTGCTCAGTAGTGGTATCATGGGAGCTGTTTTGTTTCAGAGAATTAGAGCTGACATCAGACAGTGCAAGTCTCTGATCTAGGGGCTGGGGTCAGCGAGAAGGAAGCCCTGAGGGCCCAGGATCTGAGACTTTCCTGGAGTCTGGCCCTGGTGAGAGAAGACCTCAATTTAGATTGCTCTCAGTGGTTCATTAGGCGGTTGTAAGAAGAGGGCATCTCTAAATTAAACAGCAAGATGGATCAGTTTTCTGGAAGCTTATCCCTTCTGGAGTTAGCTAGAGCAACATACCTTAACATTTTGAGACTTTATCAAGTGAAAGATTGTTTTATACGACTGTTCATTACCAACTTACTTTTTTAAATACACCAAATATTGCACTTAATTTTTGGTGTTGTGATGACTAATCTTTTCTTTTAAAGGCGTTTAAATTCCTAGTGATTTGTAGTTCCATTGAGTTGACTCAGGAGGGGAAACATGAAATATGCTTATGGCTTGGCAAGGCTTTTTCAGTCTGGTCCCCATGGCCTGTGAAATAAATGGTGAAACTTCTCAACCAGACAGTATTTGTTGGAATTACTACAGTTCCAGGATCAGACACCAGCTTCAATGGTTGCATCTTCTTCACAATGTTCTCCTCCCTGGTGAATGTCAGTGTGTGAGGAAAATAAAGTTCTGAGTCTAGCCTCTAAAAACATATAAAGTACCATATTTTTTTGAGTTTAGTTTGACCACATTATTCCCTTTTCTTAGATCATATCCTCCAGATTTATGCCCTATTCAATTTTAAAGTACTCTAAAGGAATACAATATGAATTTATACTAAAATAATCTTATTTATTAAGATGGAAATTACCTAGCATAGACTTTTTATTACTGCAGGATTTTTGTTGTTGCTGTGAGTCATTTGTTTCCTTTGGGTTGGGGGGACTCATATCCTGTTTTGCTCAGGGCTTACTCAGAGTCATGCCTCATGGTGTTAGGGACCAACCCTAAATGGACCGTCCAAGGCCAGTGCCTGACTTGCTGTGCTACCTATACAGCCCTCTAGTGTTCTAAAAGTACTAGATATCAAGATATTCTCTCTTTCTTAAAAAAAATAACATCAAATTTTTTATTTATTTTTTTTGCTTTTTGGGTCACACCCAGCCGATGTTCAGGGGTTACTCCTGGCTCTGCATTCAGGAATCACTCCTGATGGTGCTTGGGGGACCATATGGGATGCTGGGAATCGAACCAAGGTCAGCCATGTGCAAGGCAAACACTCTACCTGCTGTGCTATTGCTCCAGCCCCAACATGAAATTTTCTTTTGCCAAACACCAACAACATGTTTTTCTAGACCTCTTGGTTTTTAGGTATATAAGACAACGTGACTGAGTTTAGACCAATTATATGTGAGCGGAAATAGCATTTAAGAGTTTTGGGTAGTATCCTCCAAAGAATTGAAAATGGCTTTTACTTTTGTTTCTTTTTTTTTTTATATTGTCTGGAATGCTGTTATGTCAACTTGATGGTATCAATTAGAATAACAATTTTGGCCATGATTGAATGCTATATGGAGGAAGGAAGAACCACCACTTTAGTTCTAGAGTTTCCCTTATACTGCTAGAGAGCATAAAGTAATTTTTATGTTTCTATTTTATCACTGGGCTGGAGTGATAACAGAGCGATAGGGCATTTGTCTTGCAAGCTGCCAGCATGGCCAAGCTGGGTTTGATTCCTCTGCCCCTCTCAGAGAGCCCGGCAAGCTACTGAGAGTATTTCACCTGCATGGCAAAGCCTGGCAAGCTACCCATGATGTATTTGATATGCCAAACACAGTAACAACAAGTCTCACAATGGAAACATTATTGGGTCCACTTGAGCAAATCAGTGAACAATGAGAGAACAGTGCTACAGTGCTATTTTATCACTGCTATTTTGCTTTTTGATGTAGAATAAAAATTAAAATTTAATAATCTCTTAATACTCTGAGTCAAAGAATGAGTGAAGAAAATGTGGTCACTGGCTTAGATGTGAGGAAAAAACCTTTATTCACTGCTGGTGAGAATGTTGAGTTATCCAGCCTTTTGGAAGACAAATAAGAATTGAGCTTCCATGTGACCTGACAATTCCACTCTTTGAAATATACCCCAAGGACCCAAAAGCACAATACAGAAAAGATACCTGCATTCCTATGATCATTGCAGCACTGTTCACAATAGCTAGAATCTGGAAACAACCCAAGTACCCAAGAACAGATGACTAAAGAACCTATCATGCATATACTTAATAAAATACTACTGGTCCATAGAAAACATTAAGTCATGCAATTTTTGGTGTTATAGATGGATATGAAGAATATCATACCTAGTGAAGTTAGTAGGATGAAGAGACAGACAAAATGATCTCTGCCATATGCTGATATAAAGAAATATAGTAGAGGAATAGCAGGTGAATATAAACAAAGCATATTAGAACAGTCTTCAGTAAGAAGTTTGCCACCAGGATGGTTCTGGTTGAGAGATTGGGGGGGTTATGTAAGGGTGGGGATAGAACAGGAAAGGGAACACTAGAACAATGGTGGAGGGCAAAGGTGCCTGCCTTAGAGGCAGCCTGCAGGGCAGAAAGAAAACAAGGACATTGGTGGAGGGAAGTAGACAGTGGAGAAGGGATTGGTGTTAGAACATTGTCAGCCTGAAAACTAATCACAAATAACTTTTTAACCTTATAATTCATGTTAATTCAATAAAAACTGTGGTCAGTGAAATTGACACTCCCTATTCTACCTTAAATTGAAAGACTTGGCATTATGTAGTTATTCTAAGTCGCTTGGTCAGAAGTTCCAACATAGAGGCCCTGGGACTTATTTTGTTTCACAAATACTTGCTCATTGGCTCAAATACTGTTATTAAATTAAAATAAAGTACTATAGAGATAAATAATTAATAAAGGACTGAGTGAATGATTTGCAGGTGGAAGGACCAGATTCAATAGCTGGCACTCCATGATCCTCTGAGCACTATAGGTATACAGCTTTATAAGTATATAGGTATATAGCTATAGCTATAGCTATATAGCACTGTATAGCACTAGCACAGAACTGAGAGTAACACTTGCCAGATGCAGTCCAAGACCCCCTTCCCAATTATATTAAATAAGGAAAAACGCTTATATTGTGACAGATGATACATGAACATGACTTAGTTTATACGTCTAAAGCAATCAGAGGACATCAGAACCCTTAGTCCATATTCTGACTTTGCACCAAGATATAAAAGAAGCTGCATCTTAGAATGTGCACCTGTACCATTAGAGTCACCATTTCAGTCCAGTTTCACTCATTTTTTTCGACTGTCTGACCATGTGACCATTTGAGTTTGTGACCTGCAGTGTAGTATACTAATAAAAAGGGACCTCTATTACTGATGGACACATACTGCTTCACACACAAGCACACTATCAAAATGGCCAAAGTAAAGCTGTTTTACTGGAATTTCCTTCTCTTATGAGCTCTTCTAGGTCAGGAGCTAATTACCCTTTGCTCTTTGTCCTTTACATTCACTCTGGTGAGAACCACACTCCTAAGCTGTTTTATAGCCTCTAATCTAATTGAAGGCAGAACTAGGGGCATCCTGCATAGGCTTAATCTCTCAAGCAGGTCTCAGCATGAATAACCCTTCCATAAATTGGCGGCCTTCCTCTTATTGGTTCTCTTCAAGTCATTTTCCTGGGAACCATTTTATTTGCCTCTTTACACAATAAATAGGCCATATTAATAATTAGAACAATCTGTCATGATTGATGGAAATCTCACCCTTACAACCTAACAAACCCTTCGGAAATTCAGAATCTTCTTTTGGTTAACAATTTATTTATTTGTTTGACAAATACTGACACTTGCACTACTTAACATTAAGTTGCTGAGAATTCATTGCTTAAAAGTTAAATTTGATATATTTTGAAAAAAAATCACAGAAGAAATTTAAGAGCACTATTTCCCATTGGATAGAGAAGGGAAACGAATGCTGACTGGCGCTGTTTACAGATATTACTTTCTAAAGGACATGGCTTTGTATAGTACTTTTTTTCTTTTTGGGTCACATGCAACAATGCTCAGGGGTTACTCCTGGCTTTGCACTCAGGAATTACTCCTGGTGGTGCTCAGGGGACCATATGGGATACTGGGAATCGAATCCAGGTTAGCCACGTGCAAGGCAAACGCCCTACCCGCTGTACTATCACTCCAGCCCATTGTATAGTAAGTTTAAATGTAAAATAAAGGTGCTAAATTCCATTTATGGCATTTATGTTATGTTATAAATGCCATAAATTCCTGAATGAAGATATTCTGGATTCTCCACTTTTAATGTAATTAAAAATAAATATTCTAACAATAAACATACTTAAGCTATACAATAAAACAAATATGTACAATTACACTTATATAATAAAACATTTCACATGCACATATTAAAAGAAATTGGTATGAAATAATAACTCAAAATTAAAGTTTTCAGTGGGGAAAGAGCACAAGAAAAAATGAAAGGAGAGACTGACATGCACTTTAAATAATTCTGTAGTGCTTAATTATTAAAAATTCTACATATTTCTTTTGTGCAATTTTAAAGATTAAAGTCAAAATACTTCCGAGAATATATATTAATTATAGTGTAATAAAAATACTGTACACATAAATGCTTTAGAAAAATGTTCTTTTTAAAAAATAAAAATTAATTTCAATATTAAATTATAAGTAATTTTTGGGGCTGGAGCGATAGCACAGCGGTAGGGCATTTGTCTTGCACGCAGCCAACATGACCCACCCAAGTTCGATTCCTCCGCCCCTCTCGGAGAGCCCAGCAAGCTACAGAGAGTATCTCGCCCGCATGGCAAAGCCTGGCAAGCTCCCTGTGACGTACTCGATATGCCAAACACAGTAACAAGAAGTCTCACCATGGAGACGTTACTGGACCCACTCGAGCAAATAGATGAACAATGGGAGGACTGTGACCGTGAAGTAATTTTGAATTTCCAAAAGACAGTGCGTGGGTGCACATGGGATTTGAATGGTGACCGAGAGCCATTCTCTGGTTGACCCACAATGATGGAGGGATGAAGGACCGGGAAATGGAGAAAGAGGGCCCCAGGCTTGTTGGTAGTCTGTTTATTTCATTCTCCTCCCCAGCACCGTCCAATCTTTCCCTTATGGCATAATTGTTGTATTTTTGGTCATAGGCACATCATCATAGTTCCCTCATCCTCATCCTCCTAGTCCTCCTCTTTCTACTCCTCATCTAGTCTCCTCTTTTTTTAAATTTTCTAGTCTCCACTTTCCCCTTACAATGTAGTTATATAGAAATCATGAAGGGTGGGGATACACATAGATGGGGTTGAGCATTGTCATAACAACAAACAGAGGTAAAGTCACTCCTTCAGGGGAAGTTCTTGGAGATTAACTCAAGGACAAGATTTCATTTGAGAGTTCAGCACTTTAGATTACTTGGATATCTGCTCAAACGTAGGATTCCATCTAGAGTATATTGCTTTCTCCTTTCTTCAGCTAGTAATCCATGTAACCAATCATAGTAAATTTACTTCTTATGATATTTTTAGTCATTTTGCATGAAAACAGTAAGAGATTTACTAAGCTTAAAGGGTGACTCTTCCTGGGGACATCTCACTGTATGTTCCCAACCATAGTCCTTAGGCCAGGTTAGTCTTTCCTAACCCGACTAGGGTCCTTATTCAGTTACTTGTTTTTAGGTCATGATAGCGTTTGTCCCACGATGATGCTTTTATTATACTTATAATGCTTGGCTTGTCTTCTTTCGATGCCAGGGTAGCTTACAGCTTGCCCTGGGTCCATCCAGTTCCTTTATTGGGACCCTAATTGGGGGATGCTAGGAAGTAAAGGCAACTGAGGTATAAGTCAGGTAAATATGGTGTATGCCCAGAAGTAAATAGTATTTCGGAGTCAATAAACTCCCATGTTACAAAAGCATAGCATCATCTGTCTTCCTGCGTCTATACAAAAAGGACATTGCTAAATAAACAATGCAAATGACATAAAGGAAAGAGAAAAGCAATACAGGGTTACTAGTGCTTGATGAAATTGGGTGTGCCTATGGGGCACTGTTGTGGAAGTAACTCAATAAACCTAAGCTCCCTGTGGGTGGAGCAAGGACAACCCAATGTTATCCAACAAGTAATGATTAAATTTTTGCAACAGAGATGCTTTTTGTTATTAGAATTCATTTGACCCTGCTGGAGAGTTGGCTCAGCTGTTAGGGCTCTTGCTTTGCAGCAGTCTACCAGAGGTTGATCCTCAGCAGCACATATGGTTCTCTGAGCCCTGTCAGGAGTGATCACTGAACCCCATCAGGATTGTTCCCTGAGAATATAGTCAGGAATAATCCTGGAGTATTGTTAGGTTCACCCCCGCTTCCATGCCAACTCATCTTTATAAAGAGTGTGTAAAACCATAGAAATATTTGTGTTTAATAGTAATAGGAAAAGTAAATAGTATTGGAAGTGAGGTGCTTCCTGTGCATGCGGTCAACTCTGTATCATATACAGTAAAAAGACAAGAACCCAGTAACCCTGGGTAAGGTCTAGAACTGACTTTTCTTTCCTGCAAAGAGCAATTTCTCATCCCAACCTGAGTCAGTGGCTCCCTGAGAAATCAGGTGGTGGGGATCAACTACTGTGCAGAGAAGACCAAGCAGACTTACATTGATGGCCACCTGGAGGGGCTGGCAGGACTTTGGTCTGTGCCAAGCAGGGGCTCATTGTAGACTTTATCAGTCCTAGTCTTCCCAGCTGGGTCTCAGGGTGGCAGAGGTAGATCAAGAGAAAGCTGCTGTCTCTCTTCTCCCTTCCTTACATAAGCCACACTTGGGACCCACCAACATTAGTACCTCACACAATCTAGGAAAATTGTCTACCACTTGAGGTCTTGCTGCCCTGGCTATTAACAATGAAGTATTTTGTTGGTCTTACATCATTTTTAAAAATACTCCACTTCTAAATTTTCTGACTAGCTAATTTATAGTATATATTTTTTAGAAGGTTCTAGTCTGAAAAAAACAAAAACAAAAACAAAAAACCTGTTCTTTAAAACATTCTCTGATCATGCAAAACTTGCCTAGTTTTTTTTCCCCTTGCTTTTTTGGTCTTTCCAGATAAAAGTGAAACCTCTATAACTCTCTTATTGGCTGAATGTTTGTGTTACAATGCAGTGGTATCATGTGAATGATAACCTGGAAAGCATTCAATAAACAAGCATAATTCTTCTCTTAAGTTACACTATACCTCAGGTAAATCACTGATAAACTTTCTGCCAGTCATATTTTTGCAGAATTTAGTAGCCTTATCTATTATTAGCACATTTTTTCTATGATAATTCCCTGTAATGGCCTTTTTTCATATTATTTTTAATATTTTGCAATATGAGGTAAGCTGCTCGATCACAATTCCAAATATTTTCTGATCTTATCAAGAAATCATATATTACTTGATATAAATCATATATTACTAGATATAACAATTTATGATTTTGTGAACAAATTCCATGGATTATGAGGTGGGAAAAAATTGAATAGCTCTTATTTTGTGGTTTCAGTTTATGGCTAGTAATTAAATCAATTTCTGATTTTAGAAATATAATTTTAATGCAAATAGTTTCTTCAAAAATTCTTCTTATACTTTTTTATAAGAAAAATTTCATTCAGATTTAAGCCAAATGTATTCTGCAAAGTCATTCTTGAAAGCTAATCTTATTTCTGACCTAAAAATGTATATATTCTTGATAATTTCAAAATAAATGTCTTAAGAGCAAAATAAATTCATTAAAAACTAAATCATGTTGATAACCAAAGAGATAATCAAAAAAGGGTAGCAACAGGGTTTATGAGATGCTCAGAGTTATTTAGGTTTTGAAGATGTTTACTGACCTTCTCTTCAACAAATGATCATTACCTAAAAGAACTGAGAAAATATTAATGCCATCTTAGAAAACTTGTATTCTACAGGAATCAAGAATGCAAGAGAACTCCCTAGGAAATATAGAAAAGGGTATCATTTTAGCTGATGTTCAGAATAATATGGACAGAATGGTGAATTCTGTTTATGCTGAGACCTTTTTTCAGAGTGTATCATTCTAGCCAACTGTAGAAACTATATTTCATAGGGAAACAGTTTTATAACCAAATAAAGCTAAGGAAAGAAAAAAATCTCATTTTATATGTTTTTCAAAGGTTTATCACCAAAACATTTATCATCTCAACAAGTGAGATGTATATAATTATATAAGAATAAGGAGATATGTATATTTATAAATGCAGTATTCCTGTAAGATATTCAGAAATACCACTCTTTAATATGCTTTAAATTAAAGAAGCTTCTTCTTAAATGGTGGGCCAGCATAACACTAACAATATGCAGAAATGAAGAGGGGAGTGAAAAGAGTGTAGCATACAGGTGTTCTTTTTAACTTAAGAATTCTTTGCTTTCATTGATTTCAGAGTGCTTCAAATTAGCATATTGAGAGAAAAAAACTAAATCTGCTCTTCAATAGATGCTTTACATATTAGTATAAATTAAGAGGAAGAGACCTTACATGAAAGGGAAAATAAGTGGCAGGGGAATGAGACTCACTTCTCTAGAGACACATTAGTGCATCTCATGACTAATTGGTGGTGTCTATGTCTTTACATCAAGGTCAGATTAAAGAGGAGTTTTGTTTTGTTTTGTTTTTGGAGACAGAATGAAAATATGTAACTGGAAAGTGTATGGATATCTATAAATATCAAGGAATTTTTAATATATTATGAGAAATATTGTAATACCTAGAGCATAGTATTAATGCTCTGTCTTGTTCAAGCCATACATACACTGTTTATAAGAATAATAACAATTAAAACAAGGTTTATGTCAGTAAATTCACATAATTGTGCAGAAAAGTATTCCATAATGCCCTATTCAGAAATAATATTTGATAAAGATGCAAAAAATCAGTTTTTTCTCTTTAAGTAAAATTGATATATTCAAGGTTTAACTTTCCTTTTACAAGTGTTTCTGAGTGTACCATATGGCACCAGTTAGATTTGAAAGTTTTCATTTGCTTTTCAAAAACCAAAGTGAGGTTTCCTTTCATAATCTTATGCATGCTGGTTATTTTTTAATAAGCATAAAAGTTCTATGTAACACCAAATGCATGATTTAACAGGAAGGAATAAAAAAATGCATGGCAATATAATAATTGGCTCAGTTAGTTAAGAGCCATTTTGAAGCTTAATAGTAAAGGAAAAGCAGTCATTAGCTTATTAGTTCAAGTTGGATTCAGCATTTATTTTTGTAACGTGTTGCAATGCATATCTTAACAAATTATGAAATTCTTTTTTCCTATTCAATGTGCTCTCCCTAGTTCTATATTAACAAAGCAAAGAGAATTTGTTTCTGACAACAGTCAGTTGGGATAGAAATGAGAATGTATTTGTGCAGATGTGTGTCAATGTCATTCCACAAAAAAAAATTGATACAACATGTCACTCCATAAAAAAAATTGATACACGATCCCAAAATAAAATTCTATACTAAAAGTTTATACTTTTGTTAGAATTCTATGAAAATATCTCAAGAATAAAATAAATTAAAAAATTAAATATTCTTGCTAAAATCATTCACTGACAAACCCTGCTGACTGTAATCAAGGAAGGAATGGCTTCAAAGATAATAGCAAAATAATCTTCAGTGAATGTAAGTAGAACTCATACTAATAAATATACTAAAATATGTCTTCCTTAAGTTTTACACTTGTTATTAAAGAACCAGTATGATAACTTACTGTAGATCAAAGTGTTTAAGTAAATTGCTACATTTAAAGCTTGAAAGACAAAATTAATTTTTCTAATAGATTTCTAATCAAGTCATGTTTAAATTCCAAAAGGGGTCTTCAAATGCTTAGAAAATTAATTTTTGCTTCTGTTCTACACATTTTTACCAGTAAAATTCATGAAATACAATTGTAACTAAATATAGTAGAAACATTAGGAAGCAAAGACCTTGGGATATTCAAAGCAAAACAATTAAATTATTGCTTTGACTTCCTTAGATATAGGCACCGAGTTCCCTCGGGGGATTGCACATTTCTAAAATTGGCTTATTTGTGAGTGGGGAAGGAGAAGAAGGCCGACCTAGTGAACCTAGAGGACCGTACAGTGCTGGAATTGCGAGCTCCTGCCCGCAAAGTGCATAAATGGCAAGATGCAAGACAATATTCACTTAAACTTTACAAATTTTGACTCATATTATAATAAATACTTAAAATAATACTAACTCTGCCTCATTTGAAATCCACTTTGTGTAAAATGGGTGGAGGTTTTTGTGTTACACAATTTGGTTCTCAGGGGCTATTTCTAGCTCTGTGATCAAGAAAGATTGCAGTGCTGGAGGGAGCAGATACGATCCTTGGGATCAGATTGGGGTCAGAAGCATTCAAGGCAAGCACTTCAATTTTTGTGCTTTCTCTTCAGCTCCTGAAATTCTTTTAACTCATCTGAAGGCTGAATCTCCTGTTCTCAGGAAAATAGGAGTTTGTGGAAATGGAGGCCATTACACTTATAAAAATTAAAATAAAAATTGAAAAATACCAGCAAATACCAGGTTATATAAAATACATAACTGCCATACCCCCTTCTTTTCAAAGAATTAATAAGATAAATTCCATTACGGGTGGGGGGGGTACAGGAAAAATCTTGAAGTCAATGAGAGCATATGTTACAAATAAGGAAAGAGTTGTAGCTGATGCCACTAGAATATCAGTGTGCTTGATTCATGTGAGAGGAAATGAGAGAAAAGTTATACAAACTGAGAGTTGCCTGTATTTCCCCCAAGATTTATCTGTATTTTACCAACAAAAAAATTTAAGATTTTTAATCCTCAGTCAAAAATATAAGATGACAATAACACATCTAGGTTTGCAAGAATATAAAAATTAAAGAAAGCTACCATAGTAATTAAGGTAAATGAAGAGACAATTTGAGAAGGCAATGATAATGGTGAGAAGGCAATGATAATGGTGGTACAAAAACAAAACGATGTATGAGGAAGCACAGTGCGGAGGTATTCACTAGAGAAATTTCCTCACATTCTTGTTTATGAGATTGATTAGGTGATAATGCCAATCTCCAGTTGGGAACTAACTGATTCCCAATTAGGTAAAGAGAACAAATTCAAATTTTTATAAAAAGTAGGCGATGGGTAGATGTAAATGAAAAAAAATTGGAGTTTTACAAATTAGGTTTAAGTTGCTTCCAGATTGCTTAGAACTAATAGTCAGTAGAGAGATGAGTAGGTGGTGCTTAAAGAAAAAAGCTGTATATAAAAATTCACAAGAACAGCAAGAAGAAAGGACAGAAAGTATGCTGCTTAAAATACGAATATTTAAAGAGAAATTTAACATTCTAAGAGTCTAGGAAACAAGAGATAAAGACAAAAAGATACAGGAAAGATTATATAAGGACTGAATTTCACTGGGGGAATGAGTATGAGTGTGAGTAATACTGCAAGATGAAAAGGTGGATTAAACGCATTGAATAGCTAGAGTTATAATAAGACTTTATTAATTTTATCCTTCATGACTTTGAGGTGAGAGGTTTCCTTAAGGCAGGAGGAGAAGAAATCAACTTGAACAATATGAGTAAACAGTTTAAACAGTTTAAAGAGATTGGAAAATAAAAATTATACATATAACTAAATATAAATTAGTTCGTTGAACAATAAAACGTAATGTCAGAGTTTTTCTAGATTCCTGAAGACCCTAGGATATATGGGATTCAAAGTACCAAAGAGAAGATGATAGTTGAGTCAAAAAGTGTAGAACTGTATAATAGTGTGGTAGTTTCACTAACATCATTAGAGTCTATATAAGTAATTGTTAAACCTCTACAGTGGAAGTCTTCTGATACTAAAGTCTTTAAAGTTTTTGGGAGGTCAATAATAAATGACAAAATAGCTCTTATTAGAAAGAAAAGATGATGGCAAAAGTGGAGACCTAGAAATTATTGATCGTCTCTCACTGATCAAGGATCGATCAATCTATCTGTCTATCTATCTATCTATCTATCTATCTATCTATCTATCTACAGGTCCTTGAGTGTATTCAAGTATCTATTTATCCATCTACCTACCTATCTATCTACATTATGTGAATAAAAACATATTTTACCAAAAAAGCTGAAACAGCACCTTAATTTTTCTTAGAGTAACATTTAGGTAGATAAAGAAGAAAGATGATCTACTCTTTAGGAGTACATAGTACACTGGAGTTTCTTAAAAGGAAATTTTAATCTAAGATTAATTTGCATCTAAAGCTATAAAATCACTCTAAAAATTCTGTCTCTTTCTCTATTTTAGATGTTGTTGATGACTTGCACCTCAAGTGTTTAGCATTTCTTTCTTTCTGTTAATATGTATTCTGCTTTCACTAATTACTGAGTTATTTTTTTAAAAATTAGTCTAAACATTAGATCCTGTACTTTTTGAATCAGAATTTTATTCTTAGAGTTTTACAATCCTGGTGACCTGGTTCAGCCCATTGTCCATTTATCAGTCACAGATGAGACATGTTATTTAAAATATATTGCTGGTGGTGATAACCAAATGTATTATGAGGCTTGATAAAATTCAGTTGTGTACTAGAGTGACAAATTTTAAAAAATTATTGAAATCATTATTAGCCTGTTGATTTAGTTTCTTATACTGTAAATTAAATTTATTGGAAAAAAATTCCATCTTACAAGGCAGGCAACCATTAAACTACTCAAGATCCAAACTATGCTTTACCATCTGCTTAGTTAGGATGGTGTGCGTATTCTTCCCTTGTTAGGCATTATTAAGCTTGCATCAACATAACATTTAACCTCTAAATGCAGGAGAAGCAACAAACAGGTGAGGATCAACAAACACTGCAGGAAGATTTTAAATGACTAATCAGATGGAAGAAATGTCTAAAAAGAGCAGGCAGGAAAATGGAATGCCAACTGTTGTAGCCACAAGCTTGAGAAGGTGAGAATAGATGGCTGCCTGCCAAGCAAACCTCAGGCCCTGGAAATCCAATGTGTTATTACAAATAGAGGCATTGGGATGCTTGCATACACACTTACAGAGAGGAAAGCAACAGCAAATTTTTAACAGGGACCTGTGAAAATCTGCAGGGTTTTTCTGGGGGAGCATCTACACTGTAGTTTAGGTTGAAAAGAAAGTATTACAGAAGATGTTCAGTAAGGACAGATTTTAGAATTAGAAAGATTGGGGTCAAAATCCTACTTCTTTTTTCATACACAAGTTGCCTTGAACAAATTCTATAACTTTTCTAAGTTTTCACTTGCTCAGCTTTAAAAATAGGGATTGAACTATGAACTCAAATCTAGGGTAGTTATGGAGGTTGAAGATAAGCAACCAGACTGGTCTTCAGACCCAAACTTACACAGAGTGGACACTACATGCCAGAAATAGCCTATCAAGATGATTCCTTTATTTCTGTGTTACATATTTCTAAGGGTGGTTGCTTTTTTTTTTAAAGCAGTAATAATTTGAGTTATTGGAGATACTTAGTGAATCCCGGAAGACAGCGGCTCTCCAAAGATTTTTCCGGATCCCGCACTGAGCCAATTCCACCAGGGCACCTTTGATGGAGTGGGTGTGTCCTCTTTGCCCACTCCAGATGAAACCCCGGTGACCATGAGCTTCCAGAAGCAAAATCAAGGTATGCGGGTTCAAGGACTACGACTGCAAGCCACATGGCAACAGCAAAATCAGGCCCTCCCTTCCCGTCTCCCCGCCAGCTTGGGGTCCTGGCTGTCGTGCCCATGATCTAACTCCTCCAGGTGCCATCTCTGCGCATCAAGTGCCTTAATCCAGAGACTCTCAAATGAATCTCAAAATGGATTAGCTCCCTATAGAGATGTCTCTGGATCCCAACCATTTACAATTTTAGAATTCCAGAAGCATGCAGCCGCTTGTGAGGCTGCGTGACCTGTCATGATATTCATAACAAGCAACAGAATATAAATTATCTAGCATCTGTTCCTGGCAGGCAAGCTTTAATGGTGATGGGGGAATTTGAAATAATGGTGGTGGGATCATGTAATGGTGGTGGGATTGGTGTCAAAATATTGAATGTAATCAATTAATGTGAGCAACCTTATGAAAATAAAAATTTTTAAAAAGCAGTAATAATTTGAGTTATTATAAATACTGTTCAAAATTTAAAATATTTCTTGAGCAATGGTGACCACAGCTTGCAGTGCTCAGGGCTTACTCCTGACTTTACATTCAGGGATCACTCCTGGCAGGGCTGGGAGGCATATGTGAACTGGAGATTGAACCTGGGTCAGCTCATTCTTGTGCAATGCAAGTGCCCTACCTGTTGTACGGCTACTTGGGGCAAGATAATAGGGAGTTCTAAAACATGACTCCCCAGTAATCAGCTTTCACAAAGAGATGTGTTGACAATAAATTTTCTAGTTATGTTACTAATTATATGTAAAGTGAGTACATGTCATCATTTTGCTTCTGTGCTCCTGTTATTTACCAGGAACAATGTGGACTCCAGAAAAACAATAATAAGCCAGATATATAAGGTTTTATAAGTAAACTATTTTGAGATAGTGGCCAAAACAATAACCAAGACAGACTACAGAATACCAGAAAAGGTGATGGAGAGGTCGTAGTCAGGGAATTTTTTAATGGGAGGTGACATGAAATATTGAACGAAAAACACTGAAAGATAGCTATATTCTGAATAAAGATAGAAGTACACGCAGGAAGTATAAGGCCAAAGAAAGTTTATATGCTCAAGAAAAACTACTTAAATATGATATAAATATATAGCATGAGACTATGCAGGACTTTGAAAACTTATAAACAATAGGAAGTTATTGAATGGGTTTAGGAAATAAACCAATATGGTCTAATTATTTTTTCTAAGGTCTCTCTGGATCGCATATGGAGAAAAATTAGAAAAGAAGGATAGATTCAGAGAAATCTTTCAGTAAGATATTGCAGTTGTTCAGGCAAGTTGGAATTAAAGTAAGAATGATAACTTAAAAAATCTGATTATTACAAATCCTAGGGGTATAATCTATAGCATTGTTGATGTATTCTATGTTGTGAATGAAGGAAATGAGATCAAGCAACCTAGTTAAAGAAAAAATAGTTAAAGCTTGGCATGGAGATATGGAGGAAGATTTTGAGAGAAATGGATAATCAAAAAATGTGATTTAAATGTCAGCTTTTGCTTCTTTCCCACCGGTTGACCTCATGAATTTCTTTATTTGAAATCTGTTATATCAATTTGTTTTAGGTTTTTACCTATTGATTATATCAGTTTTTCTTTGTCAAGAAAAACGTTTTGTTTTATAATTTGTTTCTAAGTCTAAGACATAGCGTATTCAAACTTTATGCCTTTTTGAAGGTGTTTCTTCCTAATTATGTCTTCTATAATATGTACACTTGTTTATCTTAATTATATAATGTAATATAAATTAGTTATTGTAATTTGTGACACAAAATGAATATAATCAGTTTCAGAGAAAACTAGTTTTCTATTCTGCAAAGGTCTATAAGTGATAGCAAACCAGTTTCTACTTAACCTACATTCAGGATTAGAAGTACCCTCATGGCTTCCATGACTAAATAAATCAAATAAAAATTAGTTGTATTTTCCAGTAAGGGACTTTTTTTTCTCTTTTGCCCTTCCTCCAAGGAATAGTGTTTTGGAATCCTGGTCCATCCTTGGGATATTCTTCTGTGATACTCCCAAAACTTTATGGACCTTCATATGGATGCTATTCTGCTTATCTTGCAACAGAGTCCATTCTCATTTCTCTTTTTCAATTTATATTTTCCCTCCAGTATTGACCTAATAATTTCTTATCTTTTTGGGCTTGTTGCTGTTTTTAGAGGACTTAAACATGTCTTTTCTATTTTTTTAAGTTGATTGTGGGTAGGGATAGACAGAGATTATTACAATTATTCACGTAAACACTATGGGAAAGAAAATAAGATATTTTATTTTAAATATGTAAGGAATTACTTATTGTAATTTATGACATAGAATTAATAAAATCACTTCCAGAGAAAACTAGTTTTCTTTCCTGCAAAGGTCTACAGGTAATAGATTGCATTTTGTAAGTGGTAATTTCCAAAGGTAAAGTAGATTTAAGAAGCTAAAATTTTCAGCAGCAGGTAGCATTGGATGTATAATTTAGGTGTCAACATATGGATGCCAGTCAAAGTCAGGTTTAAGATTAGATCACTGAAAATATAAATTAAATTGGAGAAGAGAGTTAAAGTTCAAGGACCAGAGAGTTCAGGAAATTGAGGCCCAAATGTGGAAGAGAACGACAAAGTAGGAGGGAGGAGCCAATTTTATTTGTGGTAAAACAGAACATCACAGTGCACGGGTTAAGGTACATTCTTTGCATGTAGTTCGAGAAACATTAAACCACTAGTCCAGTCATCTGATGTTTGAACCAACAGTCAATGCTTGTCAAACACTGAACCACTATTCCAGTTTCCTGCGGATCCTGAGCCTCGTAAGCATTCATTGCAAAGTCAACTAGTGGTGTAAAATACTACTAAGAGAATAAGTAAACAAGACCAAAGAAGAAGCCATTGATTTCAACAGTATGAAATTTGGGGACAAAAAAAGAAACAACTCTTTTTTTGAAAGCTATATGATGAACATCTTAAATTGGTAATCTGAAAGGCAGTAGATAAAGAAGTGGTGCTTTGTGATAAAGACATCTTCATAGTGATGAAGTTTGGGGGTTTCTAAGAGAATGAGTAAACAAGACCAGAGAAGAAGCCATTGATTTCAACAGTATGAAATTCAGGGACAAAACAAAAGCAAAACAAAACAAAATCCCTTTTTTGAAAGCTGTGTGACGAACATTTTAAATTGATAATCTAAAAGGCAGTAGACAAGAATTGGTGCTTTGTAACAAAGAGAACTTCATAGTGATGAAGTTTGGGGGTTTCCTTCACGCAGAAAAATGCTCAGAGTAATAAATTCCCCCCATGACTACACTGTAGCTGTAAGACCTGCAAGGGGATGAAAATACCTGGCAAGCTCCTGTGAGGTATTCAATATGCAAAAAACAGTAACAAGTCTCACAATGGAGATGTTACTAGTGCCCGCTTGAGCAAATCGATGAACAACAGGATGACAGTGCTACAGTGCTATTAATACTTTCAATCTGCATCAGAAATGAGTTTCATGAATTCTGTGATTATTTCTTTTCAATCATTTCTCAATAATGTCTTTCATATTTACTTAAAGGTAAAGGTAAAGGCCCTCCCGTTGATCGTCGATTTGCTCGAGCGGGCCCAGTAACGTCTCCATTGGAGACTTTGTTGTTACTGTATATTTACTTATATTTTACTTATATTTTACTCTCACTGAAATCTTGTAGCAACTCACGTGTACTTAATGAAGAATGAAAGCAGTGTGGTAAAATTGGGAGTATAACTCATATACATTTTTATAATAGACTTTTCCAAACTACAGAAAAAATATGTGGTAAACATAGACATCTCTGATGACACATTGGTTGAACAACTAGACAAATCACATATCAAGTTTCTAGTTTCTCCTTTTTCCTTTAAATGTATTTGAACTTGAGTCTGTGCATAAGATGCTTCAGTGGTGTTATTGCTTAATTAATTAGAGACAAGAGAAGAATAAAATTTTAAAGAGAGAATTACAGATTAGAGATTCTGCTGTTCAGCAATGACATGGACTAATTTGACAATTGAAGGGTCAGTACCTGCAAAAGTAAGGACACTGCTTACAAGCATTAGCATCCAACTAGTAACAATGTGCATGCCAGGATAATGAACTTAAAACAATAGTAATTAGCAGGCTAAGACAAAGGATTAAAATTAAAAATGAATGGTGCTGCACTTTCCACTTGCTTGTAAAACAGCATTAAGCCAACTTAATCCATTTTAATTCATTGTGAAACCTGCAGTGCAAATGAGATGGATTCAAGGGTCAGGTTCAGCTCCTGAGAAAGTGCGATACATTCACCTGTGACAATTCTTTCTGGAATGATAAAAGTAAAGGAAGTCTCTTAAGAACTCTGAGTGACTCCATAAGGTCCCCAGAGATCAGGTGTCAAAGTTGTCTATCAGATGCCTGAAAAGAAAAGAGGGAAGCATTACTCAATGCTATTGTGAGACAGTTGTCATTGACTGATCAGGCCTTTGAAGCACGCTTTCACAGTCAATGAAACCACCTGAATAGATGAAAGCCAGACAGCTTCTGACAAACAAGAGCTATGGAATATTCATTGTGCATCTGGGAGGGAAAGATTAATGTATTAGAAATTAAAATGGGACCAGAATGTATGATCTTGCTCTAACACTTGGCCAGACCTGTGTCACCCACTGCTAGTGCCTGAAGTCGACAGACAATTCTGCCAAGGTAACTGAGGATCATTAAGCATCCTGCTATTGTGCATGGTGAATAATAAAACTTTCTGCCTATTCTTTGCCTGGAGCTGACAATGAATAATTCTGGAGCTATTTGCAATGTTAACAGCACCTATCTTGCCCATCCATTCCTTTAAGATAAGGGTGGAAATATGCATTTCAACGGTCTGAACAGATACCAATTCACAGGCATTTCAAAGGACACCTGTCACTCAAGTAAAGGACCTGTCAGTCTCCAACTTGTGATGTTGCCAAGAAAATGGCCAAAAAAGATTATCTGTACTTTATTTCTCCCCTTTTCAGATTAAAACACTGTTACATTTGCCATAGACTGACACATGATATACACTGGCAACTGTAACATGCTTAAGACTAGGAAAGAAAAAAGTCTATTCTCTTCTGCAGGCATATTCTTCCAAAGTTTACAACTGTATCAAATGTACTATCACAATTATGATCTAGACCATACAGAATGTCATTACCCTGAATATTAGGAGCTGGATATTTAATCTTCTGGCTGACATAAAGGTGACATTGATAGAGTTGTATTTTTGACATCATTTCCCAAATAAATTTACTTTCAAGGAAGTACAAGTTGACTGGACTCTTCAGAATGTGACCTGTATTGGATATTTTCATTAAAATTGTATGTGAACAACATCACATTTTTCTTAATCACTACAATATTTGGTTATACATTTAAGAATAGAGCAGCAGTTTCTATAATCACAGAAATGTATGTCACATAATCTAGATGTTACAATTTAACTACCAAAGAAATTCTTAAATGTTTTGTCCCCATGCACAAAAAGTATGACCATTTTATAGATTTTAAGAGATATTTAAAAAACTAGTCTTCTGAACAAAAACAGTCTTAAATTTGGATTCTAATGGTCTTACAGAACAAATTTTTTTCTTTCAATTACATATATCAATTACTAATTAAAATAATTCTATTAATAAATTTCAAAGAGGTGCATCTTCTTATTCCTCTTAAGAGCACTCAGAAGCCTGTACTTTATCTATTGTCAGAAATCTTTATTTTTCTGTGTAATGGACCTGTAACTTCCTACTTACCACAGGTCATTCTTCAAAGCTATTTTTATAGCATATATATGCTATAATATATATATAACCTGCATATATGCTATAATTTATATGTTTGTATGTGTGTATATATATACATATGTAAGATATATATATACATATATATACATCTTATATTTAGTACTTAAATAACTGGGTTATAGAGTTCTCCAATCCCTGGTTAGTGAATGATACTTCCTTCATTCTTTTTTTTTATTAGTGAAACACCATGAGGTACAGTTATAGACTTACAAATTTTTGTGTTTGGGTTTCAGTTATACAATGATCAAGTACCCATCCCTCCACCAGTGCCCATTTTCTACCAGCACAGGTCCCAGTATCCCTCCCACTCCCCATCCCCCCATCCAACCCTGCCTCTGTGGCAGGGCATTCCCTTTTGTTCTCTCTCTCTCTCCTTTTGGGTGCTGTGGTTTGCAGAGAGGATTTGAGTGGCAATCATGTTTGCTCTATAGTCTACTTTCAGCATGCTTCTCCCATCCTGGAAGGATCCTTCCAACACCCTGTATTTGATGCTCCCTTCTCTATCTGAGCTCCCATTTTTCCTAGCACATGTGACTGGCCTCCAAGTCATGGAGCAAAATTCCTGATACAAATCTCAGCAACTCTTGGGTGTTAGTCTCCTATTTTGTTACTTTATGTTCCCCAGATGAATGCAATCTTTCTGTGTCTATCCTGCTCTTTCTGACTCATTTCACTTAACATGATACTTTCCATGTAGTACCATTTGTATATAAATTTCATGGCTTCATCTTTTCTAACAGCTACATAGTACTCCATTGTGTAGATGTACCAAAGTTTCTTTAACCAGTCATCTGTTCTTGGGCACTCAGGTTTTTTCCAGATTCTAGCTATTGTAAAGAGTGCGGCAATGAACAAACAAGTGCAGATGTCATTTCGACTATACTTTTTTTCCTCTCTGGGATATATTACCAGAAGTGGTATTGCTGGGTCAAATGGGAGCTCAATTTCTAATTTTTGAGAATTGTCCTTATTGTTTTCCAAAAGGGTTACATTTTTGGAAATGTAACATCCCACCAGCAGTGAAGGAGGGTTCCTTTCTCGCCAGCCACATCCATGCCAGCAGTGGTTGCTTTTGTTCTTTTGGATGTGGGCCAGTCTCTGTGGTGTGAAATGATATCTCATTGTTGTTTTGATCTGCAACTCCCTGATGATTAATGATGTAAAGCATTTTCTCATGTGCCTATTAGTCATTCTGGATTTCTTCTTTGAGAAAGTTTCTATTCATTTCATGGCCCCATTTTTTGATGGGGTTGGGTGTTTTCTTCTTGTGGAGTTCAACCACTACTTTGTATATCCTTGATATCAACCCCTTGTCAGATGTGTATTCGGCAAATATCCTTTCCCATTCTGTAGACTGTAGACATTTTTTAAAAATAATTTTTATATCAGGAATCTTTTATTCCACTTAAATGTAAGAGTCTATAATCTTTTCCATATCAATCTATAGGATACATTTTAATCCAAACAATTGTTTTGTTAATAAATTACCTCAAATCGCCCTAACATCAGGAGATATATTGAAATAATTAGAACCTACTTCATTGCTTTGTGATAGATACAGAGATAGATGACAAATTGCTGGATCTTAGTTCATTAAAATCATCTAATTTGAAGCTCTCAAAGCCATCTAATTATTGAAAATAGAAAAAAATTATTAAAATCACTGATAGCAACATAATACAGCTAAACTTATGACAAAGTATATTCTCACAAAAGAGCACTGCAATAAAAGTAGATGAAGTAAAGTATCAAAACCAAATAATGATTTGATTGTTTCTATAGTCACAGTATTAAAATCTAAAAACTTTTGCACAAGACTTTCATATTCCTTACATCTCCAAATGCCTTACAGTACATTTCTTGTGACTAAAGTACATAATCAAATTTGATATAGACATGGTAATTACTTTTTGAGATAATTTCTAGAAGACCTGAAACCTCCAAACATTCGTCAAGAGTTATTTGAAATGCTTTATTTAGCATTCCAACAGTCATAAGTTACTGTTGGAATTGAAAGAAAATAAATTAAAGAAAATAAATTAGGTCACAAAAAATGTAAAATTTTTTAGTAACTATGTAGCACTGAGATATTACTGACCAATTTCATTTTCTGTATGCATTCTTGAGAGGGTAATTTAAGATTTTTCTTTTGCACTGCTCTGCTGTGTCACCTAAACAATTATATATTTTAATTTAAAATGTTTCATATGTAAAGTAAGATTCTTTTTATCTACATTAAAATACCAATTCATATTATACTCAATTTTGTAGCACTCCTTGAAGTATTATTATTACTATTTATAGATGTTGAAACAGTCTGATTTTATGGAGTTTGATTTAATCTTTGCCAATTGGATTCCAGAATCAATGATCTGAGCTGTAATCCAGTTCATGAGAATTACTTGTCATAGTTCAGACTTACAATGAAGCAACACATACGCAAATGTTGCCATATGTTTGACAGCAAACTCCTAAGTTAATTGTCTTGCAACATGGAATCACAGAACAAATACATTCTCTAACAGGTGAGTAATCAAGTACATAGAAAATAATGTCAGTTTGTAAAATATGCTGGTATTGAAACTATCATAAGGTACTAGAAATATAATATAGCAGGTAAGGAGCTTCCTATGCACAAAGCCAACATTGGCTCTACTACCTGCGCCACATATGGTCTCCTGAAAACAACCAAGAGTAATCCCTGAACATAGAACCAGGACTAAGCCCTGAGCACCACCAGATATGTCTGTCCCCCAAAAGAAGAGCCCAAAATTATCATAAGAGGCTGACACTGGTTTTGCAAGGTTTAATTGTTACAATAAAACATAGTAATGTAAGTTATATATACTGGAATATATATCACCAAAATTTCAGATTAGAAGAGATATTAGTGAAGAATTTATTTAAATTCGTTTCATATGGTTACAAATGATTGTAAGCAGTCTCTTTGTCTAAATCAAATCACACTGAAATTTGTATACCAATTCAGTGTATGAACATGTCTTTCAACTTCTACTTTACTAATAGATGTTAATTTGTTGATTCTATTAATTGACATTTAAATTGTTGAATAAAATTATACTAAATACTCTGTTGTTCTTCCAATTCATACCTACAAACTTCAAAAATAAAATATTCTTGCTATTTATACAGGTAAATAACCAGTTATATTAGACAAACTTCAAGAAATAGATGGAATTGGTGAAAGTGTTTGTTTTGTTATTTCTTTTAGTTCTACGTCATTGATTTCTCAATGCTTCCTTTCAGATTTGTGAGAAAAGAAGACATATGAGGCTTTACATTAAGAAAAAATAAATTGACTTTATATACAATTTGAAGAATTTCAAGCATTTTAAAATTAACCGATAGCCTAAAAATATCATGTATATCATGCTTATACTTAGCACTAAGATATATAAGTATAGCTTAGTTTTTCATATACATGTCATCCACAAAATCACTGGACACATTAAAGCTAATTCTGGACATTTATGATTTTTTTCAATCATAAGCATTAGATATGATTAAGAATTTGCATGAGATAACTGATAGCACGGTAGCACGCTCCTCCCATTTTTCATCCATTTGCCCAGTAAAGTCTCCATCATGAGACTCGTTGTTACTGTGTTTGGCCAATTGAATACGTCATGGGTAGCTTGCCTGGCTTAGCCATGCGGGCGAAATACTCTCAGTAGTTTGCCAGGCTCTCCAAGAGGGGCAGAGGAATCAAACCTAGCTCGGCCGGGCCAGCTGTACGCAAGGCAAATGCCCTACTGCTGTGCTATCGCTCCACTGATAGCAAACATTCAAAAAATATTTATTTCACTCATATCAAAAATGTGTCTGTAACCAGATGATAGCACAGTGAATACAAAATTTTCTGACTCCCAGAACCTTAATTTTATGTGAGAATTAGGGGAAATAATAAATAGATTAAATAATAAATACTGTATCATATTGTACTGTCCTCCCATTGTTCATCGATTTGCTTCAGTGGGCCCAGTAACATCTCCATTGTGAGACTGGTTGTTACTGTGTTTGGCATATCGAATACATCATGTGTAGTTTGCCAGGCTTTGCCATGCAGGCAAAATACTCTCAGTAGCTTGCTGGGGTCTCTGAGAGGGGTGGAAGAATCAAACCCGATTGGCCGGGTCAGTCGCATGCAAGGCAAACTCCCTACCCACTGTGCTATTGCTCCAGCCCAAATAATAAATAGACTAAATAATAAATAGTATTCTATATACTTTTAGACTAAAACACCCAAGCTGTGTTTAGATTTAAATTTGGCCAGCTGGACTCTAAAGTCAATGATTTGAACTGTGAATCAGACTTCCTTAGAAAGATATTTTATCTATGGAGTAATCCTCCTGGTGCTGATCTCAGTTATTCTTGGGCATTAATCTCATATTTTGTTACTTTATGTCCCCCAGATGAATGCAATCTTTCTATGTCTATCCCTCTCTTTCTGACTCATTTCGCTTAGCATGATACTTTCCATGTTGTACCACTTGTATGTAAATTTCATGACTTCATCTTTTCTAACAGCTACATAGTACTCCATTGTGTAGATGTACCAAAGTTTCTTTAACCAGTCATCTGTTCTTGGGCATTCAGGTTTCTTCCAGTTTCTGGCTATTGTAAAGAGTGCTGCAATGAACAAACAAGTGCAGATGTCACTTCGACTATACATTTTTGCCTCTCTGGGATATATTCCCAGGAGTAGTATTGCTGGGTCAAATGGGAGCTCAATTTCTAATTTTTGGAGAATCGTCCATACTGTTTTCCAGAAGGGCTGAACCAGTCGACATTCCCACCAACAGTGAAGGAGTGTCCCTTTCTCGCCACATCCACGCCAGCATCGGTTGCTTTTGTTCTTTTGAATGTGGGCCAGTCTCTTAGTGGCCAGTCGGGCATTCTAGAGGAAAGGGCAGCTCAGATAGAGAAGGGAACACCAAATAAAGGGTGTTTGGAGGATCCTCCCAGGAGGGGAGATGCATGTCAAAAGTGGACTATGGACTGAACATGTTTGCCACTCAATGCCTCTTTTGCAGACCACAATACCCAAAAGGAGAGAGAACACAGGGGATTGCCCTGCCACAGAGGCAGGGGGGGATGGGGGGGTGGGGGGGATATTATCCATGGTGGTGGAAAATGGGCACTGGTGGAGGGATGGGTATCTGATCATTGTATAATCAAACCCAAGCACAAAAAATTGTAAATTTACAACTGTACCTCATGGTGTTTCACTAATAAAAAAAAGAAAAAAAAAGAAAGATATTTTATCTTAGAACACTTACGATAAGTCAGTAAGTTTCACAAAAACTACTGTTTTACTAAAATTAATTAAATGATTTTAATTGTCCTGTAACATTGAACCACAGAAATATATTCACTAGTAAATGAGTATTCAAACAGTAACAGATACTATAAATGTTGGCTGTGGGAGTGTGGATGTGTTTCAGTTGTAGCTTTGCTAGCCTAAGAACCAGAGTTTGATCCCCAGCACCCCCAAATTATAACAAAAACTTTGGCTTCAGTGCCAGTAGACTGAGAGTTTTGACAAAATAGTGTGTGGAAAATCAACCCTCTAACAAAAAACCCAAGGTCAGGATAGTTCCCTTGGTAAAACAAGTTTAGACAGAAGGGCGACAACAACAGTTCATTCAAGAAAGAAAGAGAATAGAAAATTGTTATGACTACTCTACCTTAAGGATGTCTGTTGATTGGCTATGTAAAATATCCCAGGCTCTCCTCTTAATGTATCTATTAAAATTTGATGTGTCTGCTAACTGTGCTTAATGTATCTGTCAACTTAAAGGATGGCTCATGTGTAGAAAGCCAGAGTGGAAGAGCAATATTCTATTGGGTAAATGGCCAGTTTGTGTGCTCTCTCCTGACTGCTCTGGCAATACTAAAGCTTGTATATTTCCTGTGTGTTTGATTGTTTCATTCTTTGCGACTGTCCTTGCTGGATGGAGGTCCGAGGTGCCAATCCAATTGGTTCTTTTGTGGTAAATTGCCACAATAGTAATATGATCTATTTTTAAAAAATGCTTAGCACTATATGAAAAATAATCACCTGGGATATGGAGATAAGATTTCAAAACCATTTAGGAGACTGTAACCATAATCCATGGTTTATGTGCTAGTGGCTTAGAATTGGGTGACAGAGATAGAAATGATGAGAAATGGTTAATTTTGCATATAGTATTTCAAAGAAGGAATTCATACAAATGCCTGATTAGTTGGGTGTGAGGTATGGAATAGAAAGACAGACAAATAGGAACATTGACTCCTGTTGGAAGTATAGTGATTATTATGAAGATATATTTTAAATAATTGATAGAACACATTCTCGCATATTTTTTCCACACAGATGGTAAAAGTGAGTGGATAAAAAATGCTAGTTTGTACCAGTCCATGACTAGGACAGATTCAAAAGAACAGGTTTGGGAGATTGCTTCATATGGTTTCTTGGAATGTGATTGTATTGAAAAAGAATAACATACCAATATGGTTAGTAATTAGCTCTCAATATCTAAACCTATCAGAAAAGTTGAAAAAAATATCTTGCTCTTTCTCAGTAGATACATGTGTGAGATAGAATTTTTATTTCTGATTACTTTCAAAAATCATAAAAATGCAGTCATCTTACTGATATGGAATTAATTTTTCCCACTGTACGAAATATCATCTGGCAAGTGACACTTTATAATAAGCAATTGACAGCTTTATTATTTTTGTTGACATACATATGATATGCAGCCAACATGGCCGACCCGAGTTCGATTCCTCCGCCCCTCTCGGAGAGCCCGGCAAGCTACCGAGAGTATTCGATATGCCAGACACAGTAACAACAAAGTCTCCAATGGAGACGTTACTGGGCCCGCTCGAGTAAATCGACGATCAACGGGAGGGCCTTTACCTTTTTACCTTTACATATGATATGACATACATATCATATACATATTTAGGTGAGAAGAACACTGATTATATTTATTATAAATTTTATTTAAATTTTAAAAAATAGTGGTTGAGAGATAGGACAGACGTTAAGGTGCCTATCATATGCAGCTGGTTTGATCCCCAGAAAGATTTATAGTCTTCCAAACACCACAAGGAATGATCACTGAATTCAAAGCCAGCAGTTAGCCTTGCTTGAGCTCTATTGGGTGTTGTCCTAAAACAAAACAAAATAAAATTTATAAATGAATAATTATTATTTTTGTAGGTATTTTCTTAGTGATTATGATTCTTGGCAAGAAACATTGATTATAAAGTCTTGTAGGCATTTAAATACAACTTGTTATTAATGATTATTTAAATATATTAAATTTAACACTCTTTAAATTAATGAGTTTTATTAGTTATATGGGCTGGACTGGTAGCACAGCAGGTAAGGCATTTGCCTTGCACGCAGCTGACATGGCTGACCGGGGTTCGATTCCTCTACCCCTCTCGGAGAGTCCAGCAAGCTACTCAGAGTATCTCACCTGCACGGCAAAGCCTGGCAAGCTACACGTGACGTATTCAATATGTCAAGAACAGTAACAACAAATCTGACAATTTGTTGTGAGACGTAACTGGTGCCCGCTTGAGCAAAATCGATGAACAACGGGAGTACAGTGCTACAGTGCTATTAGTTATATTAGTAAATAGACATAATTATAACTATATAAGTAAAAAATTTGTTAGAGAATATAACAGAATTCACAAAAATTTGAGTAAAGTGAATTGAGGTTCTGGGAAATTTGAGTACCTTTTGTGATACCTGTCTATCAGCTAGATCAAACCTAATCGTTATAAGTATAAAGTATTAAAAATATTTCATCAGAAGATGGATAGTAAATTTTACCAGTTAAAAAGTTCAAGGAATCATATTATTCCAGTATTAATTTAATCGAAATTTTTTCCATCTATTATGACATCCCGTCCCAAAATTTATTATTTCACATTCTGCAGTCAGAAAATTAGGACTTTAACATGTATTTTGAAGTCACAATTTAATACCTTTCACTCTCTGCTTTGTAATTATTTTCTTATTGTATTTTTGATTCTAATTTACTCTAAATCTTGTGTTTATTATTGTCTATTATCTATTTTATTTGGGAATTATTTACTGATATTTTTCTAACATCTAAGGAATCAATTTGTAGCATTGAGTTTAATCTCCCTTTTTATGTAATGTATATTATAGAAGTCATTACAATTTCTCCAAATTGAATCCTAAAAGTTTTAATGTCATATTATTGTTATTCGATTGAACAAGTTATCATTTCTATTGAAATTTATTATTTCACTAATGTTATTTTAAACCATGTTGATTTTCTTATTGAATTGAATTTGGTTTAATTATTTATTGATTTCAAATGCCTGCATTATCAGTAGATCTGTCGAAACACAATATCACCCAGCATCAACTTTATCTTGAATCAGTGCAGGATTGATTTTGCTGATTAGAGTCACAGAAAATGCCACAATTTTCTGTTTGCTGTGGTTACTACAGCAAAAACCCAGATACATACAACTCACGAACTATGTTCAGTGGAATGCAATTCCTTGTAAAACCAGAATTTTATTTAGGTTTAAAATCACAAATACAAACTTTTGATTTTGGTAGGGCTCTTTTAACTCTGAAATATATCAATATGAACATAATCAGGAGAATATGACAAATTTCCAATTTTAGGACATTAATGACCCATAAAAATATATACTTCTTGGAGAGCCTGGCAAGCTACCAAGAGTATCTGCAGAATCTGGCAAGCTCCCCATGGCGTATTCAATATGCCAAATACAGTAATGACAACAGGTCTCATTCCCCTGACCCTGAAAGAGCTTCCAATCATTGGGATAAGACGAGTAAGAAGAGGATGCTAAAATCTCAGGGCTGGGAGGAATAGAGACATTACTGGAGCCCACTCGAGTAATTCGACGATCAACGGGATGACAGAGATACAGTGATAGAGTGAATGGCCCACATTATTGAAAACTGCAGGCTTGTTTACATTCTAGGTCTTTTTACACTGTAAACAATTCTTAGAAAAGTAATTTTTTAAAAACCCTCCAAAACTTTCTCAATTTTAATACAGATAAAACTTAAAAATTTGGTTATTCAAAATTATCCTTCAGTTTCCTGAAAGAAGAGAAACTAGTTATTGGTCCACATTTAATCATTTCTACCCTATTTTGTTTAAATAATGGATATTCTTCCATCCCGCTCGAGCAAATCGATGAACAATGGGAGGACAATGACAGTGACAGTGACATAATTGGATGAAGGGAGTTGTGTGGAGGACAGTTAGGTGTTAAGTGTGCTAATGATCGAATTTTCTATAACTCTATTCACACGTCAGTTCTGTCCGATATTGTGAGAGATGTGATAAACATTTTTCTCTATGACTGGGAATTTACCTATTTTTTTCTATCCTGCTATCGTTTCTATAACATGAAGCTTATTAAATCTACAAAAATTCACAAATTATTTAGATGACTTATCGGATAGCTTAATATTACAAATAGATTCACATTAGGAGGTGATTTTTAACCTGTCCTGAAAACTTTATAATATTTAAAACAGTTCTACTTAGTCCATTTAATGATCAACTTTTTATTTATTTATTTCTATTTTTGTCTTTGGGTCACACCCAGTGATGCTCAGGCCATTTGCTTTGCATTTAGGGATTACTCCTGGGAGGGATCAGGGTAGCATATGTGGTTCTGGGGATCAAATCCAGGTCTGTTGCATGCAAGGCCTATGCACTGCACTATCTTTCTGGTCTAATCAACTTTTAGTAGCTACCATTTATTCTGCTTTTCTATTTGACCTATTAGTTTTTATCAGATCTATTAATTTTTCACCTACTAGTTTCTATTAGGTCTATTAGGTTTTCATTTCTATCCCTAGACCACATGCACATGCTGTTATTTTCATCTGGAATGCCTTCTCTCTCTCTCTCTCTCTCTCTCTCTCTCTCTCTCTCTGTTCACATTTTTCAGCCATTTACTCATAGGAAACCATCTAACTGTTTAGGCATGTTTCCTTTTTATAGTCATATCTGTAGCATTTTGTTCTTTCTATCCGGAGCATGTAACTCAACTATTGTGTGGATATCAAATTAGTATGTTTATTATTCTTAACAATCACTTGATAGTAGGACTAATTTCTTTACATAATTAATTCATAGAGCAGTAATAATTAATATGCAAATTATATAAAACAAATATTACTTTTATTTCAATCAAAGGTCAAATAAATAAAATCTTATGAAGGGATACATACGCCATTCATGTAGAAAACTATCTCATTAAGGCACTACTGTTATATTAATACTAACTTGTCCAGCTATTGATCATATCAGGCTTCATTTCAGAGTCTATGGAGTATTTTACAGTATTATACAGGGCTCACTCCTGTATAAGAAAAGTGGATTTTATAAAGAAATTCTACTTTACACCTACATAGAAATAGAACAGGAATGACCAAGTGCTGGTTTATTTAAAATATTTTCAAGATTATTTGATGCAAATTCTTTTCCTACAATATTCCTTTGTCACTTTTAAGCAAATTTGACAAAGCTGAGAGCTCTGACTCATGAATGTTCACTTTCTTCCTGGATTAAGTAGGCAGTACATAGACAAAAATGTCTGATGATTCAAAGTTTCTATGAATGTGTTCAAGTATTTTCCCTTTTAAAAATTACTCTGAGTACAAAGGAGGAAATAACAATATGCTGTGCTGTGTGTCCTTCCTGTTATTCCTATGCAAACAGTACATTCTTTAGCGCTTCCATCCTATTAGATTATTTCATTTTATCAGAGTCTTATAGTCCATTGCTTTGTTAATTGAAAAACATTTCTTTTTGTGCATTTACTTTAAGAAATTTTATTAAAAATAATTCAAAATGAATGTAATAAATTTCCTGAAAATTAGAAGACAGCGAATGAATAAATTCACTGCATGTTGCCTGTCTGAATTGTTCTTGAGTTAAATTGTTTGGGATTGAATTTAATATAATCTGAGAAGCTTCAATAAAAATCAGGCAGTCTTAGGGCAGGTGAGATAGTACATTGAGTAGGGTGCTAGCCTAGTACCCTGCCACCATAGTTTTAATTCCTGGCACCATTTTATAGTCCCTGAGTACTGCCAAGGATGATTCCTGAGTGTCCAGCCAAGAGTAAGTCCAGAGCCCGGCCAGGTGTGGCCTAAAAATTAAAAGGAAAAAATTAGGCATCTTTGTCATTAACATATATATTTCTATGATTACTATAATAAATAATGTAAGAATAAAGATTTTATTTTATTCATACTTATATGTCAAGTAAATATTAAAATTATAATATATAACCTCTTGAATAAATATCTTTTAATTCCATAGAAATATTAACTATTACTTTTAATTATATAATTTCTGTACTGATAGGCATTTTTCACCTTCTAGATGCTAAACTCAAAAGTGCATGAAACTTGTTCTGTACAAGAAAGATGATGATAATTATTATTAATAACATATTTACTTAAAATTTTATATGAACTATTATATATAAAATTTTAAACCCCAAAGTGAAAATATACAAAATTATAATTCAGTCATTAATTTCAGCAAATCCTAAAAAAATACATTAGTCTTATATTTATGAAAATAAATCAAGATGAAAACAATTCTACAAAAGAGAGAAAGTATGGTAAGAGCTTATTTTAACAATAGCAAGAAAAGCCTTCTTTAAAGAAAATGCAGTTTTTTCTACAGTCTTTTAGAATTTTCCTTTACTATATAATGATACTATATAATGATACTAATTGAAGAATTCTTTTAGAGTCACCTTAAATTAACTAGAGTTATATCACAATACAGTCAATGAGGACTTTTCACACACACCCCTTCAAAGTAAGTTGTTCCATGCTCAAAAAATACCAATATCTTTCTACCATGATCAATTGTATTCTCTATCCCTTTGTGGTAGTAAAGACCTCTTGCCCTGTTAGCCACAAATTTCAGTATGAATTTAATGTTAGCTTTGAATTATTTAAATCTCTTCCCTTGCCTTGTTTCTTTTCATTTCTTTGTTTTGAGATTACATCTAGTGGTTTCCAGGGTGTAGTCTTGGTTCTATGGTGAGGGATCACGCCTAGTAGTGTCCAGGGGACCATATGTGATGCCAGGAATTAAACCTAGGTAGGCAATGCAAGGCAATTTCCTGCCATCTTACTTTCTCTTTGGGCTCATTACTTTATTTCTTAATATCTTATATATGAGTAAGATCATTGTGTATGTCTGTGCGAGTGTGTGTGTGTGTGTGTATGTGTTTGTGTTGGTTTTAGGATTATGGTGGTGCTTAGGATTTACTCCTGGTTCTGTGCTCAGGAATCACTCCTGGCAGTGCAAGGCAAATCCCTACCTGCTGCTGCTATACTATACTGTCTCTCTGCCCTGAGTTAAGAGATTCTTTGTCCTTCTCTTTTTAATTTTTTCTTAACATAATCCTTTCTTAACTCTATTCATGCTGTCATGAATGATAGCATTTCATTTTTTTCTTATAGCTATGTAGTAGTCAATTGTGTATATGCTTTACATCTTTATCATCTTATTTGTAGTTGGGTACATTGATTGTTTCTGTATCTTGCAGTTGTAAATGGCTCTGTAGTGAACACAAGGGTACATATATCTTTTCTAATGATTGTTCTTCAGACAGATACATAGAATTAGAGTTGATTGACTGTATAATGAGTCTAATTTTAGTATCTTGAAAAAATTCCATGCCGATTTCCAAATAGGCTGGACCAGTTTACCTTTCTCCAAACAGTGTAAAAGAGATTCCCTTTCACCAATATTGTTGTTTCTGATCGTTGTGATACAGGTCTTTCTTATTGGTGTGAGGTTTTTTAGATCAGAATTTCCCAGATAATAAGTGATGGAAAGAATTTTTTTCATTTCTATGTCTCTTTTTGAGAAGTGTCAGTTCATTTCATCTGACCATTTATTGACTCACTCTCTTTTGTTGTTGAATTTATGAGATCCTTATTTATTTTGAATACTGCCTCTTATCAGATGTATGAGGCATACATGTTTCTGCTCATTCAATTTTACTGATTATTACTTGGCTACATAAAAACTTTTTTAGTTTGATGTTGTACCAATTGCTTAATTTTGTTTTTGGAGTTGAATCCTTAAAGACACTACTAAATCACTGTCACTGTCCTCCGGTTGTTCATCGATTTGCTCGAGTGGGCCCAGTAACATTGTGAGACTTGCTACTGTGTTTGGCATATCGAATATGACACGGGTAGCTTGCCAGGCTTTGCCATGCGGGCGAGATACTCTCGGTAGCTTTCCGGCTCTCTGAGAGGAACCGCAGGAATCGAACTCAGGTCGGCCAAGTTGGCTGCGTGCAAGGCAAATACCCTACCCGCTGTGCTATCGCTCCAGCCCACTACAAAATCAATGTTGTAAAATAGTTTGAGTTCTTTTATGCATTACATGATTTCAAGTATAGTATGTCTTCAATTTACTTAGAATCAATTTTTGCGTGCTATAATATTGTGCTACTCTTTCTTTCTTTCTCCCTCCAACCCACTTTCCCCTCTATTTCTTTCTCTGTGCTACCCCAGCTTTCCCATCACCAACTGTCGGAGAGACTTTTCATTCTCTGTTATGTGCTGCTGTCTCCTTTGTTATAAATTGACTTCTCAAACATACATGGATTTATTTCAGGTCTCTCAATTTTATTGCATTGATCTATATCCATTTTTATTTCAATACTATCCTATTTTTTATCACTATGTCACTGTCACTGTCCTCCCGTTGTTCATTGATTTTCTCGAGCGGGCCCAGTAACGTCTCCAGTGTGAGACTTTGTTGTTACTGTGTTTGGCATATCAGATACTTTACGGGTAGCTTGTCAGGCTTTGCTGGCTGTTTGTAGTTAAATTCAAGAATAGGAAATGCATGCCTCCAATAACCTTTGGATTGCTTTGATGTTTTTGTAGCTCCAAACAAATTTCAGTAGTGATGTCCAATTTCATAGAAAACACAGGCTTGAACTTCATGATTTTGTTCTGTTGGTCCCACCTCATGACTATACTTAGAGAGCATTTATCTTTCTCTTTTTCAAGTTTCCTCTCTCTCTCTTTTCTTAATTGGTTCTTACTGCTTCCATAAAGATAGGAGGGTACAGCACCTTCCTTGTAGAGGTGATTGTATTTGAGCAAAGTTAATGAATTGTGTAAAATATTAAATGTAAGTAAGATTATCAGAAACAAGGAGAAATACCTAATGGATATCCAATTTTTAGTTGTTCAATTTATCGCATCATATTGTATTTTATAATATTATAGTAATAGTTTGTATAACAATTTCTGTATTGCAATAAGTATCCCCCATAAAATAAGTACACTTCTATTTAATTAAACATAATCTACTGAAAATGACACTTTAGTTGAGATATTTGAGAATTTTGGTCATTGAATTCTTAGATGAAATGTAACTTGGTAGGACTTCCCTACTCGAGTTTACTTATACAAATGGAAAAGCCTCAATTTATTCAAGGTTTAACATGTTCCATAGTTAGACTCACAGTAAGCTACACATACTAATAAAAAAACTGTTACCTCAAAGATCTGTTATGAGTTTAGCATGAAAGACCTATTTCAACACATCACTAAGGTTAGTATAAACAAAGGATATATTTGGTACATGTATTATTAATGCCAGAGAGTCATTTTAGAACCATCTACTTCTTGTATCTGAGGAACAGATTTCTTAGAAAATAATTATCTGCTGAATGCACCAAGAAGGACGTCCAAGAATTTGCCTTATAGAAGTACACTATAATATTAACCCACTCTTATTCAGACACTTGTGTAATTTTCACACAACATTGCACATATATTTGTGAATTAAAGCACGGAACAATTTCTAAAATTATAGCTTATTACATGTCATTTTAATGAATTGATTTTTTTTAATATTTGGAATGGCCATACCTGATGGTGCTTAAAGCTTACTACTGACTCTGTGCTCAGGAGACCAACTATGGTGTTTGGATTAAAATCAGGGTTAGTATTGTGTAAGGTAAAACACTTACCTCCTCTACTATATTTCTGGCCCATCAGCTTATATTATTTTATTTTCGCTACACGATTATGTTTTTTATACCGTAGAATTATTTATAAAATATTTTCTACTAAATATTAACTCTCATGGATTGATCATCATATTAATTTTTTCTGGACTCGTTAGTTACAATTTTAAATAGCAATATTTCTGGTTAGTTCCCAAGTTCCTGAAGTGTGTCTCATTCACAATTTGGAACAGCAGATATATCTACTAGCATAGTACAAGCAGTTGATAGTTGTAATAAGCTACTCATAGTTTATGAATATTTTGGAATTATTTTAATGAAGATTATAAAACATTTTAAAGCTTCTTTGTATTTTTTAACAAATGGAAGACACTGCTTTTTAACAGTCATGCAAATGTCAAAAATTGCTTTATCACTCAGGGAAAAATGACACCATATTGTGAAACATTATTTTTATTTCAGCAAAGATTTAAAAACAATTTTATTCTGATTCTCAGTCTGTTATTCTACTTTAACCCTCCTTTCATATGTACTGATGTCAATTTCTTTTTAAGTTACTGCTTGTGACTTTTGCCCCTTTTTCTATTTGCAATGATATTTGGCTAATAAGAGAATTGATCATTGACAAAACACACTACTGTTTAGAAGCTGGTTTTGGATATGTAAGTGTTTTTTATGTATTAAAAGAAGTTACTTTTAAATGTATTAAAAGGAGTTACTTTTAGTACTTCCCACCCAAACTCAAATGATACTGTTTTTTTCCTGTCTTCAATTCCAAAAGGTCATTAGTGAGACTTTTTTTTAGCACATATAGAAAGAAAGAGAGGGAGAGAGAGAGAGAGAGAGAGAGAGAGAGGAGGGAGAGAGAGAGATCAACCTTGGTTAATTTGTTTTATGAACTATGTTTTAAAATATTTGTATATTTTATATGTACTACTATAATTTATTTATTCATAAAATATTGGCCCAACCAAATATGACATTAGCACTCAGTTTCATCTTTACATGTGGTCATTATCACATTAAGTTTTCTTAAATTATAGAATCATTTTTTAGAAATTTTATGAGCAGGTATATTTATTCAAGTATTGTTGATTTAGAGTGAGTATTCTTTTGTAGAAACAAGTATTGCATAAAATAAAAGCATATTTTTCTCTTACCTCAATACTATAGAAGTGTTTACTATAGCATTTTTATAAATAAGGCAAACGCACAAGAAAATCAGTCTTTAAAACTAAATAATTTTAATTTTTACTCTCTATCATATAATATTTACATAGGATCATATACCAATCTTAAAGGAAAATCTACTCTTTTTTAGAATCAACCTGTTATATGCATTCTACATGGATATATGGATATTATTTTATTTGACCCTATTAAATATTAACAGCAATTATAAGGAAGATAAAAAGAGAGGGGTAGAAAATTTTAGTAACCTAATAAAGTCATAAAAAACAAGAAGCCAAATCAGGAATTGCGTCAGTATCTCTCTGATTCAAAAATCTCTGTTTTTAACCTCTTTTTATAAGTACCACTTGTGGGTAAGTTAATGCAATGTAAGATAAAAAAATATATTTACATATATACATATGGGATTATGTAAATATATATATATATATATATGGGTTGGAGCGATAGCACAGCAGTAGGGCATTTCCCTTGCACACAGCCAACATGGCTCACCCGAGTTCGCTTCCTCCACCCCTCTTGGAGAGCCCGGCAACCTACCAAGAGTATCTCGCCCGCATGGCAAAGCCTGGCAAGCTACCTGTGAAATATTCAATGTGCCAAACACAGTAACAACAAAAGTCTCACACTAGAGATGTTACTGGGCTCACTCGAGAAAATCAATGAACAACGGGAGGACAGTGACAGTGATGTGTATATATAAATGTATATATAAATTGCTTAACTTTGTTCAGACAGTTTAATATCAATGCTTCACTGAGTTCAGTTTCCCTACTTCTAGATATATCTTCAGCTTTTCTCATTTGCCTACACTGAGCCCTTTGAAGCAGCTTCATCAATACAGGGTAAGTCACATGACCAAACTATCTTGGTCACAGCTATATGAATCTTGGTGGGCATCTGAGCCTCAGTGAGAAAGACTAATTTGTAATCTAGAAGTCTAGCTCAGATTTTCATTTCATTGAGATACCAATAATGACTTTCATAATTCACAGAAACTTATTTTTTGGCAGAGTCAAACCTAGTGCTTGCGGGGGGCGGTCACCTCTAATATTGCTCATCTTGGCAATACAAGCCTGAGGAGCCTGGTGCTCTGCCAGCAATATGCGTTTGCAAATACCTCAGTAGTACTTTGGGGGGAGTAGGATAATACAGAGCCAAGGATGAAACTTAGTATCTTGTACATGCTTGTGCTCTTCAATTTGAGTCAAATCTTTGATCCTCATATAGTTTCTTGTAGAAATTTTTGATGGAGAAATAAATAGACATATTACCTTAGTGACCTGAGCCAGAATATCTAGTAACAGGACCAGAAACTAAAAAATACTAGACAAAAATTAAAATAACTAAGTCCAATATAGTTTAAATCTATGAGGGCATACAGGTCTCTACTTTATAGTGTCTTTAACTGTAACTTGACAACTAAGTTGCTGAGGACTATAGATAAGATAGGGATGGGGGGCAGGGTGGGATGGAATCAAAGCAGCTAACAGAAAAGCAAGTTGCCTACCCATTTCTTTAATTCTCCTGTGGTTATTCTCATTCTTAATGTTAAGAATGAAGTGCTTAATTCCCACTTATTTAACCTGATGGTTTTGTATCTTAAGCAAATTTTCTACTTCTTTGAGGCACTTCATTTCTGTCTATAGAATGGAAAGGGACAGCTGTTGCATGATAGTTCCTGGTAAATGGCAGATCCTATCAAAACATTTCTTCAATATACATGTAAAAGTGGCATTTTACATTGAGATTTCTGTTAAAGTGAAGACTATTTCCATTTATTCTGTTTTCTCCTTTCTCATATCTTCCCTGTTTCTTTGTAGTATTAGAAGGGAATACAGTCAGATATCCTTCTATTCAATTGTCTTAAATTTTTGCTACTCATATTCTGCTTAAGATTATTGTAATTTATTTCCTTTCATTTTGTTTTGTTTTGGGGGCACACCTAGCTCTTCTCAGGGCTTAGTTCTGGTTCTGTGCTCAGGATCACTCCTGGAAGTTCTCAGAGGACTGTATGGGATGCCGGACATGGAACCTGGGTCAGCTACATGCAAGGCAAGTAACTTGCCAGCTGTTCTGTGCTGTTGGTTTCAGGACTATTCTCTGTTAAATTCAAAGTAAGAGGGAGCCACTGGATGTAAGATGTAGAACATCCTACTTGTCCTTTACATTCTCTTTCTTTCTCTTTGCTTCTCCTTCCTTCCCTCCCTCCCTCCCTCCCTCCCTTCCTCCCTCCCTCCCTCCCTCCTTCCTTCCTTCCTTCCTTCCTTCCTTCCTTCCTTCCTTCCTTCCTTCTTTCCCTCCCTCCTTCCATCTTTTTCCTTTCCTTCCTCCCTTTCCTCCCTCCTTCGGTCCCTCCTTCCCCGTTTCTTTCTTTCCTTCCTTCCCTTCCTCCCTCTATCCTTTCATCCCTTCTTCCCTCGCTCCCTCCCTTCTATCCTTCCTTCCTTCCTTCCATCCCTTCCTTCCTTCCTTCCTTCCTTCCTTTCTCTCTTCCTTCCTTCCTTCCTTCCTTTTCTTTCCTACACCCAAGTGTGTGTGCATGGCGTTTTATGTGATGCAGAACTAAGGGTGATTTATGATTGAACCCATGTTAGACATGTGCAAAACCAGTGCCCTGCTCACTTTACTGTCTCTCTTGACTCTACATCCTATTTCAAGAAGGATCTATTGCTTACTAATTTCTCCCTAGGTTTATTTACCATAATCACATTCTACTTTATACCATAATTGTATTATTTCATGAGTTTATCTCTTCACCTCAGCCAGGTAACATCTCCTTGAAGGTAGAAAAAAATGGATGAACTATTTTGCACTTCTAGAATAATAAAACACAGGGCCTCGCACTTAGAAGTAATTCAATAAATGTTTGAATTAAAATTCAATGTGCTGAGCCATGGGGAAGGCTGCCTGAACAGAAGCCATTACCAAATTTAAAGGGCAGGGAAATGCTTGATCTAGCTTTACTGATTCCAGGCCTCCTGTCCTTCCTGGATGTAGGAGATTCACCCTTATTGTACATGTGTGGTTGCTTTGCCATAACCCAGAAGTGCAGGTGCGGATATTAGCATTGAGCAGATTTGCACAAGCAAGAATGTTTCAATTTGTCATAAAAATCTAAGATTCCAAGAAAGGAGGTGATAAGTTGAAAAATTAGGGGGAAATATGTTGTAAAAAGAATCTGGCACACCCCTTCCCCACCTCCATATTAATGAAATGAAAAGGGTGGAGGAAGGAAATGTTACGCTATACATTGGCAGGAAAATTGCGTGTGTCCTGTGAGCAGATGAACATGGGACTGTGAACAGGAAGCTGATTATTCCAACACATTATATTTCTCACTGGAAATATCATCCTGGAGGGAAAGTCCAATATCTCTACTTTTGGATCACCTACTGCTCTGACTGTCTACATAATTTTGGACTGGAGATAACAAGAAGAAACATAATTACCTTGGAGGAAGAGCATTTAAGATAAAGTAGATTTCTATTTATTACATGTGTATATTCAGTTGGACTGGAGTGATAGCACAACGGGTAGGGCGTTTGCATTACACACGGCTGACCCAAATTTGATTCCTCTGTCCCTCTCAGAGATCCCAGCAAGCTACCAAGAGTATCCTGCCTGCACGGCAGAGCCTGGCAAGCTCCTGGTGGTGTATTCAATATGCTGAAAACAGTAGGAGCAAGTAGCACAATGAAGACTTTACTGGTGTCCGCCCAAGTAAATCGATGAACAACAAGAGGACAGTGCTACAGTGCTACAGTATATTCAATTAAGCACTTACCTCTACTTAAGATCGATACCATTTCCTGGGAATGGCCTCATTTTCTCTCTCTAATCAACTGGTAACTTATCAGTGTAACTTATTTTTATACATTCTCTGTCCAAATCAGAGCAACTCTTCTAATATAACCTCTTCCACCTTGCATTAGTTATATGTAGTTGTCCCAGGAGTAGAAACTGTAACCACCCAGATCAATCATTCTTTTTCTAAAATTGGAATTACCTGTGAAGGAATTCAATCTTTAATGTAAAAATTAGAGAGCTTCTTTGAGGTAGACTTTCCAACTATGCACTATAGAAGTGGAGGAATCTGAATTAATACCAAAATAATAATAGAATGAGAGAGCTGTGAAGAGAGAAAAAAAATGGAGAAAGAATTTTTGAATGATTGATTCTGAATTATTCCCAGGGATCATTTCTTTCCAATTTCTTATGAGATATTCTCATAGATTTAAAATTAATTTCTCTTTTGTTACCCTTAAGGGAGCTGAATTTGTATTCCTAAATGTAAGCAAACTAGTGTCAGAGTTAAATTTCTGATTACATCAGTCAGAATGGTTCAAGTATCTCCTTACTTTTTAAAAATGAAATGCTTCCCTGTCTACCCAAGACTAAAAACAAAATCAAAGTTAGCATAAAATGTAAACTTGTAGAGATTATTAAAAGTTGAGTTATTAAAAAACGTCAAAGATAATAGTTGCAAAGGTTTTTCAAACAAGAAACAATGTTTAATAAATCACAGAAGCAAAAATCATCATGCAGTAAGTAAAAACAGGAACATTCATCAATCAATAAAACAAGTTTGAGTTTTATTGTTGTTATACAGCCATAGTTTAAAAAAGAGAGATTCATGTTTCATGTTTTGCTATGCAGTATCCTTTTGGTTCTCACCTAGAGGAAGGTATTTGAAGAAGGTAAAGCACAGGTGGGCATCACTTGAAGTGGAATTCATTAACAGGTTGTATTATTTTACTCAGCCACCTTGGAACATTACAATGGACTGATAAGTTGCCATACATCAGGCAAAAAAGGAATAGAAAGGAAGGTTTTCAACTGAAAAGCTGTGGAGTTAGGAACACACAGAATATGTCCCTGCCAGGTGATTTATCCAGTAGGATCAGGAAAAATATGATCTTTTCTTAATTTCAATGCAATTTCAGTGTGATAGAGCACAGAATCCAGTTACTAACCCCACTAAATTACTTGGCAAGGGCTGGACCCTATTTTTCTTTGGAAAAAAATGTACTAGTGAAATCAGATAATTTGTAGCCCTGGATTTCTAATATACAATAATTCCGACCATTTAAACAGTTTTTGTAGGAAATATTTTATAGTTAGAGAAATAGTTTTTGACATTCTGGGGGGGAAAGAACAATGGGCCGTTTACAGGTCTACACAGCAGATTAATGAATCTAATTGAGTCTGTAGGGAAATGTTTCAGTTTAACTACTGGAACTAATTTATACATTCACTACATCGTAATAAGTCAATTTAAGTTTCTGGAAATAAAACTGGATATCCTGGGTATAGATTTGAACTATAAATTTCTGCAGGAAAGGAGTCTGTGTGTTCATTATACATTGTAAAATTACCATATGGACCTGTCAACACTTCTTAGCACAGCTTTGTAATAATGTCATTTAGTTTAACATTGTAATGTGCCAACTGAATTAATGTGTATGACACAAAGCATGCCTCCCTCCCAACCTCTGCTTCTAGGGAGCTGTGTAACTTTTAAAGATTTTTCTCAAGGCAAGAGTTTCTTACATTTGCATAGAGAACTTCAATATGAAGATTGAGTGTAATCACATTTACTGAGAGCTGCTGAAAAACATGCTACGGGGCTATAGCACCTAAAGTTTCCAGAAATATGCTATTTCTCCAAATGAGAGTAAATCTTTACCTGAGAAACCTTACTTCACAATCAATATTAATTTACATAGCAATAGCTTTCATTACTAATTTCTTTTGAAACAGTGTGAAACTCTTCAGAAGCAGTATTAAGAAGGCATTCTATAATAATATATGTGGTAATACTTTGTTATTCAAAATTCCCCTCAATTCAAATAATTCTCGTATGACTATGAAAGGGACCCTTGTCGAGATATTACACCAGAATACAATTACACTTGTGAAAAATCAGGAAAGCAGAATGATATGGATAAGCCAGCTACTAACCGTGATCTTGTATGAAAATTTTCACATGCATTATCTGAATTTTCATAATCCAATTTATAGTTGAAATAACTAAGAGAAATTGGATAATTTCACCAAGATCCTATGCATAGCCAAATCTGGATTTGGAAACGCATATGTCTAATGTTCAGCAAAGTCCTTAAAACTATGCTCTATCCAGAATGCTAATAGTTACTGCCTTATATACAGCTGAAATGTTTCACGTAATCATATTGCTGACTCGTTTTATTTTTAGAAGAAGCATGTAAGCTAACAATCATTATATAAATTTTATGTGTAAAGAAACTAAGACATAGAGGATTTATAACTGATTCAAAGGCAACTTGTATCATATCAGAGATTTTAACCAAAGCAAACAGATTTTGAGCCTATATCCTTCACAACCACTATGTAGATAGTTTCCTCTGTATCTTAACAAGAGAGCCACATCTTTTGAATTATTATAAGAGTGTTGCAAACTTTTATATATGAAAATTTGCTCCTTGGGGGATGGATGGATTAAAATAGTGCCTTGATAGTCGCTATTTTTCTTATCAAATTAATACACTATTACATAAGCATTTATTAATATACTTGGATATATTCATTGTTTGACAGTCACCATGCAGAGCTAAATTTCAAGTGGAGGAACATGTTTTAAGTCTTTGAAAAACACAAGCTTTAGAAAAGGTACAGATACTCCTCCAAAAAGTCTAGGACTGATTAAAAGTGAAACTATAAAAAAAGTCCCAAATAAATAGAATACCATGTTGTATCGATAGCACAGCGGGTAGGGCGTTCGCCTTACAAGCGGCCAACATGGCTGACCCGAGTTCCATTCCTCCGCCCCTCTCGGAGAGCCCGGCAAGCTACCGAGAGTATTCGATATGCCAGACACAGTAACAACAGAGTCTCCAATGGAGACGTTACTGGGCCCGCTCGAGCAAATCGACGATCAATGGGAGGGCCTTTTTTACCATGTTGTATCATGAGAAGAAAGGACACCAGAAGAAATTGGAAAACACAGTGGGCCTCTCAGGCTTGGATCTTTAAACCATAAGATCATACCTAAAGATCAAAAATAGGATAATCAAGTGAATTTGACTTCTTTGCAGAAATCTTGCTTGATTCCAGTCCAAGCTTTCTCTTGATGGTTATTTCTCTTTTTCTTTCTCTTATACCATTGGATTCAACATTGGAACTTAGTTTTATTTTACTTTTTTATTTCTGGTGCTATGGGCCCGTTCACCACAATCTCTGATGGATAATGTCTTGATTCTTATTTCATGACCTAAACAATGATAACCAATATGTTGGAAGGTCTGCAGTGAAAACCTATAGACACTTAAGTCCAATTTTACTGCTTTAAAGTGTTAATTGGCATTGTTGAATATGGTTAAGGTAAAAACCTCAAAAAGTGTAAGAAGCAATATTGCTCTGCTTACTACCACCAATATCATACTCGGCTATTTATGAAAATTGAGGATCTAGAATAGACATTATTTTTGGGTAGTTGCAATTAAATCTGTGTTTCCCGGCAGGGAATTTATCTTCATGAGATTCTGGTGAATAGGCCTCTATTCTCCTAGAAATTATGCTTAATTATGCTGTTTGGTATTTATTTGTAATAGATTACTTAAAGTAACTTGGAAAGATACCATTTAATGAACCTCACATGAATATAGAGAGGTACAATTGAAGATACTCAGACATCATCACTCGCACCCACAAACGGGATTTAAGGGAACATAATACCACTTAGTTGTGAGAAGTTCACGATCATGATCACGATCAACCTGTTGTTCGTCGATTTCCTCAAGCAGGCACCAGAAACGTCTCCTTCTTCCTAGCCCTGAGATTTTAAAAGAACCATTTCAATGCTCTTTCAGGATTAGGAGAATGAGATGCATCATTGTTACTGGTATTTGGCATATTGAGCATGACACAAGAAGTTAGCCAGACTCTGCTGTGTGGGCAGGATACTTTTGGTAGCCTGCCAGGTTCTCCAAAGGAAAAATAAGGTAATAAGATGTTGCAAGGCTGCGAATGCGGCCATGCACTTCCGGGAGCTGGGTTTTATAGTCTCTGCATCTTGGCCGTTGACAGGACCAACCTGGCACTGGCAGCAGCTGGTGGGTGTGACGCCTACCTACTGGAAGATGGGGGGTCTGGATGGAGAAGGCCCAGTCCCAATCCAAGTAGGCTTGGAGATCTCAGCCCTGGGACCCACATGCCTGGGTTCCTCTGCCAGTTCTTTCATGCATGAGGCCCATCCAGACATGTGGAGAGAGGTCCCAGCATGGCCATGTCTGGCTCCGGAGGTCCTCAGCTGCTGGGGCTCTGCGAGGGGCAGGGTGGGGGGGGGAGAGAAACTCAACCCTCCCCCCTCCAAGGGACCCCAGTGAGGACAGACAGGTGTGGGGGCAGGAGACTCTGTGAGAAGTTACTTGACAAAATTCACTGTGGTTGACACACAGTTAAGTTATCCAAATTAATCTGTACCTCAGAAAGTCACATAAAAAGACTCACCATCAATGACCTAAAAACACTAAATAATCCCTATCATTATTACTATCACTATTACCCCGTTATTCATCGATTTGCTCAAGTGGGCGCCAGTAACCTCTCCATTCATCCCTGTTTAGTAGCCTAATGGCATACTGGGGGCTCTTTCAGGGTCAGGGGAATGAGGACCATCATTGTTACTGTTTTTGGCATATCGAGTATGCCACCGATAGCTTGCCAGGCTCTGCCATGCGGGTGGGATACTCTCGGTAGCTTTCCAGGCTCTCCAAGAGGGATGGAGGCTTTTGGAGCAGCCTCTAATCACCTTTACAGGTGTTTTCAGCCAAGTATATATGCAGGCAGGATACTCTCAGTAGCCTGCTGGGTTCTCTGAGAGTGAGAACTAGAGAATAAGATAAATATATATATATATATTTCTCTTGTATATATGTATATATATATTTCTCTTATTCTCTCTCTCTCTCTCTCTCTCTCTATATATATATATATATATATATACATATATATCTCCAAGCTTCCGGGAGCTTGGTTTAATATATATATATATATATATATATATATATATATATATATATATATATAAAACCAAGCTTCCGGGAGCTTGGTTTTATAGTCTCTGGATCTCTGGATCCTGGCCATTGATGGGGTTAAATGGCAGTTGGTGGGTGTAACTGTTTAGCTACTGGAAAATGGGGGAATCTGAGTGGAGGAGGCCCAGTCCTGAACTGAGCAGGCTTGGAGATCTCAGCCCCGAGTCCCGCACACCTGGGTTCCTGTGCTGGTTCCTTCATGTGTGAGGCTCGTCTGAGCATGTAGAAAGTGGTCTCAACATGGCTGTGGTTGGGTCTTGGAGGTCTCCAGCTGCTGGAGCTCTGCTCGGGGCGGAGAGGGAAACTCAATGTTCCCTCCTCCAAGGGGTCCTGGTGAGGACAGCCAGGCATGGGGGCTGGAGACTCTGCCTAAATACTAAAATACTAAAATAACAGTGCTTTCTGAATGACTTTAGTTTCTCATGATTTTGGTAATTTGTCTACTTTAAAAGAAAGAGAAATAAGGAATCATTCCAAAATTAACCAGAAGTACACTAGAAGATTAAACTTTCTATTTGACTTATCCCTAAAAATTATAAAACTATGTATTCTTAATACATTATCTGAGTAGTTTTCACAGGTGGTGGACTCCGTAAGTCAGAAAACTCCCATTAGAACATAAATACACTCTAGCAGGGATTTCTACATTGTACCTTGTGGGGCTTCAGCTTTGATTCCTTTTTCTTATTCCCTTCCCAATCATTAGTGGTCTTAGACTATAAAAAACAAGATAATCAAATTTAGTGAGTGCAGATATAGAGCATATAGATTCAAAATTGAGTGTTTGGAACTTAGAATTTTCCAAGAGCATTGTAAAATGATCACTTATAAGGAACAGGGAGATAGTTCAAAGAGTTGGTACATGTATCTGTCATGCACATGCCCTGAGTTTAGTCCCTGGATCCATAAATTCCCTGAGCACCACATGGTATAACCCTGGGGTCCTCAAAGCACTGCTGACTGCATTACCTCTCCAGGTTGAAACCCATTGGACCAAGTATCATTAAAAGTGGCAACCAAACATGGTGCACTGGTCAGGAGACCCTCCCCCCAAATAAATAAGCAATTGACTAGAATAATTACATTTGTTATTGTGTTCTGACTTAATTCTTTTTAACAAATTCATGAGTATAAGAAAAATAATGTAATTTTACACCAATTTAACAATCATGTGTCCTCTTTTTCAATAGTTTCATGAGCAGAATTCATCTATCCTTCATTTTATGATAATAATAATTTTAAAAAGGAGATAAATGTAAAGGATCATTCTCTCTCTCTCTGTCTCTCTCTCTCTCTCTCCTTTTCTCTCTCTCTCTCTTGATTACATTTGCACTTTTCCATTTCAACTTTTACTTCCGCCTACCCCCTGCCTTCAATATATGCTTTTTTATTTAGATAAAGTGTAATTTGTTCAAATTGTCCTTTCCAACCTTTAAGCAACTTTACCTGGTATATGGGCAACACAAGGCTTTAAAATGCTAAGCATTTGAATGACGCAGTTCATCTTCAATGCACTTTAGAAATATTAGCTAATTAATTAATTAGTTCCTGATTACAAGGGGGTATAAGTTCAAGGAGAAAATTGACTATATTTCTTTCTTCACTTTTAAAGAAAAAACTTGCATATTTTAGAGAACATTATTTATCATTTGGAGTAATCTTTACTATCATAAAAAAGTATTATAAATGCCCTTTTCTGGGAGTAGGTATAATAATCATCAAAATGAAGAATAGTAGTAATAATACTAGAGCAAATACAGCAATATTTTGTAAGCTGAATACCTATTTGTTAGACTATATGTTTCTTAGGACCAAGAAAAGTGTTTTGCTCTCATTGGCATTCTAACATCTTAGCACGGTTCCTGGCACAGGAAAATACATATCTATATAAGTGATGAAATCTAATTCATAGTTTTATTGATATGGTGATAAATAAGAGTCAATGCAAAAAAGAATTATTCCACATAAAAAGTAAAGCAAAGAACTCAACAATGTGGTTTATATTCAATAAGTTTATGTCTACATGGCACCATGGCACTAAAACTCCAGGAAAAAAGATCCATAAAGTACCAGATATAAATTTAATCTGTTTATAGAGATTATAAATAACCCTGGTATTTATACAAACAAAAACAGATGTATCCAAATTATTTAAATTAAATTAATTACTATCATTCCGTTGTTCATCGATTTATTCGAGCAGGCGCCAGTAACGTGTCTATTTCTCCTAGTCCTGAGATTTTTTTGCAGCCTCTTCTTACTTGTCTTTTCCCAATAATTGGAGGCTGTTTCAGGGTCCGGGTAATGAGACCTGTTGTCATTACTATTTTTGGCATACAAATACTCGATGGGGAGCTTGCCAGGATCTGCCCCTGTAGGTGGAATACTTTCCGTAGCTTGCCAGGCTCTCTGAGAGACATATATTTATATATTTCTCTCTATGATTTGTTGCCTACTATCTGAACCCCATCAAACATGGTATGGCAATCATGAAAAATGGGCAGGAAGTGTCTTATGATGTGTCGTGCTGCCTCGAAGCGGCCACACAGTCTGGAAAGCGGCCTGGAGCGTGGTGGCGGTTGGGTAGTGGAGGTCAGCTGCCCGGGGCTGGGTCCTTTGGGGTGGAGAGGGCTCTCACCCGCCCCACTCTGGGGCACCCTGAGTGAAAACAGCCTGGCACGGAGTCCAAATTATATGTAGAAATATATTTTCTTAGAATAATTCTCCTGATGTCTTAGAATGGTTAAATTGGATGAGAGTATAATCGCATCAAAAGGCTAAATAGTTCAGATGTCCTTTTAATTTTATGCATGAGTTCCTGATTTTAGATAAGTATGAAACTAGACTCTTAACACTTTAAATGTTATAATTTTGATAGCTAAATTGCATATTTGGCAATAGAGTTAATATAATTGCTATATATTTTAACTTACTTATAACTTTCTGATATTTTGCAATAATTTATACTTCAATTCTTGAAGATAAATACTTCAATACTTCAAGATAAAAGGTTTTGGTCATTCTGTATTATTTAGCAGGTGTAGATAAAAAATCATTTTTAATGGAATATAATATCTAAGAAATGTCAAAAAATGATTGTTCAAGCAATCTAAAATTTTATATTATACATGTTACGTGTTTTGTGGATATTTTTACTCAGCTTTCAAAAGTAAAACAGATATTGAAATAGTAATGTGGTAGTCCTTCTTTAATCTTTTTTTTTTAAAAATCTCTGGCCTTCATCCTATTCTCTGCACCCCATATGATAGCACAGCTCTACCAGGAATAATCCCTGAGTGAAGAACCAGGAGTAAGCTCTGAACATTGCTTGCTGACCGATATTTTTCTAAGTGATGATAAAATTCTGAAGTCAAGAGAATATAAAGAATCATAAACCAGGATTTTACAGCTTATTTCAGGATGGTCATTCACACACATTGATAAACTGTTAGTTCATAGAGCCCATGTCCTCTGGAAGATGTAATACAATTGACCAATGTTAAGATATCAATCACAAGAAAAGGGTTCAGGAGAATAGACTAGTTCTCATTTGGTGTTGTAAAAACCCCAGTGTTAGTATAACATTAAGTTAAAATGTATCGCATGTACAGCATATTTAGAAGCTGGGTCTGGGAAAAGAAGAGAAATGAAGTGAAAAGGTGGAGAGAATGAGGAGACAGTAAGAAAGAGAAATAAAGGAGAAATGAGAACAGAGTAAAAGGAATGAAAAGAGAACAAGATGTAGGCTAAAACCCAGAAAGTCACCCATCAAGACAAACTGTAGCAGCAAGTGGTCAACAGTGCTAAAGATTAAAAATAATGATTTAATAATAATAATAATGATAATAATAATAATAATGATAACTTGGGCTGGAGCAATAGCACAGCGATGGGGCGTTTGCCTTGCGTGCAGCCAGCCTGGCTGAGCTGGGTTCGATTCTTCCGCCCCTCTCGGAGAGTCCGGCAAGCTACGAGAGTATTTCACCCTTACGGCAAAGCCTGGCAAGCTACCCGTGATGTATTCAATATGTCAAACACAGTAACAAGTCTCAAAATGGAGACGTTGCTGCTCCCACTCAAGCAAATCGATGAACAACTGGAGGACAGTGGCAATGACAGTATTGATAACTTAGTAGAGAGATTTTATTTTGCTGAATAGGAGATTTCTCTTTAAAAGGAACAGTAATTAGATTTTGGAGCATTATGCAAAGAGGACAAAGTATTTGATCCTTTGGGGGTGAGAAGCATATATATTGTTGAGAAAACGAGAATAGAAGTAAGAAAATATTTAAACAAACTCAATCATATTCTCCTTATAGGACTGAATTTAGAGTTTTAGGGTGCTGCAAAATAATGAGTCACTTTTCCTAACCTTTATTTTCCTGAAGATTTTCATTAACTCTTTTTCAGATGGACCATAAGTTGCTGAACTTGGTAAAGTTGAAGATGTATAGCAAAGCCAGTTAGCCTCATTTTACACAGAGAGACACACATCTATTAACATTCATTTTGTTAGGACTTTGAATTTATTGGTGAATAATAAACCAAATATAAATATTGGTATTTGGACACCATCTGGAAGTGCCTAACTCTGTGCCGGAGGATGAGAATCAGAGAATCTTGGGGAGCTTGTTATTCTGGGGATAAAAGCAGGCCTCCAACATATAAAATATTTCTATGCCTCCAAGTTAACACTGTCCTCCCGTTGTTCATCTATTTCCTCAAGCGGGCCCAGTAACGTCTCCATTTTGAGAATTGTTACTGTGTTTGGCATATTGAATATGTCATGGGTAGCTTGTCAGGTTTTGCCGTGCGGACAAGATACTCAGTAGCTTGCCAGGCTCTCCGAGAGGGGTGGAGAAATCGAACCCGGCTCGGCCCGGCTGGCTGAGCGCAAGGCTAATGCCCTACCACTGTGCTATGGCTCCAGCCTCCAACTTAAAAAATTGTTTAAAGCATTCCTGAGCCTTTAGCATCTACTTTAGCATACCTACCTAGAGTTACTTTACTAGTCAGAGTCATCTGTCTAGAGATTGGGTATGTGTGATACAGACTGATTACTATTGCTTATAAGCTGCTGAGCTACTGTGAGATTTCCCTTTGGACACAGTGTTGAATAAACAATGAGTGAAATTACTGCAATCCTATCTCACTGAGTTAGTTGAACAGGATAATCCTCACAAATGAATTAGATTTAAGTTATGATTATAAGATTTTTTTAATTGCATAAACCATGAATATATATTTGTAGACACTGAACATAACAGAAAACTATGTGGAAATTTTAGCAAACTTTATGCATATTTTAAATCATTGTTTAGCATACATTTATCACAACAAAATAGCATGCTAAAATGCAGGTGACAGTTGTAAAGTCAAGTTATTACATTTCTTGCTCAAGAACATACTACCTTAGATGTAAAGAAAGGCATTTGTACATAACTCTGTGACTAAAGCTACCACATATGAAATTGAAAAGGCTATATATATAAACATCACTTGATCACTTGACATCCCATTACTCATTGATTTGCTCAAGTGGGAGCCAGTAATGTCTCCATTTGTCCCTGTTGTGTGCTAGTGTAGCCCAATGGCATCTGCTCGTTCCAGGAACATGAAGAGCCTCAAACTGATCTTGTAGGGTCTTGATGAAGAAGTCTGACCATGCTTGTAGGTGGGCAGCCACACGATTTTTGATGTCCCATGGAATCCAGTCGGTAATGGCTCTAGTCCAGTGGTCATCTCCAAATCAAATTTCTTGTCCAGCCCATCTGATTTTTGATGCCTTGACATATGAGGCAGCATCCCTGATTCTTGATCGTCGAAGGAAGTCGGAACTCTGGATTCTTTCTCTCACTTGAGTGAAGCATAACTCTTTCAATTCTTCTTTGGGAAACCTGAATAGCGTTCTCACCCTGTTTTAGTGGGCCCAGGTCTCTGGGGCATCTTAGCTATTTCTTCGACGATTTTGAAGGTGTTTCAAGCCGCTCTCTTCCTCCTGCGCAACTCAGGTGCCAGGTCGGTTATCAGGTTGAGTTCTCGACCTAGGAACACATAACTACTGCATTCAGAGATGTTCATTCTGTTGAGAGCGAATGGAATGTTAGGAATGAGTCCATTTCTCATGAACATTGTCTTCATGAGATACAGCTACAGTCCGACCTTTCCATACTCACTGTCGAAGTGGGCCAGCATTTGTGCTGCTTTGCTAATGTTTGGTGTTATTAGCACAATGTTATCAGCGAAGCGGAGGTGGTATAGTTGCCGACCATCTCTCTTCACTCCCATTCCTTCCCATTCCAGTTGCCCCATGATGTTATTGGGGGTGGCACTGGAGAGTTTCGGTGAAATGGTATCACCCTGCCGACCCCCACTCTTTATGTTGATGATCACTTCCCTGTAGAATGGTGAGATCCTGGTGGTGAATCTGTAGCTCACGGAGGATCCTGATGTATTGAGTTTGAATGCCCTGTTTGGCTAGGACTTCGATGACCACTTCAGTCTCAACAAAATCAAAGGCCTTTTTTAAATCACTGAACGTTAGACAGAGTGGCATCTTGAACTCCTGAGAAACCTCAATGAGCTTGGTTACCATGTGGATATGATATATAAACATAACCTTTACAAAATATATCAGAAGAAGATTCTTATAGCACATTAAAATTACTAAAATTTATAAATCTTTAATTATATAAAGAATGAAAAAGGTATTATGATGGTGAGTTTGCATATAAACATCTTAAAATTATTTTAAATACTCAAACTTTTGATAGAATTTATTGCAACTCATTTTTTATAACATATAACTGAAAATTTACTTTTTGTTCCTGTAAACCTGAAACAGCCCTTCCATTTAACTACATCATAAGATTAATAACACTTTTAAAGGAATATGCACACATAGAGAGGTCATAGTATCTGTGCATTGAGAACTGTAAGGAAGTCTGATCGTATTTTAATCTAACTCCAATATTGAACTATAAATTAAGACTGATCCCACAGTAGGTGAATTGTAACAGTATGAAAATCTGTTTAGATATTTGATGTTTGAGCCAATTTGCAGTCACTTTTCTCCCATACCACCTTTCTTCTTTTCGTTAATGTATGCTGCAAAGATATTTGTTGAGTTGGTATATAATGCCAGTATTCATTATTCCTTTTCCTACAATCAAAATGCAATCTGGCAGTGTGTTCTCTCAGACAGAGCAAATAGACTAAGTAGATCAGGATCCAAATTCGTTATATTCACTTAGATGTTTCTTGAGATGCTCTTGTCCCAAGTGGAGATGAATAGCTTATTCTGAATCAATGTTGTAAATAACTACTGAGCTTTTCTAATACTTCCATCCCAGTATTGATCCTGCTGGACCCATACTATAAGACAATGTCATAGATTTCTTGTGTTGATTTTCATACTTGTCAAAAATTTTCTAACATGGAACACTATCAATTACAGTGCCCGGTGCGTATAAAGGCTCTGAAAAAATATAGCAGTTATTTTAGGAGTTGTACTGCTTCTTTCAGACATTTTATGTACTTCAAATAAGTTGCTATTGCAAAACTAGAGTAAAGAGGCAATAGCTTCATCATGTATTTATAAGCTTAATCATGTATTTATACTCAAACTCAACCTAAATTGAAGAGTTCTTAGAATCAGTTCATCCTAGATTTTAATTCAGGGTAAACAGAAAAATACACCATTCTATTTCTTCAAGTACTAATTTGTCTTCTGTTGAAGATATCTGGGTTCTCACATAAGAGAAAACCATACCATATTATGGTGCTAATATAAAATGCAACCCTTAGCAGTTCCAAAGTACTTAAAAATGCTTTTCCTTATTTAGACTAAATGTAAGAGTTTAACCAGGTGTTCAATTAAAAATTGTGGGAAAAAAGTCTTAAGGAGACTTTTGAATGTTATGAAATCTAATAAATATTCCTTTTTTGCCCTTAATTGATACATTTTTTGTTTGTTATTTTGCTTAGGGTTTGGGATACAACTAACAGTATTCAGGGCTGTTATTATTTCTGTGTTCAGGAGTGACCTTTTTCAGTTCTCAGGAGACCATAAGTGGCCCCAGGGTCAAGAGATTTGAACCAGAGTCCGAGGCAGGCAAGACAAACCTCTTAAATATCTCTCCAGACTTTACGTGATATTTTAATTAAAGTGCTAAGTGTTATACAGTTCAAAGAGTTTTCAGTTAACATGTAAAATCTGGTAACCATGATTAAAATTTATTTATAGTCCTACTTAAGTTTTTTTAAACAGGTTAAGAGAGTCAAAAGCACCTGTAAATGTTTTGTCACTAACCTGACACCATTATGTGATTGTGGGTGTTTTTCCTGATTAACTTCTAGGACACTAACTTTCTAAATACTACCCCCAGATACTGTAATTTCAACATAAGTCTAGCAAAAGGTTTATAGACCCTAATGAGAATATATTTTGAGGTTTGGACTTAAAACAAGTTGCACATTTCTTTCTTTTCTACTTACAAATCTCTTTAATTGAAACTTCCCTTACTGATGGCATCCAGATCAGCTTAAGTTAAACATTTGACAGGTCCATCTGTGTCCACAGTCAACCACAAACACGGAAGACTGTCACCCATCTGCCTCCCTACACTCTCATTTTATTCCTATCTGGACTACTTTTTTCTCCTATCACCACAGGGGTTATTAATACCATCAGCTCTCCAAGAAATGCTAGAAGAATGTATTCTATGCTAACTTGTGCTCCTGAGAACAGGATGTTATAAAAATGGCATATGTCATTTTACTGCTATTTACATGTATTTCACAAGTTCTCTAGCAACATTCTCACATTTCATTTAACATGTTTAATATACTGACCTGAATTCATGTTAACATTTCAATTTAAATATGACTCATCAATGATTCCTCACTTTTCCCAAATAGCTTGTGTTCTTTTAATGATTAAAAACAAGCATTATAAATTTGGGGACATTTAAAATATTCAGTTGCATTCTATTCTAAAATAACCCAAATTTTATAATGTCATGAAACAATGTTAGTAATAGTTGAGTATTTGTATTGGGTTTCTTTTTTTTTTTTACAGTAGAGGTAAACTGTTTACTTTTTTTTATAGAGCAATGTCACTGTCCAGATGATTTTGTATTAGACAAGTATAAATAGGAACTTAGAGAAGTGAAACAATTCAGATATTTTCTTTATTGCATTTGTGGAATATTTATAAATTTCCAATAGCAACTAATGAGTTTAAAAATAACATTATGATTCACACAATTTTGTAAATAGATAAGAATTCATAATAATGTCAAAACTCAAAACAAAACAAATATGTTAGTAAGTTTTGAAAAAGATTGTTTGAGATGTAGAGCAATAGTACCGTGGGTAAGATGCTTGTCTTGCATGCTGCCAACCACGTTTTATTCTCTGGTACATTTATTTCCCTGAGTCTTGCCAGAAGAATCCCTAAGTGTAGATCCAGGAGTATGCCCTGAGTATCCTGGATGTTGATAAAATATATAGAGATATATTTAAATCAATTTCAATCATCACTTTTTAAAAGTGATTTTTTTGAAATATGAGTTGGAGATAGTAAACAACTTCTCGATGATAGCATATGAATTTTGCAAAACTCAAAATTCATCTAAAACTCTGGTTATGTAGTTTTAAAATAGTGCAAAAACCAGTTTACTGTTTATTTATCATTGTTTCTCTCACTCACTGTCTTTGGTGGATAATATTGTTATCATAAAAATATACATGAAATGCTAGATTACAACAATGAAAATGCAAAATAAATTTTAGGTGGGTAAAGACATTATTAACATTCAAAGTCTACAGCTTTACTTTAGGAGACTTTTTGTTAAGATTTATTTTTTGATGGTCATAGAATTTAAAAGATTAAAAATACCACATGTATTTTGAAGGTAAAATAAGTTTAATACTTTGACAAAGTTGATTTTGTTCAAATAAAAATTTCTAAAATAATTAAAGAAATGGTGATTTTTTTAATTCTTTTTTTAGGAACCTGATTAAATGGTTAAAAAAATCTTTTTAAATGAGATAAGCTGCAATGAATTTTTTAAAGATAAAATTATGTGATTGTTATTTCTTTGCTATTTTATAAAGCAAAATTGAACATACTCAAAAATATCTTTTTTTTTAAAATTTTAAAAGACTGTATCTAATTAAATATATTTTTGTCTAAATGCAATAGCACCCTCTGGAGGTCTGGAACACTTGGCATAACTTCCATAAATCAATGTCTTCTTTTGTTAGGCCTACATGTTTTGCTGATTGTAACATTTAATATTTTTGTCCTTTTAATTATGTTTGTCTCAAATTTAATATTTGTCTCAAAATCAAAAATTAATTTTTGAATCTCTTATTTTCTATATTGAGATTATTCTGATTGTTTATCATGTCATTTGTAAGGTTACAATATAATAATAAAACTTGAAATTTGATTTTAATAACATCTCCATACTTTTCTATCTTATAAAATGCAAATTTATTCTCCCAATAAGAAATGCCAACTTTCATTTCCCAAATTCCTATGTCTCTGGCCACAAGTGACAACAGGGAACTAATTTTCCCTTTTTAAAAGATTCCTCACGAAAACAGTTACTTTCATTCTTAAAGTCCCTGATCAACAAACACAGCTGTGGTTTTCCTGTGGTTTTGAAGCAAAGATATCAGAGTAGGCAAAATCTGGAAGGAGCAGAGGTCAAAAAACATCGGAAAAAAATATCATGAGTCACTGGAACACATTCAAGAACCAAAGTGACGTCTATTGTGCCATAATAATATAAATAAGTGATCCCACAATCATTGGCCTCTCTATAACAGCTCTGCATACAAAGATCTTTTTGAAGTTTAGGGAGATGCAAACAGAGTTGTTCATCAACTATAAAAAGGGGAAATGAATACTGCACTAGGGGAAATAATGACGTTCAGTGCTGAATGAAGTCCAGGCCTGTTTCTTTTGGAAGGTTGATCAAGAGGCCACATCTCAGCTATTTGGTGTAATAATGGTAGGACTGAAACCCCAGTGAAGTATGTCAGTCACTTATGATGGCTTCTGGGATGTTTGATTTCCTTTGGGTCGAGTCTGAGGAGTCACAGGACCCATTCAACAATGTTTCCTAGAGACAAAGGAGTTATTGAAGGAATATCCCAAAGAGCTCTAAATTCTACATGTAATAATAACAAAAACAAATGGATTATCATTTTTTTCTGGAAAGCATATTTTCTTTCATTATTTTTATTTGTTTTTAATGAATCACCTTAGGGTATAGTTACTGACTTACTAACTTTCGTGCTTACGTTTCAGTCATACAATGATCGAGTACCCGTCCCGTCACCAGTGCCCATTCTCCACCACCAATGATCCCGATATTCCTCCCACCCACTCCCATTCCATTCCCCAACCCCACCCTGTCTCTGTGGCAGAGCATTCCCTTTTGTTCTCTCTCTTCTTATGGGTGTTGTGGTTTGCAATAGAGGTATCGAATGGCCGTCATTCGGTCTGTAGACTACTTTCAGCATGCATTTATCATCCCAAGCAGGCCCTCCAAGCACCCTTTACTTGGTGGTCCCTTCTCAATCTGAGCTGCCTTTTCCCCCAGCATGTGAGGATGGCTTCCAAGCTGTGGAGCAATCCTCCTGGTATTCATCTCTACTATTCTTGGGTGTAAGTCTCCCATTCTGTTACTTTATATTCCACAAATGAGTGCAATCTTTCTATGTCTGTCTCTCCCTTTCTGACTCATTTCACTTAACATGATACTCTCCATGTTGACCCACTTATTTGCAAGTTTCATGACTTCATCTTTTCTAACAGCTGCATAGTATTCCACTGTGTGGATGTACCAAAGTTTCTTTAACCAGTCATATGTTCTCGGATATTGGGGTTTTTTTCAAAATTATCATTCTTGCCCAAACTCTTGAATGCATTCAAACCCTGATCAACAAAGATATATGCAAAATCGTAATTTCAAAACAATCAAAACCTGGGGGCTATAGAGATAGTGTGTCTGGTTTTATCTATATGGAGATTATCCTGATTGTGTATTATCTAATTTATAAGGTTACAATGTAATAATAAAACTTGAAATTTGGCTTGAAACTTGCCTTGCATGCCGCTGACCCAGATTTGATTTCTGAGATTCCAACAAGGATGAATTCTGATCACAAAGGCAAGAATAAATCCTGAGTACCGCAAAGTTTCTCCCCAAAACAACAAATAAACCCAAAATTTACATAAAACTTAATGATAAAATGTTGTAGCTAATAAAAAATGGGGAAAAGAATGGGTGAGCTAGAATTTCCCTGATTTCCCTGATAATTCTCTTTTCAGTATTCTCTATTTCCCCTTTTTCTCCCCTCTCTTTTCATGTGAAATTTAATTACATAAACATGTAAGTTCAGGGTTCTGCAAGTAAAGTTTGGAACTCTGGCCATATTAATCAAAAGTGTTTGTTTGAGGTGTGCATATAGAGTTTGAACTTGACTGCTAACTTTCTTGAGTTTTTTCAAGGAAGGTTACATAAGGTCTCTACGCTTTGCTTTATGTAAAGTGGTGCAGAGAATTAAATGAGAGACTGCCAGAGTACTATATGGTATTTAAGTAAAGTAAAGTAGTAAAGGCCCTCCCGTTGATCATCGATTTGCTCGAGCGGGCCCAGTAACGTCTCCATTGGAGACTTTGTTGTTACTGTGTTTGGCATATCGAATGCGTCACGGGGAGCTTGCCAGGCTCTGCCGTGCGGGCGAGATACTCTCGGTAGCTTGCCGGGGCTCTCCGAGAGGGGCGGAGGAATCGAACTCGGGTCAGCCATGTTGGCTGCATTCAAGACAAACGCCCTACCGCCGTGCTATCGCTCCAACCCATATGGTATTTATCACATGGAAACAAAGTTTTTTTCAGTTTTAAATTTAACAGACACAGCCTCTATATTAACTAGGAAGGACTTCGTAAATAAGAACTGATATAGAAACTCTGTGTTAGATGATGTTTTCTTTTCATCACCATCATTTTGGTAAACCTGAAACAGGTTTAAGAAACCTATATGGTCACAAGCCTAAACATTTCAGGAACTAGCATTCAGTCCCAGACAATCCAGGTACTACTCTATATTCTCTGTTTGAAAATGGTTTCTAAGAATGCCACTGCTGTATCATAAACATCTGTATTGGACAGCAACATCCTATAAAATTCTGCATCCAAATTTATCAAACAACTCTATCTTAAAGCATAGGATCGACAACTTTAGCTATGTAGGTAGCATGATGTCATGATTGAAATCTTAGAATATGAGATAGATTTTTTCAGAGAAGCAATTTGCTTTTTAAATTTTCCATAACTTTTCCTCATTTTCCCTGGCATAACGTCCTCAGTGATCATCCTCTGATTGTCTAGATGAATTTAGAGTAGAAGCTGATTATCAAATGAGAAAAGAAAACTGTAAGTATCCCTCTGGAACGCTTTTCATACAGCTTTTAGATTATGTGCCTGTCCTCTCAATTCATCACTACAGTGCTGTTGTTTCTACATCAGAACTACCTGTAAAGTGTTTCTCATAGGCAAGGACTTCCTGGAAAGTGTTGGACTTCTCATCGGTGACGATTGTACATTTTGTGCCCTAGGAGATCATTGGCAAGAGTCCTGATTACGCCTCCTGACTGTCCCTGTAAGTTTTGAGCTATACATTTTTATTTTCTTCTGCTTTGTTTTTCTTCTTCTTCTTCCTTTTTTTTAAACACCGAATGTGAATATAAGATTCATTGCTTTATAAGATGCATTGCTTCACAGACAACCAAGACTGGGAAGGGCTTCTGCTCTAATTCCTCTTACAGATCAGAAGTGTGTAGCACAAGTTCATGAGAGATTCTAACTCAGTATATCTAGAACAGGATCAAGAAAATACTGACTTTTCAGAAGATTCATATAATATATATATGTATATATTCCAAGGGCTGTGCTCAGAGAAATGCCTCTAAGAAACCAAACTAAGAGATGGCCCAATGTCTCCTGCTAATTACTTTACTCCCTGCGACTGATGAAGCAGAAGCCATGAGAAGGCAGAAAAAAAAATTATTGTCATTTGTAAAGAGATGTTGAGATTTTCTGCAATACTTCCACTATCTTTTCCTATCTGGATTTGTGAAGTTTGTGTCAGATGTAGCCCCAAGACCTAGGAGGTGTCTCACAACCCTTTCTGTAGTTGACTAGGAAGAAATTCTTCCATATTCTTTCTAAAATTCTGCTTATGTTGTATTCTAAAAATATTAGGACTTCGCATAGCGCTCATACTTTATTAAGAGAAGTAAGGCAAAGGAGAAATTCTGTAAAAAATAAAAGGGGGGGGCGGGAGAGAAAAGGGAATATTATTTCAAAATCACAACTTTAAAGCTAAAATTGGGTGTTTCTCTGAGACCTTATTATTAATTTTGATCCTTTAGAATTCGATTTCTATTTAGTTCCATCCTTCCTTCTTCAACAGACTCAAAATTTGGTATTAGAAGTAATTTAAATCATGGAAATTTCTGAACATAAATATCAATTGAAAGTGAATGTAAAAACCTGTTGAATTTAAACTCGTGACTCAAAATGAACACAGAAGTATTTTATGTCATTTTTATTTACAAATAATTTTATAAAAACAATCACAAGACCCAATTAATTGACAGCCGAATCCATATGTTAGTTTTAACTCTTTTTTTTTACAAGCTTTCTAATTCTACTCAGCTATTTGCATCAAAAAAAACTGTACCTCATGGTTTTTCACTAATAAAAAAGGAAAAAAAAATTACCCTCACTAATTAAAATATTAAAAAAAAGGGGTGATTTATTCTCTCTCAGACTCCAAATGAGCACATGGACTGAACTGAATATTCTATTTACTTCTGGTTACAAACTGACAAGGTTTCCATTGAACTAAGAAAAATGTTTCTAGTGCGATTATTAATATCTGTTGAGAACTCAGGGTTAGATTGTGACTATAAAATTTATAATGTAAAAATTTATAGTCTGTCAAACTCTTAAAGTCAAAAACTAACACAGAAAGCAAACTAAATGTAAAATTAGGTAAACTAGAGAACCAAAGTTAACTACTTTATTAACATCATATTCTTTTATTTTTAGAGATTTGGGGTTTCAAATAGGATAATTAAGAGGCTCGGAATAAATTAACCAAAATCATTTGAACACAAAATGCTTCTTCTCACAAAATCTGATGTCAATGAAATGCTTCAAAATTTTCTTAAGCCAATAGTTTTATAATCTCTATCAGTTTTATTCCTTTCTAATAGAGACTGTAAGCAGCAAAACTAAGTTATATACCTTTATTCTTTCTCCAAATACCAAGAAAAGTGATAGTACTCAAACACTTAAGACAAAGGAGATTTTCAGTAAAATAAATTCTAAGGAGAATATTTTTTAAAAGTTCAGAAGTTTTAAATTTTCATAGACATCTATGTAATAAATATTGTGTTGACTACGTGCATGGCATTGGGAATGCAAAAATTGAGAGTTGTGGTCCATTAGGTTGTGATAAACAAATGCAAAGTAAAATTGGAAATACTGAAGCATAGTACAGAAGCATATTCTTTTTTAAATAAAAATGTTTTTTATTGAGTCACTATGAGATAGATCCTTAAAAAGCTGTTCATGATTGAATTTCAGTCATACAGTATTCCAATACCCATCCCTCCTCCAGTGTACATTTCCCAGCACCAGTGCTCCCAAATTCCCTTCTATCACCCCCCGTCCACCACTGCCTGCCTCTATGGCAGGCACTTCTCTCTCTCTCTCTCTCTCTCTCTCTCTCTCTCTCTCTCTCTCTCTCTTTCCTCCCTTCCTCCCTCCCTCTCTCCATCACTCCCTCCCTCCCTCTCTCTCCTCTCTCTCATTTGGGCACTTAGAGCATTATCATTTGCAATATTGATAATGAAGGGTTATCAAGAATATCCATTTACCTATTTTTAACACTCAGCTCTTGTGCAGCATGATCATTCCCAGCCATTATTGTCATACCAGTCTCTTCTCTATCTTACCTACCCTCAGTCCCACAGACACTTGTGTTTAGATCAAACCTTTGACCAGTCCTCCTAACCCCTGTTTTCCCTGGTCACATCTTTTGATTCACTTCACTCAGCATGATACTCTCTATGTCCATCCATTTCTATGCAAATTTCATGACTTCATTTCAGGAACATATTCTTTTTTTAAAAAAACTATTTATATAATGGAGTGGGCTGGAGAGATAGCACAGCGGTAGGGCATTTGCCTTGCATGCAGCCAACGTGGCCAACGCAAGTTTGATTCCTGCGCCCCTCTCGGAGAGCCCGGCAAGCTACCGAGAGTATCTCGCCCGCACAGCAGAGCCTGGCAAGCTCCCCGTGACGTATTCGATATGCCAGACACAGTAACAACAAAGTCTCCGATGGAGACGTTACTGGGCCCGCTCAGGCAAATCGATGAACAACTGGAGGGCAGTGGCAGTGATAATGGAGTACTATGTAGCTGTTAGAAAAGATGAGGTCATGAAATTTATATAGAAGTGGTACTACATGGAAAGTATTATGATAAGCGAAATGAGTCAGAAAGAGAGGGACTGACATAGAAAGATTGCATTCATCTGGAGAACATAAAGTAACAAAATAGGAGACTAACACCCAAGAATAGCAGAGTACCAGGTTAAGTATCAGGAGATTAACTCCATGGCTTGGAGGCCAGTCGCACATGCTGGGGGAAAAGGCAGCTCAGATACAGAAGGGAGGACCAAATAAATGGTGTTGGGAGGATCCTCCCAGGATGGGAGATGCATGCTGAGAGTAGTCTCTAGACCGAACATGATTGCCACTCAATGTCTCCTTTGCAAACCACAGCACCCAAAAGGAGAGAGAGAAGAAGGGGGAATGCCCTGCCACAGAGACAGGGTGGGATGGGGAGGATTGGGGGTGGGAGGGATACTGGGATCAGTGGTGGTGGAGAATGGGCACTGGTGGAGGGATGGGTATTCGATCATTGTGTAACTGAAACCCAAGCACAAAAATTTGTATATCTACAACTGTACCTCATGGTGTTTCACTAATAAAAGTCTAAATAAAAATAAATAAATAAATAAATAAATAAATAAGAAAAAAACCCATTTGTATAGATAAATCTATTTTAAGTACCATGATTTACAAAACTGTTATTGGTAGGGTTTCATGCATAAAACATTCCAGCATCACACCCTCCACCAGTGTCTATTCCCCCCCACAATGTTCTAGCTCCCATCCTAGCTATTCTTAACCCCACTTGCCTTGTGTCCTCACAGAAGTAATCTCACTTTTATAGACCAGTATATAGGTTCTTTTTAAAGAAGTTCTATTTATGTCTGTATATGTGTGAACGTGTGTGTGTGTGTGTGTGTGTGTGTGTGTGTGTGTTGGGTGGGGCAGGTTCTGAATCACAATGCAAAAAATATGTTACTAATGGTAGTAATTTTTAAAAGTTTGAAAGCCATTATTAAAGAGTAACTGGAAGAGGTAAACAATTAAAAAGAAAATTAAGATAAAACATTACAGGTGCTGTTTTACAAATATACAAAAGATAACCCTAAAATCTAAAGAGAGTGGGAAACTATGGGAGTTGGAAAATGTATCAAGGGAGAGTCTTGATATTTGATTTAGGTCCAAAATGATGAGATTGAAATAAGAGATAGAGTCCTTAAAAATAAAAAAAAGTCTAGGAAGAGTTAATGTGCTGTGAGAGGAATCCTTAAAGGTTGTAGTGTACTTACAGACTTGTGAGAATGTGTCTGTGGGGAAACTTAAAGTTTATGGCAATGAAGAAAAGGAATAATGACATGGGACCAAAATGAAGACATGTATAAGAAACAGACTGAGCACTGGGGTAAGGAATGGCAGATTCAGTTTGCTTTGCTCTATTTGTTTTTAAGAAGGTCACATTGTCACCAAGATGAGGGATTATTGTGATTTCTCAGTACTGTGATGAAGATTAAGGTCAGTAAGGGTGGAGTGGGGAGAAGAAGCCCATTTGGGAAGTTATTTTCATAGAATCCATAAGATTTCATGACTAATTATGTATGTGCACTGTGAAATAAATGATTCAACAATAATTCTAGTGCTGTGTAGTTGCAAAGATAAAGGTCTTACAACGTGAACCCATATCTATTTTTCCCCTTTATAAAAGAATTTTATTTTTAATTGTGGGGAAATCAGGTCATTTTTGAGCTTTTTTTTATGTAGGAGTACTGCTATTTATTCAGCCACTGATTAGCTGATTGAATTGTGCATGAACTCCACTTTGAGCTGTTTTTTAATCGCTAAATAGAAATGTAGCACTGTAGTACTGTCCTCCCATTGTTCATCGATTTGCTTGAGTGGGCACCATTAGCATCTCACACAAATTGTGAGATGTGTTGTTACTTTTTTTTTTTTTTGCATATCAAATACATCACAGGCAGCTTGCTAGGCCTTGCCATGTGGGAGAGGTACTCTCGGTAGCTTGCTGGGTTCTTCGAGAGGGGTGGAGGAATAGAACCTGGGTCGGGCGTGCATGCAAGGCAATGCCCTACCTGCTGTGGTATTGCTCCAGCCCTAATAGAAATGTATGTAATACAATTTAAAATCCCTTAAAAAGAGGTTTATAATAGTATCCTTTCAAACAGAAAATACTTTATTATTATTATTATTATTGGAATATAGCTCCAAACATTTTAGGCTTAACATTGGTTTGCCCTTTCCCCCTTGCCACAAGGAACTCAGTTTAGTACAGTGCTTTTGAAGCACTTCCATTCCATTGTGTTTATCTGTAAATTCTTCCCTATGTTCTTCTCCCCAACCAGTTGATCAGCTTTCCCCCCAATCAGTAATCTATTCATTTGTAAGGTCAGATCCTTCTAGGACACCGAAATTGTGTTGTAAGTTAATATTGTCTTTCTCCTCTCCTTATGTCTTTTGAATAGTTTAAAGCAATGCCCTTTTTGTATTGATACAGGAAGACCGTTAACATTATGCTTTGTAACTTAGGATTTAATTGGCTTTGAATATTATTTACTCCCGGGCATCTGCTTTCTCGACGTAAGCCTCAGTTGCCCTTAGTTCCTAATACCCCAAAAGCAGGTTCCCGACAAGGTACTGAATGGATCCAGGGCAAGCGGTGAGCTACCCTGGCATCGAAATGGGCCAGGCCAAAGTGCCATGATTCTTAACTATAAGTTAAGAGCCTGATCATAGACAAATGCTGTCATGATCCAAAAGTAACGACGAGAGTAGGACCCTGATAGGGTTAGGAAGACTATCTGGTCTGAGCACTGTCATCTGAGATCGAGATGGCCGTAGGAGGGAAATTCTATAAGTTTAAGGTATTTCTTACTGTATCATACAAAATGATTTATCTTATATATGCTTATATATTTGTTGGACAAGGAGAGAAGAAACACACCCAGGGGATTCCACTCTAGGGTGATCTGATAATGACAACCTGTCCTAGAAGCGACTTTCCCCGAGGGAAAGAATTCTATCCCTATTAATTATGACCACACCTATGTGTAATTGTTACCCCAATCCCTCATCCTGGGGGATATAACGAGACTGTAAGAATAGGCAAGGGGAAGCAGAGGACAGAGACAGGAGTGGATGGAGAAAGGAATGGAATAAACTGCAACTAAGACCAACCAGCCTGGCCCTCGTCCCTTCCTTCGCCTGACCATCGCCATCAACCTCCCTGGGGTGGGGGAAGCGGCCCAAGACTACAGAAGGCGGGTGGCGGGAGAGACAGAGCCACCGCCGCGGCTGTCTTTTTTGAGTTTACACAATTATGCCTTTAATATTACAGTGTAAACCACATAGTTGCTAATGTCATCCTCTCTAATTTAACTGTTTCATTCTTCAAACCAAAGGCACAAATATTATTAGTTTTATGAAGTCAGGAAAATAATAATTAATTTGCTTTCTGTAGCGATAGCACAGCACGTAGGGCCTTGCACACAGCAGACCTGGTCAACCCGAGTTTGATTTCTCTGTCCCTCTCGGAGATCCAGGCAAGCTTCAAGAGTATCTCACACACACGGCAAAGCCTGGCAAGCTTCCCGTGATGTATTCGATATGCCAAACACAGTAACAAGAAGTCTCACGATGAAGACGTTAATGGGCCCGCTCGAGCAAATCAATGAACAACGGGAGGACAGTGGACAGTGGACAGTGCTACTTACTATGACTTGAATAAAGTAAATTCAATTAAAATTCTAGATGGCACAAACTACTTAGGCAAGAGGAACATAAACTATATTGGTTATATGATCAATATAAAAGGAAATTCTCGGAGAGCCCGGCAAGCTACCGAGAGTATTCAATATGCCAGACACAGTAACAACAAAGTCTCCAATGGAGACGTTACTGGGCCCGCTCGAGCAAATCGACGATCAACGGGAGGGCCATCTCCTACTCCTACTCCATAAAAGGAAATTATCTTTCTAAACTTGTTCACATCTGGAACATACAGGTATTAAAGAAGTATCGTCACAGTCTGCCATAATGAGAAAGAGTACTTGTCAGTTTTATTTTTGCTAATTTCTCCTACCTGCCACCTAAGACATCACAAAGTCATTAGTTCCACACAAAAAGCACTCAATTTGCATAAAAATGCAAATATAGCGGGCGGAGAGAAGTAAAAGAGCTAAGGTGCTTGTCCTTCCTGTAATTAGCCTGGTTCAAACTCCTGCACTACCTTTTTCGGGCGTCCAATCACCTCCAGGAATGATAACCTGAGATTAGAGTCAGAAGCAAACCCTCAACACTGCTGAATCTGACACAAGACTCACAAAATGGATAGAAAAAAAAACCCAAAATTCCCAGCCAAGATTTAGGAATTCCCTAAATCCTGCCTTTTGAAATGGTGGGTTGCAATACCATATGGGTTTGTGCAACAAAATGTGTATGTGGGTGGGTGGAGGGGGGTGTGTATGGGTCACAAAAATTGGTAACAGAAAAAGGCTTCTGAACTGATAGTGAACAAAAATTAATTAAAACGCAGAAGCATACTGAATTGGAGGTGCTTCTGGCAGCATCCTCCCTGCTACCCCCACAGTGTTGCATTTCTCAGACAAAACAAGTTCTGAGTGGAAAAAGTTTACGAGGCCTTGCCCTACCTAGACTTTGCAACATGTAACTTGCCTTTTTCTCTATAAATGGCTTCTATTGTTCTCCATAAATGAAGATATTATAGTTGTACATGATCAGCCCAGAAGATATTAATAATATTCTTTTTTTTCACCATTTGAGATATAGGTGCCAGATTCACAGCAAACTAGAAACTCATTCTTATATTTTCCTTATCTAGGATTCTTTAAAACCAGTAGTTCATATAAAGGAACATTGTATTTGAGGATATTTGTGGCTTTGTCTCTATTTATAAAAACAAAAACTATATACCTGGTAATAAAATGCAATACGTATCTTTACAGAAGACTCCCAGAAAATAAAATCACTATTGATGAAGTATAAAACTAAGTTTCTCTATTGAAAGTTTGATTCTCCAGGGAGCTGTTTTCTTTTACTCTAGTTCTGGAAAATCTATGCAAGGTAAAAGTTTATAGATGGGTCTGAGATCCATGAGAATATTGTTTGCATTTAAAAAAAAACCAGAAAATATGAAAGTTTCCAAGCTATGATAGCTTTCCAAACAAACAAACAAACAAACCCAAAAAAGAACTAAAGCTGTTCTGGTGGGCATTAAGTTGCAGTTAAATTACAGATCCTTATAAACTTTTTAAAAAATAGGTAATCATCTCAACAATGAAGTAAATTCAAAGCTATTTTTTGCTCTGAATTGATTTAGGTTTATCACCCTTATCACCCTTTTTAGTTTAAAGCACGATTTTGTCAGTTATCATCCACTCTGTGGAGGGAGAAAATTTTGCTGCTTAGTGGGAGAAGCTTGTTTAATGGTATCTACCAAAAATCAGTGTCTGATAAACTCTCTTTATGTGCTCTCTCTCTCTCTCTCTCTCTTTGTACGTGTGTGTGTGTTTGTGTGTGTGTGTATGTGTGACTCTTCATGGGAATAGGGTCCTTGAGAGCAATGACTTTGCAGATGAATATGAGAACATGGCAGTGGCAAATGCACAGCCAATATGTGCTATTATTTATGTTCCAGAGGAGAAATATTTGTTAATATTTGATGCTTTTCACATAAATATGTACTATCTCAAAGGTGTTTTATGCTTTAGAGGTTCTTATAATTTTAGTTCCTTAAAGCTTTATCCTTTCGTTCATATCTGCTCCACAAGCATTATATAAAAACAAATGGCCTGTAGCAGCTGACTTAAACAGTGTAGACAGATATATATATATCTTCAAATTTTGGTCGTTGGCTACCCAAATCCTAAATTTCAAGAGACTTGTTCCTGTTCCTGACTATCACCATTCTTAGGCTGCTGAAAGTGCCCTTTTTGTCTTATAAAGTATAACTCAATGCCAAAGGGGTTTATGTAATATTTAGACATGTATTACATGAAATTAATCTTAACATAAAAAATTTTATGATTACAGAGTATGCTTTGTCAGTGATTGATTGACTAACTCATTTATTCATATAATAATGCTCCCATTTACTTCTATTTATATTCTTGAGCTGTAACAGAAAGTTTCTATTTGTTGAGGCTAGTAGTAGATTACATGATTATCATAATTTTTTTACCTGCTTTATTTGACTTTCTAAAGAAATAACTTCTTTTTTTTTTGTTAAAACCCCACAAATTTTACTTCTTATATAAATTGAAAACTTGGGGCTGGTGATTCTGATCTATTACCATTTTTACATTTTACTTCTCTTTGACCTCGGCCCCTCGAAGTAGTATAGAAAAAATGCAATTCTTCATAATCACTGTCTTCTTCATGAAAATTTACATTTGGAATATATATAAATATATGGAATACATAGCTATTTAAACAAATATAATGATAGCATCTATGTAGGTAATATACTCACCTTTGGAAAATAGTTTCTATTTATATCAATCTTTCTTGGACTTTAAAAAGTGCTATACCTATTAATGGAATCCCTTATTCATCCTTTTACTGTTTCTGAAGGGTATAAAATAAATAGATACCCATTCATAGTTTTTCACAACATGTTCAGCTATTTACTGGGTAAGGGATTGTCTATTTTCAAAATCCTCTTCCTGACCCTTGGATAAACTGTTTTGTATTCTTTCTCTCCTTATATCTTGATGCATAAAATGAAATCAAGACAATTACATAGACTTTCTTGTCTATTTTATTTTTCTACATGAACAAAATAAGTAAAGGATAAATAGAAGAGTCATAACATCCACATGTTGATTTTCATTGACAAAGTCATAACATCCACATGTTGATTTTCATAGTCAAAGAAGCCCAAACCAGACTTACTATTAAATGACTATTACATGTATTTTTATCTACTATATATTCTGATTCAAAATATTTCTAAATACAGTAGCATTTAGTATCTATAGTATCCAGTTCTCAAAAATTGTGTGTGGATAAGTTGTGTGTGGATAAGTAACACTGTAGCACTATCCTCTGGTTGTTCATCAATTTGCTTGAGCAGGCACCAGTAACACCTCACAACAAATTGTGAGACTTGTTGTCACTGTTTTTGGCATATTAAATACATTACAGGTAGCTTACTAAGCTTTGCTGTGTGGACGAGATACTCTCTGTAACTTACTGGGCTCTCCGAGAGGGGTGGAAGAATCGAACCTGGGTCGGCCTCCTGGATAAATAAACCAAGAAATATACAATTACTCTTGGGATGAGATAATAATCACTACACTCAAACAGAAAATCTAAAGCATTTTATACTTTAAAGTTAGGATTAAAAAGTAAAAGAAATCAGGGAAACAAGGGTAAGCAGAAAAAAGTTCATAGAAAAGTTTGCACTTTTGTTATTACCTTGGTTAACAAATAGAATGTTGTGAGTCCCGTAGAAAGTATCATGACATTCTAGAAACAGTTAGAAAAATAGACAATAGAAAGGACTGGTAAAAAAAAAGTATCCCTGGGAACCAAAAACAAAAACTAAACAAAATTTTTTTTTAATTTATTTATTTATTGAATCACTGTGGGAAAAGTTACAAAGCTTTCAGGTTTAGGTCTCAGTCATGCAAATATCAAACACATTTCCCTTTACCAAAACTTATTTTTTACCATGAAGAACCCCAATAAAATCCCACCCCCACCCCTCCCAGTCCCTGTGAGGCAGATGAATTCTAGTTAACACTCTATCTACTTTGATTAGATTCATTGTTTCAATAAAAGATTCACCACTATTATTTAGAGTTTACCCCCCCCCCCCCCAAATCAGACATGCTGAAAAAGCATTGTGAAGTGATTTGCTTTCTACAGCTGGGTTCAAGAATTAAATGTTGGTTTTGGATTTCTGCTATTTTACTTATTGACCCTGGAAGTATTTCTACTGAAAGTCAGATAGTTAAGAAATTGGTTTCTGTGCTCTGGAATCGTGGCTGTGCTAGAGAGCCGCTCGTGGGGGCAACTGGTGGCCTCAGTAGGGCGTGAAGGACAGACCGGAACGCCCCCCTTCCCATGAGGTTTTAGTCGCCCCCACACCCCCGGCTCATACCTGCTGTCCACAAGGCTCCCATGTGGCCGCCATCTTTCTTTCCAGAGGAAGGAGGGCGGAAGGGACCAACACCCTTTCCCCTCCGGGCAGACATGATGGCCTGGATTAACGCATAGTCCTTTCACTTTTCTGCTCCAAGCTGCTGGGTTCTGCATTAAGTCCTTGTGTTTCTGGGGCTGTGGCTGTGCTCCAAACTTAACTCTGATTTTCAGGGAGAAACGTTGGGTGGTTTACTTCCCATTGATTACTTTGTATATAGAGAGATGTCGCGCGGCCGCTTACTTTTGAGGAAAAGTCCTAGTTCCTGCATACTCGAGCTGTGCTTGTAGAGGCTTCTGGTCACTGGGGTTCCATCTGGGGGAGGCGGGATGCGGTACCTACCCCATCTGGGACTTCCTGATGATCTCGGCTCTTTTTGGAACCTGTTTTTTTCTTTTTCTCCGGGAGCTGTGGGTCCCGCCCTCCATGTGGCCCTTCTCTTCCAAGAAGCCTAAACAAAAATTTGTTTAGAGATTTTTGTTTAGTTTTTTTGTTTTTGAGATTTTTCCATAGATGAAAGGAAACCTTAAATGGAAAAAACAAAGTAAGCCCTCACTACATATGCAGCAGGTACACAATAAGAGAGTCTTTTACATGAATTCATATCATATTTTAACAATAACTCAGTCCTGTTGATATTTTATTCACAGAGCTTCCCAGAGAAATCTGGTGACAGTGACAGATTTTTTTCCTTCTCCTTTTTATCTTCCTTCTTTAATTTTTTCCCCTTATTTTTAATGCCACATGCCCATTTGGTTTCAGAGGACAGTTTTACTAAATTCCTTTATCCATTCTTATAAAGGTGATTAAGAAACAAGTAATATTTGATGAGGACAATGCCACAGATGTATTGAGCAAAGAAAATTTCAGATAATGCATTCTGAGTACTCAGCATTTGTTTAAACATACTCTTGCTCTCTGCGTCAGGAGTGTTTGTATACCATGTTACAGAGATGGCAGTTGAATGACCCAAATACTAACATTACCCAAATAATTTTCATTCTTTATTTATACCCAAAGTTATCATGCCTTCTATGTAATTAGGGAAGCCTTTTATAATTAATTTGTTAAATTAATAAAATAAATTATTTTGGAGATGCAATTTGCCATTTAATTTCTATCCAATTAAATCTTTTGTAGGATCAGAGATCTTAGGGAGGTAACATCTAAACATTGAATTCTTTTTTTTTATCATGCTCTTTTATATAAGATAGTTGCCAATTAAATTTACTAACATTTTACTACTTAATGTTTTGCTAATCTTGTTTTAGAGTTTGTAAAATAAAATCTAAGATGCTTACCACAAACATAATGCTCATATTTAAAGATATATGGCACATGTAGAGTATAGGATAAATATATGCCCCAAAGCCAATGATATGCAAATTCTGTTGTAAATTGTGTATTATTGTTACTAGTTTTCAGCATGTCACCCAAGCAGTAGCTATCTTAAACCATCTCTCTCTCTAATGAGTAAATTGGAGGATTGTGGAATTTAAAAAATGCATATTTTTACCACAAACATCACAGTAAAATTGTAAGAAAAATAGTAATATAGAATACCTTTAATACCTGCATCTTGGCACAAAAATCATTTAAAGGAATACTCTAAAAGTATGACCTAGGTTGAAATAATTATTGCTATTTGAAAAACACTTAATATTAAGACAGAATGTACATGGATTTATTCTTTCCAACGTATTTTGTACATATCATATTTGCAAGTTAGGTTTTAAGGATATAGAGGTATCATCACAGTCATACCTAGTAATAAGCCATAGCATCTGGTTTTGTCTTAAATAATTTTGGAATGTTACTTTCTCTCCTTATATCTAATTATTATGGAATTGGACTAAACTAAAATTTACTTCACCTGTATAAAAACTCATCATGGTAACCCATGAAGAAACTACAAATCCTAAGAGATATGCAACCATGTAGATAATTTCAGTACATGGCAGTTTAAGAGTGTTATGGGTATAAAAGCATGTAATTGTCTTCCCTTGTTATAATGAATAATGTTGTAGAAGCCCATGAAGATTCATCCTTCCTAACAGGCCTTTTACAAGTGCCCTGTCAGCTTCTAAGTCAGCCTGAGGCTAAGAAATGAAAATGGATATATGTCAGTTTAGTAAATATTTTTCAGCTACTATACACAGTTAAAAGATATCTGGTATTATCTTGTTTTTATTGCTTATTTCTCAATTAATAGCATTATACTACATATCTTTAATTATAATAGTTTATTGGATTTTTTTATTAAAAAAATTTAGGTTAGTGATGTTTCTTCGGAAGCATCACTACACAGCATACATTTAGAAAAATGAAATTCTAAGAAAATTTAGTCATTTTGATGTATGTTGCAAAGACTGGTGGAATTTTTAATATCTGGTATTATACTCTGGCATAAAAATATTAGATATATATCATAAAATATCCTGGATAAAAGAGGGATAACAAAACAGGTTAATTTGAATAAGATCTATTCCTGGCACCAATACTAACATGATTGAGCCCTGACCTTTGGAATATTGCATGTGTTATTAATATATTGAAGACAGTAGGTAATATGACTTTATATGCCTTTTAGGTTATAATTTGCATAACTGGGGATGTAGTTTATTTTTTCAGCGCTTTTCATGCTGTGAGTGCTCAATAAATACTAAACAATAATAATATGGTGTGTAGTGTGTGCCTGAGCCTTCATTTGCATGGCCATCTGGAAAACTCTTGTGTTGTAAACACTAGTTTTATTTTGAGTAAGAATGAATTACTGCAGAAGTTGTTTAACATTCTTGGTTGAAAAATTTTTCTGCCTCTTACCCTTTCATTTGGTAGAAAATACAAAATAATCCAAAGAGTATAAGGCTTTTTGATACAAGAAATAGAATATTTGGATATATTTATACTTATGTGGTGACAGGTATTGTAACTAGGTTAGTTTCTTATACCAAGTGATGCTTAAATATTATAGTCATTTTTCTCTATTTTTATAATTGCTTATAATTCACATGCCATAATATTCATCCTTTAAGAATGCAAATTAAGCAATATTTTAGAAATACATTCAATTTGTGAAACCATTCCCATCAATATTTAATAATGTATCATTTCTCAAATAAAAACAGTATTCATTAACAGTGATTTCCCTGGGTAAGAGAGATAGTATAAGTAAGGCACTCGCTTTACACAGACCCAAACCAGGTTCTATATGTGGCATCACATACAGTCCTTCCTCTCTGCCAGGAATGATCCCTGAGCACAGAGCCTGGAGTAAGCTCTGAACACTGCTGGTATGGCAAAACACAAACAACAACACATGCATACACACACACACACACACACACACAGCATTTACCAACCACCAATTCTTGGAAACTACTATATACTGTATGCCTCTGCATTTTCATCTATTCTTAATCACTATCACTATCCTCCTGTTGTTCATCAATTTGCTCCAGCGGGCCCAGTAACATTGTGAAACTTGTTACTGTCTTTATCATATCAAATATGTCACGGGTAGTTTGCCAGGCTTTGCCGTGCAGGTGAGATACTCTCTGTAGCTTGCTGGGCTCCCTGAGAGGGGCAGAGGAATAGAACTCGGGTCAGCCATGTTGGCTGCATGCAAGGCAAATGCCTTACCCGCTGTATTATCGCTCCAGCCCCTATTCTTAATATTTTGTGTAAATGGAAATCGTATAGATACAGTCTTTCACAACTTGTTCCTTTAACTATGTGTTAAAGTTTACTCATAGATATATCATGTACAAGTAAGTTGTTTATTTGAATAATAATGTTTCACCAAAGGAATAAGCCATATTTTCCTCTTTTTTTTTTTTTTTGCTTTTTTGGGTCACACCTGGTGATGCACTTGGGTTACTTCTGGCTTTGCACTCAGGAGTTACTCCTGGCGGTGCTCAGGGGACCATATGGGATGCTGGGAATCGAACTCAGGTCGGCCATATGCAAGGCAAACGCCTTACCTGCTGTGCTATCTCTCCAGCCCCCATATTTTCCTTTTTTAATCAAAAAGTTGAATATTTAGTGTGTTTTTACTTTGGGAATATTATTAATAATGCTGATGTTGTATGTATATGCTTTACTATTAATTAATTAAATTTTTGTTTTGGAGGCAATACCTGGTGATGCTGGGGAATGTTTCAGCAGTTGTGTAGAGTTTTTATGAGTACATGGTTTAATTTGCCCTGGATATATAAATGTGGAAGTAGAATTGTTGACTCATACTGTGAGGAGTCTGTTTAACTTTCCGAGGAGCTATAGATTATTTTCAAATAATTTCAAATGGTTTAACTACTTTACATTCTCATAAACAGTGCAAAAAGTTTCCAATTTTTCCATTTCCTTGCCATTATTTATCATCTGTTTATTGATTGTAGCTATTCTAGTGGATTGAAAGTAGTTTCTCACTTATTTTGATTCCCATGATAGCTAAAATTTATTCATTTTTAATGTTAGGCAACTGATATAGTTTAATATTATTAGAAGGGGTAAACAATTTATATAAGAATTTAGAATTCAAATGAGAGATAAAGTCTAACGTCAACTATCTCTACCACATTCTTGCACTAGATCCAAATTTATATAAGATAATCAAGATGGATCAAGAAATCCACTAAGTGGAGTTGCTGCCCAATTCAATCAGCTTAGTCAATGACTGAATAAAAAGCAGTACTCCTATACTAAAAAGTAGAAAGAAAGAAAGAAAGAAAGAAAGAAAGAAAGAAAGAAAGGAAGGAAGGAAGGAAGGAAGGAAGGAAGGAAGGAAGGAAGGAAGAAAGAAAGAAAGAAAGAAAGAAAGAAAGAAAGAAAGAAAGAAAGAAAGAAAGAAAGAAATCCACTAACAAGTTTCAGAGAAAACCAGTAAAGTTTTGAGATACAGAAGCAAACTTCCATGAGTGCAAAAAGATTTAATGGACTAACCCTTAATTGACATTATCATAAAGAAAGACAGACAATATATGTATTTGGCACTTATTAGGATTCTGGCAAGAAATAAATTTAAAAGAGGTAATTAAATAGTTTTTTTACAAAGATGCAGATAGGATTAAATCAACCAAAAAAGAATGGTGGAGTTCCCAGAAACCAGCAATAAGACTAAATCTTTAGTACGCTGTTTGTTGAGTTAAAGATTTGCTCGATTTTGCTCGAGCGGGCCCAGTAACGTCTCCATTGTGAGACTTCTTGTTACTGTGTTTGGCATATTGAATACTCTCGGTAGCTTGCCAGGCTCTCCGAGAGTTAAAGATAGAGAATTTCTCAAAAAATCACTGAAGGCACTGATTGTGGTAAAGGAGCTATCATTAAAGTGAATCATGAGCTTATATGGAAGAGTACAGGATACATTTATGCCACATTCCAGAATGGGGGTGAAGAAAAATAAGTACGCTGGTTTTTTTTCCTTTTATTCTCCCAATCTCCCACCAATGTTTCCTATTGAACAACCCAAACAGAAGTCAAAAATCAAAGTCACTTGTGTTTGTGATTGATAATTTTATCCTTGGGCATAGAACATGTTAAGAAAGAGCAGATACTGGATCTGATGTATCAATCAGATAACCTGAAGGAGGCCCCAGTAATCCTGTTGTTCATCGATTGCCTCGGGCAGGCCCAAGTAACGTCTCCTTTGTCCTAGCCCTGAGATTTTTTTAAAAAGTTCCATATTCAAGGCTCTTTTAGGGTTAGGAGAATGAGACCCATCATTGTTACTGGTATTTGGCATATGGGGTACGCCAATAACCTGAAGGAGCAACATGGAAATATGACCTTGATGCTAATAGTAACAATAGAGACATTGGAGATACATTTCAATTTATACATGATCTGCTTTCCTATAGCCCCTAACTTTGATAGAGGCAACATGGAGGCCCACCTGGAAGAATTAAGTTTAACTCTAAGTTGTTCCATCATTGGGCTATGAACTAAGCAATGACTATAAGGAAATATATGCCATTTATTTGGGGAGTAAATATATTTGAGCACCATTGGACTAATTGCATTATCTAGGTTTCATCAGTGGCACTCTCTTTGGATACTGAGGTTGTCAACAGAGGCAGAGCAGCAAGTTCTAGGAAAACACCTCCACTTGTTTTGCGTTCATTGCAAGTACAACTGTACTTATTAAATAAGAGAAAAACTTTCTTACCCATGTGACCTAAAGTGTTCTCATAATTATATGACCACATCACATGAGAAATGGTCCAGACCAGAAACAGACCTAATGGAACTCATGCCAAAACTTTCAGTGGAACCTAAACTTGGTGGCATGAGTAGTGTGTCATGTCAAAGTTATATCTAAGATCACAGTGATAACATTGCTATTTACACTCTAAATTTCGAGTTGTGTACCTTATTTTAGCTATTTATGTATATAAAAAAACAAGCTTCTAGTATATATATTAGCACAGGACTATGGTAATGAAGATGAGTATAGTGATAATGAATAAATTTCACCAACACACAGATTATTTGGTATTTTATATTAAAAATAAGGTTCAAATATTAAGGTTTTTTTATTCCAATACATTGTCCACAAGAATCAAAGAATCAATCAAAGACATTCTAGAAAGCTGGTAAGTTAGAACACAGAAAATGCTCGAGCCAAACAATTAAATACAGTATGGTGACCCAAAGGGTAATGAAGAGCTTGCCTCAGCTAGATAAGGGTGACTGTAGTAAAAATCTGAGGATTGTTCAGATTTTTTTAAAAAATGGTAGTTACATCATATGTTGTTCACAACCCTTATTCCGTAAATAATTATTCTAATATGAAATTCTCCTTCAAGTAATTCTATTTGAATTGAGAAATCTGAATTCTCATAGGCAGAGCTAATGTACTTTATGTATTTTATATCTTCATGGGTAGTTTGTTTCCTATTATTTTTTAAAATCTTTACCCCCTCCTGCCACCTTAAGCATAAAAAATCAAATGGCAAACAGCATTTTGTAATTAGTTACTCACTACTCTAACATCTAATTGAATTGACTGCCAGAATTCAATGTTTTACTTCTTCAGAGGGTAAATGTGGCAGGAAATCAAATAACACTAACATGGCCACAGCCTATCAACACATTTCCAAATATGTGTATGTTTTAACAAGGTCTCATTTAGAAAAAATTTTTTATTGTGTGTGTGTTTTTAACACAGAGAGTTGTATGTATATATATACATATGTGTGTATGTATATATATATGCCTGTGCATTTGTGTGATTATATTAATCAATACTGTACATAAGCATGTGTACTATTCCTTCATTGTTATGCAAATCCTTTCTGCAGTCAGACAGGTGCATTTTCTGCTTTCTATTCATCATCAAGAAATCCAATAACTTGGCTGTGTACCTACATCTGGTTAGGGTTTGACCCAGTATGTACTTGAACGTGGATTTCAAACACAGGCAGGTGTTGAGCCTATCAGAACTATCAGCAAGTGAAATTTCATTCACCCATGCAAAGACAACCAATGATCTAAAAAAAATTATAATTTGAAATTTTATGTCTAGGTCCTCTTTGAATGGTAGAGGAAGGATTGGATTTGTTTATTTAAATACAGGGGCACCACTGAATATTACACATTCTACAGTTTTGTTATGCAGCAAAATGTGGCTTACATACATTTGAGTGAGGTGATATAGAAAAATTTTTAAAAATTGATTTAAAATCCCAGAATCCCAGAAAAAAATAGGTAGCTTAAGTTTGGTGCTATCTTTTTCATAGGGTTTTATGTGCACATGATCTTCTCAATGGAGCACAGAAGTCAGGAAAGAACTGTACAATGGAAAAGACTGGAAGTCATCTCTAACATTATGTCTATACTGAAATCTTATCTCCCCTTCTCCAAATCCTTTCTCTGCCCCAAATGTGCAGGCAGGAGGACACTGTGACACACATATTGGCAGCTATTAATCAAAAGAGCTCCATTTGGTTTCTCACACGTTCCGAAGATTAAGCCCTGTTTTTAGTTTCTGGGGAACGGAACTGCTAAAACATAAGGTCACAATCAGTTATTCTATAGCAATGAAGATTAACATTCCCACAAGACAGAAAAAGTGAAAACCAAGAAAAGCCAGGGTAGCTTTGAAGGCAATGCAAGAAAGTTAAAAGCCTGGGAGAAATGAGGGAGAAAAAGTGAGCTCTCCTATGTCAATACAAAATTATAATCCTATATATGTGCTCTTAATTCCTAAGGCAAATTGTTTTGGAGGAATAGGGTTTGGAACAAATAAAACCACTTTATACCTAAAGCATATAGAGAAAAGCATTAAAGGAGAATAGGAAATATGTTGAGAAAGCAGGGAAATGATTAAAAAATATTCTGACATTAGAAAGTACAGATGAGAAGAGTGGACAAAAGGGGGAAATAGTTCCAGTATTTTTTATTTAATAATGAGGAGGAAGGAAGAGAGAAAGTCAGGTAAAAGGAAGTAGAGAAAGTAATTTGCCATTGAAAAAAAAATCCCTTCCAGTTGACTAGAAAGGAGTTTACTTCTGGATTGAGACAAAAGTCAGTTTTTCTTGCATTTTTTCCAACTGTCTGAAGACTTATGAATGTTAATTTTAACTCTTGGGGCTTGAAAACATTGGAAATTAGTTAAAAATTGTCTTAATTGAACCGGGAGGGCAGTCAGTCTCTGGTATCAGTAGAGTTGAACCTTGGTCAAATGCAAAGATGATTCAAAGTATGATGTTTCAAATTATTTATTTCGGGAATATCACACATTGCTGTAGCCATCATAGCTTTCAACAGAATTATGAAAAATGTTGCTTTGATTATTTTCTCAGATATTAAAGAAGAAATACAGAAATAAATTAAAAGTGATCTCTGTCTCTGAACAGTTTGGAATGAGACAAAATGAATAACATCATCTACTAGCTTAATGCTTAATAGTGTCTGACAGAAAATTCTCAACCGTATTTCTTTACTCACTTATCCTAATGGTAAATGCAATATTTAAGTGTTTGTACAAGATCACATTTATTAATATTTTTTCTTTCTCCTGAAAACTCCCATTAGCCCTGAAACTGAAAACTAGTTTGTGTTTTTTTAAAATTTCACTAAATTCAACATGTTAAAAAGAATATCCAAAAGGCATATATGTTTTTCTTCTATGCTACTTCAAAACTCTTTTTCCCTTCTGCACAGAAAAAAAAAAGAAACCTTTTTAAGTATAAAGTGGTCTCCTGCTTGGATTAATTTTCTTCACCAAAACAGTGACCATTGTCAAATGCCTTACATCTCCATGGAAACTGTTTCCTTGGCCATAGACAAAGGTCTGCCTATAGTACAATGCCAAGAGAGTATCTGAGGTTGTAGACCCCTTGTTTAAAATCATAGTGCAAAGGTATAATGTAGATTTTATATTATTTCTGCCAGTCTGCTGCAGCTGGTAGGCCTTCGTTCCAAAATAATATTTTTTCAAATGAAGTAGCAGAAACAGCTTTACATTTTTGTTATCCCTTCCAGCACAAAATAAAAAATGCCTGTGCTGCCACTACCTGATTCAATCAAGTGGAGTACATTCGATACCCACAGGCTATGAGTGCTGAAAAAGCTGACTTGTATTTTAATTAATAATGTGCTACACTTTCTCAACAGCTAGGCCTTTGGCAATCTGATTTGCTTTGTTCATTATTTGCTGTAAACAATTTTCAAACAACATGTAGGCAACTCTGTTTTTGAATATCTCTCACTAATTCATAACATTAACAAAAACGTAAAGATTTTTTCCCCTTGCCCTCCAAAATACTGAATAAACTTTAATCATAGTTAATAGAAACTTTGAGATGGGAATATTGGAGGTTATTGGATTCAAGAGATAAAATTAAGAATCAAGAAAACAATAAATATTATATTTTTGCATACAGATTGTGTATAATGTTACCTATATGTGCATATTTTATCCCTGATCATTAAAAACCATGTATAACCAGGATAGGGAATATCACTAAAAATATATTGATGTCATGGAGAAATGCCATGGTAGTGTTTTGATGTAGTTACATGCACAGAATTGTGCACTCCTAAAATTAATATGTTGAAGCCCTATTATAATAGGGTTTGGAGATAGTGCATTTACATAAGTAATTAAAGTTAAATAAAGTTATAGAGCAGGACCCTAATCCAACATTTATTATACATTTATAAGAAACTTCAGAGCTCTCTTTCTCTTTCTCTCTTTCTTTACTTGTCTCTCTATCTCTGTCTCTTGCTCACCTTGTCATATTGATAAGGGTTTGAAACAGGAAGAGAATTCTCACTAGAATCATTTTTTTCAGCACCTTAGTCTTGGATTTAGCAGCTTTCAAAACTACGAGAAGTGTCTTTTTCTTCTATTTAGTTTAATATATGGTATTTTGTTATGGCTGTCTTAACTGAATAACACTCGTGAATATGAGAATTGCAACCATCAATTCAGTGTTTTAATATTAAATAGGATAGTCTTTTTCCTACATGGAGATAAATAGTTAATGTTCAATTTGTAGGAAAGGATATTCTTCAAATAGTATTTAGGTCATGAAAGAGGGCATGGTTTAGACATCAAGGGTACTACTGTTTAAGGCATATATGCCAAGAAAATAATATATTTCTTTTGAGTGCCACTTTATGAAAAGCATATACTTTCCTACAAAATATCTTCATATCATCTCTATAAAGTCCATAAAATTAGTAATTCATTTTTAAAATAACAAAAGTATCATTATTATACAAGCTTTTAAGTAGAAATATAGCAAAGAAATGCAAATGCATGGCAGAAAAATGGTTGAAACCCTTATGACCTTGAACACAGTATATACAGACATAAAAATACAAGTACTGAAGCTCATTTTCCAAGTATGGATGATTTGAGAAACAGTTTTAGCTTTTATTTTACTCCTCTTCTGAATTACACTAACATTATATTTTAAAATAAATTATCATTCCCAACATGTTAGCATCACCTACTAAGTAAAAACTTTTGTAGGTCAAAAGTGACCATAATTATAGCTGCATGAATATAGGTTAATGTCTTCAAACAAAAACTATTAATGTTTAATAAGGTCTATTTACTGAAATATTCAATAATCGCGTTTCTTTTCAAATATTATTTTTTAGGACTGAGTATATAATGGTGAAATGATCACTGTCACTGTCATCACTTTCCTCCTGTTGTTCATCAATTTGCTCAAGTGGGCCCATTAATGTCTCCATTTGACACTTGTTACTGTGTTTGGCATAGCAAATAAGTCATGGGGAGTTTACCAGGCTTTGCCGTGTGGGCGAGATACTCTCAGTATTTCGCTGGGCTCTCTGAGAGGGGTGGAAGAATTGAACCCAGGTCGGTCGCATGCAAGGCAAACACCCGACTGCTGTGCTATTGCAAAAAAAATTACTGCCTTTATAAATAGTTAAGCTATTAGGATCAGAGTGATAGTGAAGCCAGTAAGGTGTTTGCCTTGCACATATATGATCAGCCTAGGTTTGATTCCCATCAGCATGTATGTTAACTTGAGCACTTTCAGGAATGATACCTGATCATAGAATCAGGAGTAAACCCTTAGAACTGACAGGTGTGGCCCCCAAAACAACTTCTTTCCAAAAAATGAATTCCCACTATGAATGTAAATTCCTTTAAGCAAAAAAGTATTGGGAACCTAGCAGATAGCAACCAGTAGATTGGATATCGGTATTTTGTTGTTGTTGTTTTTGTGGGTTTTTGTGAGGCCACACCTGGCTCTTCACTTAGGGATTGGCAAGCTTGGGGAACCTTATGGGGTGCCGGTGATCAAACATGAATTGGTGACATGCAAACCAAATACCCTACCCACTGTGCTATCATTCCGGCCCACCAGTGAATATTTTAAAAAGAGTAGTGAAATGATCATATTTCTCTTTTAGAGAGGAACTACCAGACCACTGTGTAGGATAACATTGGTTGGTCCTTTCTGCCTTGCCTCAGGGAGCTTAGGTTTATGGGGTTACTCCCACCACAGTTCTCACATCCCTCTGTGTTTATCTGTAACCTCTTTGTGCTCTGCTTACCCAACCTGGTCAATTACCTTTATTGCCTAATCAGACTCTGTTAACTTGTAAATATTGCTTTTCTTTTCTCCTAATGTCCTTTGAATAATTTTGAGCTATGTCCATTTTGTATAGACACAGGAAGACAGTTAATGTTATGCTTTTGTAACTTGGGAGGTAATTGACTCCAAATGATATTCATTCCCAGGCATCTGTTCTCTCAATTTAAGCCTCAGTTGCCCTTAGTTCTCAGCACCCCAAACGCAGGGTCCTGACAAAGTACTGAATGGACCCAGAGCAAGCCATGAGCTATGCTGGCATCAAAATATGTCAGGCCAAAGCACCATAATACTTAACTATAAGTTAAGAGCATGGTCATGGACAAATTCTGTCATAATTCAAAAAGTAACAACTGGAATGGAACCCTGCTAGGGTTCATGATCACGACCATCCTGTTATTCGTCAATTGCCTCGAGCAGGCCCCAGTAACGTCTCGTTTGTCCTAGCCCTGAGGATATTCAAGGCTATTTCAGAGTTAGGAGAATGAGACCCATCATTGTTACTGGTATTTGGCATATTGGGTACACCACGGGGAGTTTGCCAGACTCTGCCGTGTGGGCAGGTTACATTCGGTAGCCTACCAGTTTGTCCAAAGTAGGAATGAGATAATAAGATGTCGCAAGCCTTTGTTCCTCTGCCAGTACCTTCATGTGTGCGGAGAGCGGTCTCAGCATGGTGGTGGCTGGTTCTGGAGGTCTTCGGCTGCCGGAGCCCTGGTAGGGGCAGGGAGGGAAACTCAACCCGCTCCCCTCCAAGGGGCCCCGGCGAGGACAGCCAGGTGCGGGGGCAGGAGACTCTGCACTGTTCTCTTCCGGGAGCTGGGTTTTATAGTCTCTGAGTCTTGGCCATTGATGGGATTACACGGTGCCAGGGGGCCAGTTGGTGGGTGTGACCCCCGCCTACTGGAATTTGGAGGATCTGGGTGGAGGATGCTCAGCCCCGTTCTGAGTAGGCTTGGAGATCTCAGTCCCGGGACCCACAAGCCTTTGTTCCTCTGCCAGTACCTTCATGTGTGTGGAGAGTGGTCTCAGCATGGTGGTGGCTGGTTCTGGAGGTCATGAGATACGCTGGCATCAAAATATGCCAGGCCAAAGCACCATAATACTTAACTATAAGTTAAGAGCATGGTCATGGACAAATTCTGTCATAATCCAAGAAGTAACAGTTGGAATAGAACCCTGCTAGACTTAGGAAACATTAATCTGGCCTGAGCATTGTAGTCTGAGATCTATAGCAAGATGTCTCCAGGAGAGTCACCTAAAACTTAATGTATCTCTTACTGTGTCCACACAAAATAACTAATATACACTTGATCACTTGATCACTTGACATCTCATTACTCATAGATTTCTCCAAGCAGGTCCAAGTAACATCTCCATTCATCCCTGTCACATGCTAGTGTAGCTCAATGACATCTGCTTGCTTGAGGAACACGAAGAGCCTCAAACCCATCATTCAGGGTCTTGACGAAGAAGTCTGACCATCTTGTAGGTAGGTAGCCACATGATCTTCTGATGTCCCATGGAATCCAGTCAGTAACAACTCTAGTCCAGCGGTTGCCTCCAAATCACATTATGTTTCCAGCCTATCTGATTTTCGATGCCTTGGAAAATGAGATAGCATCCCTGATTCTTGATTGTCAATGGAGTTCGGAACTCTGGATTCTTTCTCTCACTTGAATGAAGCATGATACTCCAAGTATAGCTCTTTTCATTCCTCTTTGGGAGATCCAAATAGTGTTCTCTTCCTGTTATCGAAGAGCCCAGGTCTCTGAGGCGTATATTAATGCAGAAAGAACAGAGGAATTGAAGACATGTGCCTGGAGCCAGAGGTTCTTCATCCTCTTAGCTATTTCTTCAACACTCTTCAAGGTATTCCAAACCACTCTTTACCTCCTGCGCAACTCAGGTGCCAGGTCATTCGTCATGTTGACTTCTCGACCTAGGTACACATAACTGTTGCATTCGGAAATGTTCATTCCATTGAGAGCAAATGGAATGTCAGGAACAAGATCGTTTCTCAGAAACATTGTCTTCGTGAGATTCAGCTGTAGTGCGACCTTTCCAGACTCATGGTCGAAATCGGCCAGCATTTGTGCCACTTGACTGATGTTTGGTGTTATTAGAACAATGTCATCAGCAAAGCAGAGGTGGTGTAGTTGCTGTCCGTCTATCTTCACTCCAATTCCTTCCCATTCCAGTCATCACATGACATTCTCGAGGGGGCACTGAAGAGTTTCGGTGAAATGGTATCACCCTGCCGAAACCCTCTCTTGACACGGATGCTCACTTCCTTGTAGAATGGTGAGATCCTGGTAGTGAATCTGCCAAAACAGCTCACAAAGGATCCTGATGTATTGTGTTTGAATGCCCTGTTTGGCTAGGGCTCTGATGACTGCTTCAGTCTCAACAGAATCAAAGGCCTTCTTTAAATCATTGAACTTTAGACAGAGAGGCATCTTGAACTCCTGAGAAACCTCAATGAGCTTGGTTACCATGTGGATATGGTCGATTGTGCTGAATCCTTTTCGGAACCCAGCTCGCTAGCATGGACATCCTTCATCTAATGTTCTGCTAATACTATTCAGGATGATTAGAGTGAACAGCTTGTATACGACAGACAACAGGCAGATCGGTAGATAGTTCCCAATGTCGTGGATGTCTCCCTTCTTGTACAGTAGTACAGTCCTGCTGGTTTTCCTTTCGGACGGAAACTTGCATTCATACAGGTTGCGTGTGAAGAGCCGCGTCAGTGTATTGAACTCAGTGAAGCATTGATATTAAACTGTCTGAACAAAGTTAAGCAATTTATATATACATTTATATATATACATCACTGTCACTGTCCTCCCTTTGTTCATTGATTTTCTCGAGCGGGCCCAGTAACGTCTCCAGTGTGAGACTTTTGTTGTTACTGTGTTTGGCATATTGAATATGCCACGGATATCTTGCCAGGCTCTGCCGTGCGGGCGGGATACTCTTGGTAGCTTGCCAGGCTCTCCGAGAGGGAAAGAGGCTTTTAGGGCAGCCTCTAATCACCCTTGCAGGTGCTCCCATAGTTCAAGCCATATTTTCACCCCATCAAATATGCTGCAGTAATCTTGGAAATGGGTATTAATTGTCTTATGATGTGTCATGTGGCCACAAAGAGGCCTGGAGCATGGCGACGGCTACGTAGTGGAGGTAGTAGAGGTCTGCTGATTAGGTATTTACCTGGTGACCCAGGGATTACACACAGAAGCCCCTACCAGTACCAGACAAATACCTCAATGGCAGACCTTTACTACCTCCACTACCCAGCTGCTGCCATGCTCCAGGCTGCTTTTTGGATGCTCAGGCAGAAACTCATGCACGAATTACGCCCCACAGAACCAGGTAAGTGAAACTCTGTGACCTTGGACTCCAGGTTCAATGGGACCCGGGAACAGAGATCCTCTGCCTGTTCCCACCAATTTCTGGTGACCCAGGGATAAAACCCAGATGCACCACCCTACCCTGCCCTGCCTGCTTCCACCAATCTCAGGTGACCCAGGGATTACACACAGAAGCCCCACCCTACTGGTACCAGATAACTAATATTAAGAAGTAGAATTAAAATTTTAATTAAGACGTTAAGTTATTGGACTAAGGAAAGGAGAAAAATCCCTAAGTGTCATTTTGCCTTTGAGCCTGACTGGTGATCAGGAAGGGCTTTGATATGTTGATTGTGCTACCTGCAATGAGGGGAGTTGGGAGAGAGAGAGAGAGAGAGAGAGAGAGAGAGAGAGAGAGAGAGAGAGAGAGAGAGAGAGAGATATGGAGAGAATAATGAGGGGGATGGGGGGTAGGAAGAGATGGGAATGAGGAGTTTAGTGAGACTGGAATAGGCAAGTGGGGAGAATGGAATGACAACTGATCATCAACCAACCTGGGGCCCCTGTTCCCTCCTTCATGGGTTGTTGGCATCGGCTGCGGGCCAGAGTGGGGAAGTGAGACAAGCAAATGCAGGCTGCGAGAGAAAGCCGTGGAATCTCCTGCTTTGTTTTCCAGTGAAACATCACTGAAATTGTCAAGTTGGAGTAAGAATGGACTTGAACCAAAGCAGTAGAAATGAAAGGTGAAAATGAAACACATTTGCTGAGAGACTTGGATCAAAAAATTATCTCTCTCATTCTCTTATTATCTACCTTATTCTCTTATTTCATGACAAAGCCTTCAAAGTCAGAGAATATAAGTGACTTTTCTCGTAGCATCCAATGCTAGAGCATGGCTTTCTTCACTTATTTGTCAGCCTACTTGGCAAAAGTCTCACTTTCAGCATTATCTTATTTCACATAATGATAGCACTGTAAAATGCCATTATTTTCTAGATCATCTTTCTCTTGGGCTGCTTATGGATGGTCATTCAAGTCTGCAGCTCATATCAAGTAAAACATTGATTGAAAATTAAAGAATTGGAAATTGAAGGATCTATCAGATTCTTCCTGAAAAAAAAAGAAAGAAAATTAAAGGATATGTAATTAAAGTTGTGTCTTATTTCTGAGGACTTTCAGTCATAAAATTACTCTTTAGCTCCAAAGTATAGACTTAAAAAAATGCCCATGTATCTAGTTTGGGCTGGAGCAATAGCACAACGGTAGGGCGTTCACCTTACAAGCAGCCAAGATGGCTGACCCGAGTTCGATTCCTCTGCCCCTCTCGGAGAGCCCAGCAAGCTACCGAGAGTATCTTGCCCGCATGGTAGAGCCTGGCAAACTCCCCGTGACGTATTTGATATGCCAAACACAGTAACAAGTCTCATGATGCAGATGTTACTGGGCCCGCTCGAGCAAATCGATGAACAACAGGAGGACCGTGTCATGTATCTAGTTTATCACGTAATTTCTCACTAGTTTATCTTCACCCAGAGGACTATCATAAGAACATCATTAACAAAATGAGTTCATGTAATTATAAGAGAAGCACAGTGTAATCTAAATTTCTTTTGATTCAATGGCTTTACCTCAAAGCAACTCACATCAGCCTTGAGAAACAACTTATATTTCTTTTATTTTTACTATTTTCTTTATTTTTACTGAAACACTGTTGGTTTAAAGTTCTATAAATACTTTTGTTTTAAGGACACAAAATTATCATAAAATGCCCACCACCAGGGTGCCAATATCCTCCCACTGCCATCCATTGTAACCTTTCAGTACACTGTTCTTATCCACTTGACAATCCTATGGCGAAAGGCTAAGTGTTTGCTTACACAAGACATTCATTGTTTTGTTTCTTTATATGTCACATATGAGGGATATCATCCAGTATTTTTCTTCCTCCTCTGACTTATTTTACTTAAAGATTTCCTACTGTTCTATGTTGTAGCAAAAGACAAGACTTTATCTTTCATAAAACTTATATCATATTCCACTGTGCATATTTGCCACATTTTCTTCATCCGCTCAGCTGTTATTGGGCAATTGGGTTGCTTTCAGATTTTCTAAAAAATATAATTTGTAATCAAAACCACAATGAGATACCATCTCACGCCTCAGAGACTGGCCCACATCCAAAAGAACAAAAGCAACCGATGCTGGCGTGGATGTGGCGAGAAAGGGACCCTCCTTCACTGCTGGTGGGAATGCCGACTAGTTCAGCCCTTTTGGAAAACAGTATGGACGTTTCTCAAAAAATTAGAAATTGAGCTCCCATTGACCCAGCAATACCACTCCTGGGAATATATCCCAGAGAGGCAAAAATGTATAGTCGAAGTGACATCTGCACTTGTTTGTTCATTGCAGCGCTCTTTACAATAGCCAGAAACTGGAAGAAACCTGAGTGCCCAAGAACAGATGACTGGTTAAAGAAACTTTGGTACATCTACACAATGGAGTACTATGTAGCTATTAGAAAAGATGAAGTCATGAAATTTATATACAAATGGTACAACATGGAAAGTATCATGCTAAGCGAAATGAGTCAGAAAGAGAGGGATAGACATAGAAAGATTGCATTCATCTGGGGAATATAAAGTAACAAAATATGAGATTAATACTCAAGAATAGCTGAAATCAGCACCAGGAGGATTACTCCATAGCTTAGAGGCCAGCCAGGCATTCTAGAGGAAAGGGCAGCTCAGATAGAGAAGGGAGCACCAAATAAAGAATGTTTGGAGGATTCTCCCAGGAAGGAAGATGCATGTTGAAAGTAGACTATGGACTGAACATGTTTGCCACTCAAAGCCTCTTTTGCAGACCACAACACCCAAAAGGAGAGAGAGAACACAAGGGATCACCTTGCCACAGAGGCAGGGTGGGATGGGAGGGATGGGGGTGGGAGGGATATTATCCATGGTGGTGGAAAATGGGCACTGGTGGAGGGATGGGTATTTGATCATTGTATAATCGAAACCCAAGCACAAAAAATTGTAAATCTACAACTGTACCTCATGGTGTTTCACTAATAATAATAATAAAAAAATAAATTAAAAAAAGACCCTGAAAAAATATAATTTGTAGTAGCAAACAGTACACCTGTTTATTCATAAATCTGTTCTTCTGTTCTTTGGTTAGAAAGGTAGGAGTAAAAATTTTGGATTATGTGTTAATTTTTGAATAATCTCCATACTCGTAGTAAAGGAAGGACAAATTTAAATCTCCACTGATAGTGAATGAAAATTTCCTTTTCTTCACTTCCCCTCCAGCTCTCGTTTCTCTTCTGATATTGGTTATTCTCACAGTTTTGTGGTGATGTCTCACTGTTGTTTTGATTTACATTTCCCTAATAATCAGTGGGGCTAGAGTGGTTGGAGCGATAGCACAGCAGGTAGGGCATTTGCCTTGCAAGCAGCCAACATGGCCGACCCGAGTTCGATTCTTCTGCCCCTCTCAGAGAGAAAGGCAAGCTACTGAGAGTATCTCGCCCGCATGGCAAAGCCTGGCAAGCTCCCCGTGAGGTATTCGATATACTAAACACAGTAACAACAAAGTCTCACATTGGAGACGTTACTGGGCCCGCTTGAGAAAATCGATGAACAACGGGAGCACAATGACAGTGAATAATCAGTGATAATGGAAATATTTGCGTGTGCATATTGACCATCTGTACGTCTCCTTTAAAGAAGTGTCTGTTGAATTTTCTTAGATTTTGTGTAATTGTTTACTTCTGTTGTTGCTGCTGCTGCTCCTGAGTTTTGAGTGCTTTTTATATCTTAGATATTAGCCATTTTAAAGATATATGATAATCTAGTATTATCTTTCATTCATTAGGATTTTGCTAATTTTAATGGTAGTTTCTTTTACCATGCAAAAACATTTTAGTTTGACATAATCGCATTGTTTATATATTTGCTTTGAAAGCAACCCACTTTGGACAATTCAAAGTTATTGCAGAGTGTTTTAATCACTCATCCCACTATGTCTGATGTTAACAACTAATGCATTGGAAATTTAACTTTAGATCCTTCATCTAAGTCATTATTTGATAGAACAGAATTGAAAGTCAGATGCCACATATTGGTATCATTGGAATCAAAAATTAATAATTTGTACTGAGCAGAATTAGAAACAGAAGAATAACTCAAATTGTACCCTAAAAGTTAAATTGCTCAAATTACCTGCCAAATTTAAAGGTAGTTCCACACCTAAATGCTGTGAGAATAGGATTGTATTCCTGAATTCTGAATAGACATTCAATATTTAGAATTTGGGAATAAAAAATTGGAGGTCTTTCATATTCTCAGGAATTCTCAAAATCATGTTATTATGATATATTTAGAAACAATTTACATACTTGACTGACTTTAATCACACACAAATAATTTATGATATTGTTTCATACTAAAATTATCAGGAATTTTCTATTTTAAAAATATAGCAATAAAGTAATGCTTCAACATATATAGTAATGAGAAATTGATTTACTTCACATTTCTTAAGATGCTTTCAACATTTTCCATACCTTTGATATCCTAAGTATGATGCATGATTTAATAAATAAAAAATAAGTTTAGCATTATTTATAAAACACTGTAACCTATAGAGTATATTCAAATACAAAAAATGCCAGTGAATATTATTGGCTGGTATTTGAACAAAGTAACATTCTGATATCCATTTGAGGTTAAAGGCACTACACAGAATCAAATGTCGAAATTACCAATTTAAGGATTTGCTTTGCTTCTAAAACATGCTTATTCTTGGAATATGACTCAAGGGTTTATATAAAGTGGACTAGTGGTATAAACTTACTAACTCTGATTTTCAAGAATGATAAAAAAAATCTTATAGCTAAAGACTGGACTACAACAAATTTATAAACTGGCAACTATCTATAACTAACAAAACCTGACTTAATAGACTCAACCAAATCTCTTTTCCTTGATCCTTCCTTAATTTTAAGAAACAAGTTTTTTACTTGGACTCCACATACCATTTCCTGTGTTTACTTACAATTTAAAGATATTCTATATTAATTATTTAATTTAATGTACATAGAGTGCTGCAGCGGCCGCAAGACATCTTATCAGGACATCTTTTTATGACATCTTATTATCTCATTCCTACTTTGGACAAACTTGCAGGCTATCGAATGTAGCCTGCCCACAGGGCAGAGTCTGGCAAACTCCCAAATACCAGTAACACTGATGGGTCTCATTCTCCTAAAGAGCCTTGAATATAATCTCAGGGCTAGGATGAAAGAGACGTTACTGGGGCCTGCTCGAGGCAATCGACGAATAACAGGATGATGAATGAATGAATGAAAAGAGTGCTGGAGCAATAGCACAGCTGTAGGGCATTTGCCTTGCACGCAGCCAACATGGCCGACCCGAGTTCGATTCCTCCGCCCCCTCGGAGAGCCCGGCAAGCTACCGAGAGTATCTCGCCCGCACGGCAGAGCCTGGCAAGCTCCCCATGACGTATTCTATATGTCAGACACAGTAACAACAAAGTCTCCAATGGAGACGTTACTGGGCCCGCTCGAGCAAATTGATGAACAACAGGAGGACAGTGACAATGTACATAGAATTCAAATACTTTTATTCTCTTTCCCTATTTTTGAACTTAGTTTTTAAGTATTTGTGACTCAGGCAAGTCTAAGAAATAGCAGGAAGAAAATTGTGCATAAACACACAAGGCCAAATCATCTCTTGGCAACCTGAAGTCACAGTAGATAATAACCGTTGCAGCAGCAGCCAGTTCTGAATTTGAAAATGTGGAAAGTGACTTGATATACACAGAATATTCACATCCTCAAAAGTTCATGATTTATGCTCACATAATTCTGAAATTTAATTTTAAAATACTTATATACAGGATCCAGAGAGATAGTATAGGAGTTAAGGTGCCTCCCTTGCACTTAGCTGACCCCAAATCTGTCCTAACATCACATGTTCCTTGAACATCTCCCAGTGCAACCCAAATACTGCTAGGGTGGCTCATGTGATATCAGGCAAGTCTGAGAATTCACAGGAAGAACCCATGGGTATTCTGAGCACTATTTGGAAGGAACAAAAGTGCTTTTATTTAAATCTTAGAGATATAATGAGAGAACAGTTGTATTTCAAAGGTCTTTTCATTATTTATTTTGGCATAAAGAAATCAGCTGATTTTCATGATGCATAGTGCTCTGAGGTCTGGAAGGTGAAAGTGAATTTGGCAAGTTATTCTTTAAGTCACATGACAAATAAAAATTAGATTTCTTGCCTTCTCACTGAAGTGTTATAACTCTCTCTAATAGTTGAAATAGATTCAATAGTAATCATTTTTAAGTTTTTCATTGATATAAGAAAGTTTATCTTTTTTTCTTAACTTGTGTAGTCTCAAGGGTGCCACTTTGGTCTTTATTGATATAATCTTTGATATCTACTTGGGTATGTCACCTGGGTGCTCTCTATAAGAAATAGAGAACAAAGACTCAGTGCAAGTTCCCTACATAGAATTTTTATATCTGATTCATTGGAGATTAAAGAAAATTCCCATGGAGATCTCTGTTCTCTGATTAATGAGGAGTCATAGGAGTCATTCATTACAACTTAGAAACAGTTAACACCTCCACAAAATGAGAACTTAATTCATCAGTATAAGATACAGAGGTTATAGAATATGAGAAAGAGACAAAAAGAGGAGACAGAACAAAAAAATCACTGGAAATAAATATAGAGATATAAAGTTGCTTTGCAGGCTTAAATAAGTAATATTAACTCCTGGAAATAATATGTATGAAGCCTTTAAATGATTAAATAAGAATCCAAAATATTAAATAAGAATCCAAATATTAATACATTAGTCTCCTGCCCCCACGCCTGGCTATTCCTCGCCGGGGCCCCTTGGAGGGGAGAGGGTTGAGCTTTCCTCCCAGCCCTGACCAGGGACCCGGCAGCCGAAGACCTCCAGGACCAGACACCACCATGCTGAGACCACTCTCTGCACACCTGAAGGTACCGGCAGAAGAACAAAGTCACGTGGGGGCCAGGACCGAGACCTCCAAGCCTACTCGGATTGGAGTCGAGCATCCTCCACCCAGATCCTCCAAATTCCAGTAGGCGGGGGTCACACCCACCAACTGGCCCCCTGGCTCCGTGTAATCCCATCAGCGGCCAAGACTCAGAGACTATAAAAACCAGCTCCCAGACATCTTATTATGACATCTCATTCCTACTTTGACAAACTGGCAGGCTACCGAATGTAGCCTGCCCACACGGCAGAGTCTGGCAAACTCCCGGTGGCATACCCAATATGCCAAATACCAGTAACAATGTTGGGTCTCATTCTCCTAAAGAGCCTTGAATATAATCTCAGGGCTAGGATGAAGGAGACGTTACTGGAGCCTGCTTGAGGCAATCGACGAATAACAGGATGATCTGTGATCTGTGATCTAGCTGGATATGTTATTATAAATGTATTCAGGCCACTGCTATTTGCTATATATCATCATAAATACATCAAATCCTGCTGACAGGCCAAAAAAGAAGGGAATCTGCTAAGAAAAGATAGAATTATTTTTCAGATCTTACAACCTGTTGGTTAAAGAGCTGGTATCTCAGTAACCCAGTCGAAGGGAAAATATTAGACAGTGTCACTTGCTTTTCAGCTTGACCATTCCTGATTCTGGATAGCAACTAGGGCTGTCTTGAAGTCAGATTCCCAGCATAAAGTTTCTGAAAGAATCTGCTTCTGCTTCCATCTTGTCTCTCCATGGTTGCGGCAATTCACCTGTGCTAGGACCTTTGCCATATTTTTTGAAATTGCATCATTTTAGACATTTCAAAGTGTCACTGAAAGAAAGAAATTCATTTCCTCTGATAATTACTCTACAAGCTTTTATATCCACCTTGTAATTTATTTTCACTGAAACTAATAGTGATGTCATGTCATTCAAAAACTACCATGCCATGCCACTTTAATATTTTACCTGTGTCAGACGCTGACTAGTTCTTGCCAAAAATATTTGGTTTTTGTTCCTCAGAAAACAATTTGAGAGTACTTATATCCCTTCCAATTGGCTTTAATTAAACTGTAGAAAATGAGCTCTCAGTGTAAGTAATGACCCAAGGAAGCCTCTCACATAAAGTCTGCAATACTCTCTCTCTCTCTCTGTCTCTGTCTCTGTCTCTCTTTACTTTTTTGGTGTGCGTGTGGGGGGGAGTGACATTGAACCACACCTGGTGGTGCTCCAGGTTTACTACTATGTGCTCAGGGATCACTTCTTGTGGCTTGGGGGACCATATTGGGTGCCAGGGATTAAAACCCATTTGACTGAATGCAGGAAAAATGCCCTATTTACTGCATTATCACTCTGGCTCCTTAAACAAGGATCTGGACTGTTAGTGAGGAGCCATATTTGAAGAAAGCCAAAATCACAAGAAGAAGGGAGTCTTGTTTCATGAATCATGACTGAGAGATGAGCTATCTAGAAATACAGAATTTATTTATTTCATAAGCCTATCTGTAGATATACATATACATATAGATGTAGATATATGTTTGTGACCTTTGACTTTTGCCTTGACGTTGTTGAGTGGCCAATGACACTTCATCTGTTATATTTTTATGTTGAGACATGATTTACACACATTGTTCAGAGATCTCTTACCATCTGAAAGGTCAATGTGAATTTTCAATAAAAAATACAATTGTCATTACTTATTATTCACAAATAATAACTTTTAATAGTTAAGTTAGAAAAACATAATTATTACAACTTTATTTCAAGGATCCTCTGCCCTTATTTCTCTAAATACAGCTTAAAACTCAAGTTTGATTTTGGTTTTGTTTTTTTAGGCAAACTCTGAGGAACTCAGGGTTTATTCCTGTCTCTACTCTCAGGAATTATTCCTGGTGGTGGTTTGGGACCATACAGGATGCTAGTCAATTCAACCCAGGTAGGCTGGGTGCAAGGCAAGGGCCCTTGCTCATATTTTAACCTTTTACAGTGTGTTACAAATATTAGTTGCTAGCAGAGAGCAGTAAAATAGTTGAATAAAGCTGTTAAAATGGAATATGAGTTATCTCGAGATTTATTCTATCCTATGTTTGGACTTTATTTGTCTTTAAAAGTGAAAAGAGCAAAACCATAAACTGATTCAATTTAAAATAAACATAGTTTGAACCCTTAGTCCATTAAAAATTGCAAAATTTTGGTTTAACAAAAAAATAGTCTTTTTGTAGTTGGAAGCATTTAAAGCAAAAGCCAGTCATTTTAAGTTATAGCTAATATATGTGCAAGACAACAAAGATTATTTCATAATACCAAGAGGACTTACGGTTTATAAGAATAAAGATTTTAACTTATCTGAAACTATGAAGCTGCACAGTATAATTGACGAATGTCTCCTCTTTATTCTGTTTTCTCCCCTCCATTAAGTGTTTTGTTTAGAAAGAGAGAAATGCTGTGGAAACTGCTTTTCTCTTCCCAACTGAATATCTGTAAGTCACATATGTTATAATACATTTGCATTCTTAAACAAATAGAGCTCAGACAAACAAATTAAAAATGATTATTTATGCCCTAAGAAGCCATGTTACCCTGAAGTGCCATCAAAAGGTCAACCATTGCCTGAAACTCTGCTTTGTATACTCTGACCTGGAAGTACCATTGATAATGACCCCTCCACTGCAGAACTTGAAGACTTAATCATTTGACATACAAGCGGCCCCAGGCATTCAGAGCTGGCATTTTCCTTTCTGAGATGTACACAAACAATATGCATTTTAAACAATTCAAAGCCCGACTGCCTAAAATAGATCTGGCGAAGCTCTCCTCCTCAGGAGCTGCTTCTCACCATCTCCCCTCACTCAGGCGCATGCTGGAGCGTGGAGCTGGCTGAGGCAGCTGGAAGAGAAGTTTCAAGTACTATTGGCATTCCCCCCACATTGCCAGGCACGTTTGTAATCTGTATCATCGGAAAACCAATTACAATATTATCCCCGCTGGGGAAGAGTTTTTACCCATTGTTCTGAGAAAGTAAACTCTTGGAGGAGAAAATTGTCTCCTCTGTTTTTGTTAACACCTGAACTGAAGTCATCTGCATAAAAAAGATCTTGATGACTGGTTACTTTAGCTAGGATTGTTCTGTCTTTAGGAAAAGGAACACAGATTACCAATTGTGTTATTTTGATGACTATTGAGGCCTACCCAGAGTTTACTACTAATGAAACAAAGACAGAGTAAAAGCTGTTCATCTAGAATCTGTGTTGACCAATGCCAGGGATGAATACTTGGAATGACAGAAATGAATATCCTTCTGAGGACAGAACTTTAAAGGTTAATAAAAATGACTCCCAATTATCAGTTGGAAATTTGTTTGTAAGAATGATTTCTCTTGAATGTAAAAGAAAAGAAAAATAATGAAGGAGTACTTTGCTTAAGATACCAACTTACTCTCTACGTAGTCAGCTTTACATAGCCCAGGCACTTTATTTTCAACCACAAAATGAGGGTAAAGCTGTTCTATGATTTATAGACACCCAGGCCTACCTACGAAAAACAATCAAATCAACCTGAGCTCTCACACCCTTTGGCAAGAAATCAGCATCATAAGGCACGGATTCAACTCTTTCTGCATTGTATAAACACTTACTGTTGTGGCACTATGTCTGGTATGTAGATGGCTATGGGGAGCCAGGTGAGTGTGAGGAGTCAGCAGATGTGTATACAGATTGTTAGAACTGGCTACGCTACATGTGCTATGAAAAGATTCACCCTGGAGTTATGATCACAGGTACTTGATTCTTTTTTTTTCTATTTACTTTTTTTTCATTATTTATCTCATCCATTGAAGGATTTAATGCTGGTTTAAAGGGGGGAGACTAAAAAATAAAACACAAAAATGTTTAGCACCATGAAATGTGATGTCTCTTTCATATTTTTTCCCATTATCCAACACCAAGAAAATGAAACCTTTCTCTTACCATGTGTTATGTTTTAATAAACTGTACATTAGTTTCATTCAACTGCTCCAGCCTCTGGCTATCCACTTTTCTGTATATTAGTTTTAAATACACATTGCTTGCAATAACACTGCAGCTGGAGCTGTGCCTCAAGTTAAGAAATGGTTAGGATTGCTTTACATTTGCAGTCCCATTGAAAACATTTATTCAATCAAAGGGAAAAATAAATGTGGTCCCTCAGCTCTGTCAAGTATAAACTGTTATTGATCCCCTAAATGAAATTTGTTCATGCTGATCGATCAAACACATTATCTTTTTTTCCAGTCTATTACCAGCAATTGGAAACTCTCAAGCGTCAATAGTTGTTTGACCACATACAGCTGTAAATTTAGATGATTGCTTTCAAACCTGAATTATTTCTCCCTATCCATCTCTCCCCCCAAAAGTGATGTTGACATTGAGATGATTTTTTCCTGTGCTGAGAGTAAGGAATAAAAATTGATAACATGCTGACAATAATTGGTATCTTTCCAACTGAATCATGATAGTAGAAGAACAGAGTCACAGTGTCCAACTTGGCTTTAGTGACAGCAGACCCCAAAGTGCCTTCTCTTGCTCATGATATTTTTGCACTGGAGTGGCCTTTTTGATCTTTTCATACATTGTTAACTCTATATGACATAGATTCATTCATTATTGAACTTTCTTTCTCAAAAGTTCTGTTAGCATCTGACTTATTATCCTATTTAGGTTGCTTGTACCTTACATAACAAATTTATCTAGTAGGAGACCAACTTCTTATGGAGCATTCAAGGTTGATATCAAAAATGAACTTCAGAAAGCTTATATTTCCAGCATATCTTAAAAATTACCAAGTCTCAACTGACAAAAGTAATCTATTTCATTAATTTATTTTTAAAATTCATTTATTAATTTATCCAGCAAGATTTCCAGTCATTTATCTATTTATTCTATTCTTATAAATTTTGTCTTATATTTCCATGTTATACTTTTATTGAATGTTTTTTATACATTATAATATGTATTGCACTGAAAGTTGAATTATATTTAATATACAGAGAGTGGTGTATAACAAGTACAATAGGGTGATTACAGAGATACTGAACTGATCGATCCCTAATACCAACATTTCTGCATTAGGCTCTACATTCATAAGTATGCAATGTAACAAATTCCAGAATTGATCAAATTTTCTAACTAAAAGCTGAGCTGCTATGGATAACCAGAAAAACCTAAGCATTGGTTTGAAAAAAGAAAATGATTTTGCTCTTATTTCAATTCACAAGTAGACTGACTCTCAATAATGATGTGGTTTATATTTCATGATAAAAGATCATTGCTGATAAAAAATCAACAAATAAATTTTTGCATTGGGTTGGTCAAATATTTATTGAAGTCTTTGTTATTGTCGTTTATAATTTTATAATTCTTCAAAGCAAATCTGCTTTTAGGTTAGACTGTAAGTCAGTTTCTTACTACTACTTTCGATTGTCAACTCTCTAGAACTCAAGTAATATCTAATTTAGGGTTGACTGTAGTTTTAAAAAGTAAGTTTCACCTCTTAATTGCCATCATTAGGGACCCACTTTCTACTGCTGTCAATATCATATATGTTTGTCTTCTATCTTGCTGATAGGTAATAATTTTCCAAGCAAGCTTAGGGAGTAGTGACTCTTTATTAAAACTAATAAAAGAGGGAATCACAGGTTTTTAAAAATTACTCTGGAAATTATTCCTGACAAGTCTGTCTTGAATTCCTAAGTAGAAAAGAAACTGAAAAGTTAACATGCCTTGTCACCACAGAAAGCTGGTAGCTTTCTACATTATACTTTCTAAGTATGAAAGGTGATTTTTAGCTAATACCAACTTCTACCATTGTCTAAAGTTCTATTTTTTTGAAAGCATTAAAAATGATGATCTATTGAAGTTGATGGAATGATAATACATTCATCAAGTAGAGCAACATATAAAAGCAGATTTCAATGATGTTTTCTAACTATGAATGTTAATCCAGATATCAATATTATAAGTGAATTATAGGAAATGATGAAATCTGGAAAGAAATTAATCTATAATAAATACATTAACAAGTGGTAAAACACAGAAACAGAATGTTTGAACAAAGTTAGAAGTTCATAGTAATACTAGAAATAATTATAATGATTGGGTGAAGTATTCTTAGCTCACCAATTAAATTCACCTTTGTATTTTGGCTATCGTTTATTTTGGCAATCTCAACTGATAGCCAAAATAGTATTACTGGGAAGAGATTTTCAAAACAAAACAAAAGAAAACATATTTGCACTATTTTTTATCTGCTAATATCTATATCAAAGTCCTTGTCTTTTCTACTTTCAAGTAAATTATCAAAAGAAGTAAAATAAATTTAATATTGAACCTATTAAATCAACAACCAGTCATGAAATATTTGTAATTAATTCCTATAAGATAATGAATGGCATAACATTTATGTTTTCTGTCATAATTTGAAGAAATTTATTTGACATTTATTTTAATTTTATCGAATATCGAATACTCTTGGTAGCTTGCCGGGCTCTCCAACAGGGGCGGAGGAATCGAGCTCGGGTTGGCCATGTTGGCTGCGTGCCAGGCAAACGCCCTATTTTACTTTACTTACTTTACTTTTAATTTTAGGAATTTTAGAAATGGAAGTATGCGTAATGCCATGAGAATGGGGCACTTTAAAATCAATGTTGACAAATAGTAGTAGGGCTTTCTATAATGTTAAAAAACACTTTTTATAAAGTCAAATATAATTCTTAATTGCTACTCATAGCACTGCACTGTAGCATTGTCCTCCCATTGTTGATCTATTGGCTCTAGCGGGCACCAGTAACGTCTCCATTGTGAGACTTTTTGTTACTGTTTTTGGCATATCAAATATGCCATGGGGAGCTTGCCAGACTCTGCGGTGCAGGCAGGATACTCTCTTGTAGCTTGCCAGGCTCTCCATGAGGGATTTACTACTCATAGGAGAATCAATACAATTGAAAGAAAGAAAGTCCAAATTAGAGTTTATTTTCTGCTTAATATTTTTGGGTAGCTTTAAAAAACATACTGTCATTAATTTACTTAATCTCCTCCTCTATGCTTAATAGTCATTTTATTCAGGTTTATAGTTATAAAATTATAACTATAAATATGGTTAGAAGAATATGAACTAGAAAATAAAAAATTCATAGTCAATACCTTGAATACACATGGAGACCTACTATTAAAAAGTTGGATAACCATTTTTCACAAAAATCTTATTTTGAGGAAAAAATTGATTTTAATTTTAATCATAGCTTTTCAGTGATTCATTAGCAATAACTTTCTGCTTACAAATAGGAAATTACTGTTCAACCTCTATTACACATAAATGTTTTTGACAAAAATGTAAAAGAATATGAATATATGTCAAGAGAGTATCTAAATTGAACTGCTTTTTGCAAGATAACCTAACATTAAACCTCCATGAATGTAGAAAAATTCCTCTTAATTTCTTGGAATATGTTATTTTCTTTAAAATTGAAAAAAATACTATGAAATAAATGTTTGTGTTGACTAATGCAATTGATGATCTCTCTCATCAGTGATGCAGAGGGGAAAAAACACAAAGCAATAAACCATCACATGATGACAAGCCCTTGACCTTGAATCACAGCACTCAGATTAGCAAACAGTGAAGGGGGATGCGATGATATGAAAGAGGCTAGATGTGAGAGAGGAACTTTAATATAGAATCTTGAGCACTTTGGAATTCGGGAACATGCAGAAACTTTGTACATCAAAATTTTTTAAATGAAGAACCATTTATTATTTATAAATTATAAAGAACCATTTGCCTAAACTAAAGCAACAATTTTAAAAATCATTCTAAATTATTTTGTATCTAAGTCAATATCAGGATAACAAAAGTTGGATTTATTACATCTAAAATGTCTTTTTCTATCACTAAAACACCAATGCTTTTTGGGCTGGAGCAATAGTACAGCAGGTAGGGCATTTTCCTTGAACGTGGCCAACCCGGGTTCAATTTTTCCATCCTTCTCGGAGAGCCCAGCAAGCTACCAAGAGTATCCCACCCACACAGCAGAGCCTGACAAGCTTCCCTTGGCATATTTGATATGCCAAAAACAGTAACAACAAGTCTCACTTCGTGTTCCTGGAGCAAGCAGAAGCCATTGGGCTACACTAGCATGCAATAGGGAAGAGTGGAGACATCACTGGTGCCCGCTCTAGCAAATTGATGAACAACGGGATGACAGCGCTACAGTGCAGAGCTAAAATGAGTCTTTTTAGTCAAACCTAGTAGTGCTTAAGGGCTTTTTCATGGAACTGTGCTCAATAATCACTCCTGGTGGGGGAATGTGACCTGGATCAGCTGTGTCTGTGTAAGGCAAGCATATTAACTCCTGTGATATTTCTCTGGCCCAAGTTTTGAAACAACAGTATTAACTAGTACCTAAAGCCCTGTTTAAATGTGGATTCTCATCTCTGTTTGTCTCTGTCTGTCTCTGTCTCTCTCCTCCCCCCCCCCCTCCTCCCACACCTTGTTTCTCAATTTGGGGATCACACCTGGAAGTACTCAGAGATTCAAAGATTTCTTCTCCTTCCGAGCTCCAGGATCATTCCTGGATGTGCTCAGGAAAAGATGTGCCAACTTGGGGATTGTATCAAGATCAGCTGCATAGAAAGCAAGTGCCTAACCTCTGTAATTTTTCAGTCCCTCAATAACGAGCACTGCCAGAAGGACCCAGATATTATTGTCACCAAAGGGCCAGAGAAGCATCCCATTCACACCACGTATGATTCTTGGTTCCTGGCACTGAAGTTCTATTCCTGACTCTCTGATCAGGAATAAAACCTGTAGGTACTCCAAGGACCATCAGTAGTTCTGAGGATCAAACGATGGTAGAGTGGGTGCAAGAGAAGTGCCTTACCTCTTTTACATCTCTCTGGCCCCTGGAAAAGGAGTTAACTGAATATTTCCTCAGAGATTATATATGGTTGGCATAGCACTGCACTGTAGCACTGTCCTCCTGTTGTTCATTCATTTGCTCATTCATTGTTCATTCATGGAGACATTACTGGTGCCCGCTTGAGAGAGTTGTTACTGTTTTTGGCATATTTAATATGCCACAGGGAGCTTGCCAGTTTCTGCCGTGTGGGTGGGATACTCTTGGTAGCTTACTCTGCTCTCCAAGAGGGACAGAGGAACCGAACCTGGGGCAGCCACGTGTGAGGCAAACGCCCTACCCACTGTGCTATCGCTCCAGCCATGGTTGGTTGCTATGGTTGACATAGCAAGAGAAATATTCCATATCTTTTGCACTTTGGGAAATTTAGATTTAAAACTGATATTACACTTTTACTAGCCTGACTGAAACAAAAAGCTGGCAATCCTAAATGGTAATGATTATATGGGTTTCACATATATATTGTTGAATGCAAAATCATTGTGAAAGTTTCAATTTTTTCATTAGTATTTTTAATATATGTTTATCATAAAACCCCCAAATTTAAACGTTGTCCCTAAAGAAATGAAAACATATTATAAAACCCTGAAGACAAAAGTCCTCATAATCACCAGAAACTAAAATGTGTGTCAACAAGTAGTGGATAAATAAACTGCAGTATTTCCATACACTGTAATTAGTACCTACTTATGAAGAGGAACAAACTATTAATAACACTAGAGTGAACATAAAAGGTAGTTTGCTGAATGAAAGAAAATAGTTTCAGGATGTCAAATGCTATGTAATGCAATTATATGTCAATTTTTAAAAGACAGAGCTATAGTAGAAGGAACAGAATAAAGGTTTGGATAGAATAAGATATACTATAAAGGAACCACTGAGGGAATTTGGAGGGATAATAAAACAGTTTTTATCCTAATTATGTTAACAGTTACATAAAATTATATACATAGTAATAATTATGACTTTATACCAAAATGTTAACTTTGTTGCCTATTAGTTTTAAAATACAATAGTATAGTTAGAAAAACTTTTATATTAATTTTGGTATTAGTAAACATACCTAAATATTTGAATAAAAATAAAAATTATTCCTTGACATTAATGAGAATAGTGAAATAAAAATGAACAAAGTATTTTAACACACAGTCAGCAGGTAAGCACTTAAAATACTAAATATTATTAGTGATTGGGAAAGCATATATTAAAATTGCAATGATTTACCTCTATATATAATTAGAATAACTAAAATGAAGAAACTGGAATTTACAAATATGCCCATATATATAGTATAACCATTTGGAATTTACCACATAACGAAACAACTGTGGATAATGTTTTAGAAGTTTCTCTAAAAGTTAAAAATATAACTACCATGTGATTTTTCTCATTTAATTCTTAGATTTTTACCAAAACCCGAAATATACAACCATATAAATGTTTATAAATGTCTTAACTTTTTTTTCCAGCACAAATACAGCTTTATAAAAAAAATTTTTATTAGTGAAACACCATGAGGTACAGTTGTAGACTTACAAATTTTTGTGCTTGGGTTTCAGTTATACAATGATCAAATAACCATCCCTCCACCAATTACATATTAAATCTTCCCCAATATAGGTATTCAGAAACTTAGACAAATAAAACAATAGAATATAGAAATAAATAAAGAATGTTAAGGAATATGCGCAATCATTTTTACCCGCACCTTCCCAAAATTAATAATGGTGAGTAATTTTTTTCGTATTTGTGTATTTACCCTCACAAATACAAATCCGATTTTATCTTCATTTTGCATTCTCCAAACATACCTTCTGAATCAGATGCAAAGAGTTCATTAAGAAAAGAAGAGAAAAGATAGGGAATCTGCTCGATGTTTACATCTTCCTCCTGATCTTCATCAACAATGTTGCAGGCTGAAGGGAAAGATGTAGCTGTTGTTTTCCTCCAAATCTTCTTGACAGAAGTGAAGACAGTTGACTTGTGGAACATGTTTAACACAGATAATTCAGGACCATTGTCAGGATTGTCAGAAGCATAAAAAAAGCTATTTTCAAACCTCCATAAAGCACAGTATCATCCAAGTGAGAGTCAAAAAAATCTTCGTTTTTCTAAGAAAAACCCATAGTCCCGACAGATTCAATGTCATCCAAATATTCAACAGGCAATTTTATTTCTTTGCTCATGTCTATTTAAGTGATTTTTTGAAAGCTATAATTATATAAACAGAGAACCTTCCACACTATGACAAGTGGAAAAATACATATTAACTCCAGACAAAATGTGGGAGGTGGTATCTTTTTTTTTAAGCAAGCTTTATACTGTCAGAAACTATGAAATACTACTGCAAACAGCAATGTCACTAAAAGTCTTTCATATTAGAAACTGCCATGCAATTTCTAGGATACTATTTTACTTTATTATTTTTTTCTGTGAAATTTGAGAGGTGCGTTAGCAAAGCTCTTAAATCTAACTCTTTACTCTCTGTGAGATGGTATCAATACATCCCCTTTACTAAGTTCTGTCTCTAAATGTTGGTTAATTAGAAAAAAACATAATTTTTCCACTATGAAATAAATAATGTGAGTTCCTTCTGACATCTTGATTTCTTGTCATTTGCATTACAGGATTGTTGGGATTGCAACATTGGAAAATAAAAGTGAAACATAGACCTGCTCTCTGCTTTACAAACTAGGCATTTTAATGGGGTATTTTATATCAATATCAAATACAAGACTACAAACCAAAATCAGATTAGCATAGTTAATTAGCATAGTTAATCCCTAAATTAACTTTTAATTTAGGAATAATGCTACCTTTTAGTTTTTTTATTTAGTTATTTCACAATAATATTGTTGTTGAACGTTTTCTGTATTTATATAATTGGCTTATTTAAGTTTATCTCAAAAAAATTAGGAGGAATGCGTAGAAAAGAATTTCAGCTAGGCATACAGATTACTACTTCGTCAAACCATGATACGTACAATCTCAAAGTTGTAAATATTATATATTGAAAATTTCCTATGCCCCAAGTGTTATTCTCAATCTTTTTTCAAAATTTTCATATGATACTGAAGCACATATAATTTATGTACTTTTCCCAAGTTTCATAGTAATTAACAGAACACATATTCAAATGACAAGAGCCTGTGCATCTTTAAATAAATGAACTAAGTATATTGCAGGACAAATCACTATATCTAGCAATGGTATTCTTTGATAATACCTTTTTCTAAAGCAATTTAGAATTAAAGAGTCATGTGAATCATATGCTTGGCAGTTGCTTCGTCTTCTTTCTCATCCTCTTTTTAACTTATTATGCTTTCTTCTTTCAAGATTTTATTGCTTATTCAGAAAAAAAATACTATATACAATAGATATGCCTTTCAGTTCAAAGTAATGGAGATAGAAAAGGCTGTGACAGAGTTTTCTTATTATTATTATATTTTTATGTACCTCTTAAAAGTGCTTGGTTTTTTAAAATGGTAAGACATGCAAGAGAATCCCAATTGCTAATTAATTTAATTTTCTGTCAAATCAGTATCCATAAGTTGCAGACATCCATGAATCAATGGGAAGGATAGTACATATTCCCAAACGGTATAGTAGAGATGGGAAATCACACCTGGCCATGCACAGGGGTTACTTCTGGCTCATGCACTCAGGAATTAGTCCTGGCAGTGCTCGGGGGACCATATGGGATTCTGGGAATTGAACCTGAGCCGGGCGCATGCAAGGCAAACGCCCTACCCGCTGTGCTATCACTCCAATCCCAGCAGAGACAAATTTCATTAAAATTAAGGATAAGTTGACACCAAGCAGGGAAATTATTGCCTACCAAGCACAATGGCACATGGGCAAGAAAAATAGCAATTCTGCTAGGTAATTTATAGGAAAAGTGGGACATCTGTCAGCAGAATTGTAGAGTAAAATAAATAAACTTTTCTATACCTGAAATTTTAGAAATTTTTATTAAGGCAGTGAAATTATTTCCTCCACTTAGAGCAGGATTTTTTAAAACCAGAAATTCTGCTGTAGCAACAAATACAAAATATGTGGCACAGGTTTAGAAATCATTAGGTACTAGTATTCAAAAGAGACAACTGGCACCTCACATTATAATCTGGAAAATATTTGCTAAAATGACGACAATTTGGAAGAATGCACAGGACTCCTAAGATAGGTTTTGTGTCAGTTGTGCCACAATATTATAGGATTTTAAATTCTATTTTGAGGAATGCATTATAAGGCAGGTCACTCAAGACAAAAATCAGCTTATATCTATGTAGAACTTCAATAGTCCTATTTGAAAAATATGTTTATTTTTCAACCTCATTATAATAAGACAAGATGAACAAAGTTTTGAGCATCAAAGATAGAGTAAGACTTCTTGGGTGACTTAAGTTGCTTCACACTTGCAACAAAAATTAAGCAAACAACTTCCCATTCAAATCATTAATTAGGTTAAGGTTGAGATACATAGGAATGTGGGAGCAGAGAAATAATAAGTAGAGGTATAATCTTAAGGTATAGCTCTGCCAGATAGCACTGACTAAAGGAAGGGAATACTAAGTCAATGGTAGAGGAAGGGATCTCTCTGGAAGAGGAGTGCTGAAAGGTGGTAAAGTAATATGCATGATACCCTATCAGTAACAGTATGTAGGCCAACTGCCTAAAAAGAACAAAAAACTCCTGCCACAGAGGCAGGAAAGGGGAAGGGAGAGAAACTTGAGACACTGGGGGAGGAAAGTAGACACTGGTGAAGCGATTGGTATTGAAATATTGATTATAATCATGAATAATTTTGTAATTCATGGTGACTCAGTAAAAACTGTTTTTTTAAAGAATAGTGTCATATCACTATAATATTTATTGTTACTTACGCATATGTAACAAGTCCTACAGTGGAGTAGGTACTGGTTCCCACTCAAGCAAATCGACAAACAATAGGAGGACAGTGCTACGGTGCAGTGCTATGCATGTGCATCATTTCTTCTACTCATTTATATTTTAGACATATTAACCAGTTGATTACCACTATTAATAAAAATACCACCTTTGAAGAATCCTTTGTATTTAAATTAATTTTTCCACAAGTTTCCTAAATGAATACTTGGGTTCATGTCAATTTATTTTTCGTGGTCACCTTCACATTCAAAGAGAATTATCGTTCATTCAGTATCTTTTCTAAAAAATTGCCTTTTCCTTACAATTACCTCCAAAACATCTTCTCTATCTTCTTCTTTGATTTATTGTGATCAATTCTACAAAATGAGTACTCCCCTAGTTCTAGTCTAACTATATCACATCCATTCAAATATTTCCATGTTTCTATGTAATTTAATTCCTACTTATGTTACTTACTTGATAGGTAATTAATCTTTTGTGGGATTTGATTGCTCAATCTGTAAATCAGGGATTATAATAATATATAATGGTTTCTAATTTATCATAAAGTTTAAATGTTTTTGAAACATTTAGAAGTTTCCCATATGTACTACACATTCACTTGATTTTAATTATTATTTATAGGTTCCCAACATAAAAAGCAGTAAAATCTGACCCAAATGTAACTTGATCTCCTTTTATCTCATGATGTACCAGTTTAGGGCAGAGTGATTTTCTCTACTGGTTTGCAAGCAATTTTAAAAACTAATTCTTTGAAACTGTGATTTGATCTTGTTTTGCCCCAGACAATACCTCTTTTCTATTTTTCAAATTCTAGTCATTAGTTACAGACCAATTTGAATCTCCATCCCACAAAACTTCTCTTGCTAGAACTGGTGGCAATCTCTTCCACTTTGAAGAGAATAATGATATTCTTTGAAATAGTAACATGATACACATATATGCACTAGCTTTCTTATCACAGAAAATTTACTGCATTTTGGCTCACCTATTTGATTTTCCCCAACAGATTTACCTTCCTAATTATAGTAAGTTCCTTTGTACCAAGCAGGTGTATTCCAAAATTTAATTTGCTAATCAGTTGTTAGAAAATCGGCACACATTTTTCTCTTAGAAATGATGTTATAAATGGAATAGTTCATTTCTGGAGAAATCTTAGCTCAACTTTTTAGTCCAAAATGCAGCTCATATATTATATATTTGAAGAGAAGCAATCACAACTATTATTGAAATATAAATAATTCAAGGGATAAAATATTTTGATAATATTAATTATCTTTATATTAGCACTTACGACCAGCAGTTCTACTTAAGTTCATTTAGAAAAATGTAGATACTAAAGCTATTTTAAAGATAATTTCTTTATCTTTAATTCTTTATCTTTAATTCTTTATCTTTAATTAAGTAGGATTTTACTGTTGGTTCTATTCAAATTTGTGATTGATAAATTTCAAAACCTAGATCTTTTCCTTTCTTAAATTTTATGCTAGCTGTTATATTGGGTAATCGCAAGTGAAGCAATATTACAAAAGGAACAAAAATAAGCAATTCTGAAGTAAGGACAAGAAAGAGAAAAAGGGAGAAAAAACTGACATGAAAAGAGCATTCACATTTCCTGATGTACATAGAAAAATTTTTTTGGAAAAGAGGAATGCTGATGCCACAGGGGCTGGGGTGGTGGTGGGGGCAAAGGGGGAGGATTGCAGGTATACTGGGACCATTGGTGGTGGAGAACAGGCACTGGTGGAGGAATGGGTACTCTATCATTGTATGACTGAAACATAAGCATGAAAGTTTGTTAGTCTGTAACTGTACCTCAAGGTGATTCATTAAAAAATAAAAAAATTAAAGAAAAAAGTTAATTTACAGTAGGTAGATACAATGGGTGTGTCACAAAACTATAAAATCAGAATTTCTTTATGCAATTACCTTTGAAACAAATGATAAATGGTAATCTTAACTCATAAAAAAAAAGAGGAAGGCTGACTGATATCAATTCAGTCAATAAAAAAAGAAAAGTTAAAAGAAGAAGCTATGGAAGGAACACAGTCTTAACCCAATTTAAGATAAATGAGAGAAAAACTGGTCAATATGTTGATACAGTTCAGGTGGTGAGTCCTCTTTCTGTTCTTGGATCACACCAGAGTATAAGGATACCTAGGCTCAAACTCAGATCTGCTGCATGCAAAGCAAGTACCCTACCTGCTGTGCTCTCTCCAGCCCCCTCAGTTGATCAAGTCCTACAAAAACTTTCAAGTACTTTCATCATACAATTAGGTGAGATGTATGATTCTCCATAGGTTAGGTGAAGAGAAAAATAAGAACAGATGTGGAGATTGCCTTTGTTATGAACTAGACATTGTTATTTATGTTTGCGACTCTGGAAGTCAGTGATTTAAAATAATGCAAAACTCACTTAATGTAGGAAATTCATATTTGGAAATAATGAGTAGAAATTAGCCAAAGATAAAACTATTTAACTGGATTTACATGGTGGAATGATATGAAATTATTTGAGAGATGCCTTTAATTTATTGGATAGTGGAAAATGTTTTCTACTCAAACATTAATTATTTATTGTCACACCTGATGCTTATAAAGACCCCTAGGGCAGTGAATAAAAATCTGGTTGTTAAAATAAGGGCAAACTCTACCTCAAACACAGCTCAATCTCTAAATGTCATCAAGACTTACTCAGAGTCACATGTAATTAGCATAAACATTCAATAGCAATGTTTTATAAGACAACTGCTACTGTTCTCCATCTCTTGCTTTTCAACATCATTCTCTTGATTTTTAAGACTTGAGAGTTGTATCTATATTTTCATCACCATTTGTCCTTATCCTACTTATTTCCTCCTTCATCCTTTAAATGTTATTATTTCTTAGAATTCTGAATTGTTTTCTTCTCATTTTGTAAATATAATGCAGCAAACAGACACTCTAAATTCTAAACTTCTAGATTAGACACAACAGAAATATTAGACATAAAATTGTATAATAAAATCTACTTTTTCATTTTGTTTGCAAGTTATTGTTCCAATTATTTAAATCATTAAAGAAAAATTTGTCTGTTATGTATTTTTCTATTTCTATCAAAATTTTTTTCACTTGGTTCTTTATTATATTTCCATAATTAATACTATAGGTTAATATGAAATAGAGTTAACAAACATTTTAGAATATTTGTGATAAAAGAATTTTGAAAGTCTAAATATTCAAAGGTTTAGAATAAATTTTTTTTGTGTTTTTTATTATTATTTTTTTAATTAATTTTTTTTAATAGTGAGGCACCATGAGGTACAGTTGCAGACTTACACATTTTTGTGCTTGGGTTTCAATTATACAATGATCAAACACCCATCCCTCCACCAGTGTGCATTTCCCACCACCCCGGATCCCAGTATCCCTCCCACCCCCCAGCCCCCATCCCACCCTGCCTCTGTGGCAGGGCATTTCCCTCTCTCTCCTTTTGGGTGCTGTGGTTTGCAAAAGAGGCATTGAGTGGCAATCATGTTTGGTCGATAGTCTACTTTCAGTATGCTTCTCCCATCCTGGGAGGATCCTCCCAACACCCTTTATTTAGTGTTCCCTTTTCTTTCTGACCTCCCTTTTCCCCTAACATGTGTGGTTGGCCTCCAGGTCATTGAGTAAAATTCCTGGTACTAATCTCTGCCATTCTTGGGTGTTAGTTTCCTATTTTGTTACTTTATGTTCCCCAGATGAATGTAATCTTTCTATGTCTATCCCTTTCTTTTTGAGTCATTTCGCTTAGCATAATACTTTCCATGTATTACCACTTGTATGTAAATTTCATGACTTCATCTTTTCTAACAGCTACAATAGTACTCCATTGTGTAAATGTACCAAAGTTTCTTTAATCAGTCATCTGTTCTCGGGCACTCAGGTTTTTTCCAGATTCTGGCTATTGTAAAGAGTGCTGCAATAAACAGACAATTGCAGATGTCACTTCGGCTATACATTTTTGCCTCTCTGGGATATATTCCCAGCAGTGGTATTGCTGGATCAAATGGGAGCTCAATTTCTAGTTTTTTGAGAATCATCCATACTGTTTTCCAAAAGGGTTGAACCAGTCGGCATTCCCACCAACAGTGAAGGAGTGTCCCTTTCTCACCACATCCGCGCCAGCACTGGTTGCTTTTGTTCTTGTGAATATGGGCCAGTCTCTGCGGTGTGAAGTGATATCTCATTGTGGTTTTGATCTGCATCTCCCTGATAATTAATGATGTGGAACATTTTCTCATGTGGCTTTTAGCCATTCGGATTTCTTCTCTGTCAAAGTTTCTATTCATTTCATCTCCCCATTTTTTGATGGGGTTGAATATTTTCTTTTTGTGGAGTTGAACCAGTATTTTGTATATCCTTGAAATTAACCCTTTTATCAGATGTGTAGTTGGCGAATATCCTTTCCCATTCTGTAGACTGTCTTTGTATTTTGGTCACTGTTTCTTTTGAGGTGCAGAAGCTTCTTAGTTTAAGATAGTCCCATTTGTCTATCTCTGTTTTCACTTCCTTGGCCAGCGGTGTGACATCTTTGAAGACACTATTAGCTTCTATGTCATGAAGGGTTTTGCCAACATTTTCCTCACTGTATCTTATAGATTCTGGTCTGATGTTGAGGTCTTTAATCCACTTAGATCTTACTTTTGTACATGGAGTTAGGCAGAGATCTGAGCCCATTTTTTTGCATGTAGCTGTCCAGTTTTGCCAGCATAATTTGTTAAAGAGGCTTTCCCTGCTCCACTTCACTTTTCTTGTCCCCTTATCAAAGATTAGATGCTCGTATGCTTGGGGGGGACGTAAGTATATTCAACCCTGTTCCATTGGTCTACAGCTCTGCCTTTGTTCCAGTACCATGCTGTTTTAATTATTTCTGCCTTGTAGTAGAGTTTGAAGTTAGGTAGGTTGATTCCTCCCATTTTCTTTTTCCCAAGAATTGATTTAGCTATTCATGTGGGCTTATTGTTCCATATAAATTTCAGGAGTGTTTGTTCCAATTCTTTGAAGAATGTCATGGGTATCCTAATAGGAATTGCGTTGAATTTATACAGCGCTTTGGGAAGTATTGCTATTTTGACAATGTTAATTCTCCCAATCCATGAACAGGGGATATTTTTCCATTTCCTCGTATCCTCTTTTATTTCCTGAAGTAGAGTTTTGTAGTTTTCTTTGTACAGGTCCTTTACTTCCTTAGTTAAGGTGATTCCTAGGTACTTGATTTTCTGGGGCACAATTGTGAATGGGATTGTTTTCTTCATGTCTTTTTCTTCTCTTTCACTATTTGCATATAGGAAAGCCATGGACTTTTGGGTATTGATTTTATAGCCTGCCACTTTACGATACAAGCCTATTGTTTCCAGAAGTTTCTTGATAGAGGTTTTAGGGTTTTCTAAGTATAGTATCATATCATCTGCGAATAGTGAGAGCTTAATTTCTTCCTTTCCTACCTGGATGCCCCTAATATCTTTTTCTTGCCTAATCGCTATTGCAAGTACTTCAAGTACTATATTGAACAGCAGTGGAGAGAGTGGACATCCTTGTCTCGTCCCTGATCTTAGCGGGAAGGCTCTCAGTTTTTCGCCATTGAGGACGATGCTTGCTGTAGGCTTGTGGTAGATGGCTTTAACTAGATTGAGAAAAGTCCCCTCTATCCCCATTTTGGCTAGGGTTTTCATCATAAATGGGTGCTGGATCTTGTCAAATGCTTTCTCTGCATCTATTGATATGATAATATGATTTTTATCTTTTCTTTTGTTGATATGGTGGATTATGTTGATTGATTTCCGAATGTTAAACCAGACTTGCATCCCCGGGATGAATCCTACTTGGTCATGGTGTATGATCTTTTTGATGAGTAGTTGAATTCTATTTGCTAGTATTTTGTTGAGAATCTTTGCATCTGTTTTCATCAGGGATATCGGCCTGTAGTTTTCTTTTCTCATGGTTTGTGTTTTTGATGGGGTGCACACTCAACTATGCTTGTCCTGGTTCTGTTCTCAGGGGTCACTCTTGTGGGGCTCAGGGAACCATCTGAGGTGTAAACCTCATATAAACCTACATTATTCATGTAAAAAGCAAGCAACCTACCCTACCAACTGTAATATATCTCTGGTCTCAGAAAACATTTTGAATGTATCTTTCCTGCATAAGAAATTGTTCTAGGTATTTTGAAAAAGAAAATAAATTATGACAGCACATATTTTATTTTTTCAACACAAAATCTCCAGTTTTGCCTAGTATGATTTTTAATATTTTCAAAATTTCTCTTGTAGAAAAATATTTTTTCATTGTGGTCTACTATTATTTCTTTACAGTTTTTTTTTGCTTTCAGATAACAATAAATGTATAGTAAAAGAATAAAATCCTAGCAATTTGAAATGTTTTCTCAATGTTATTTTCTTTTTTGTTTTATTTTTGAAATTTTATTCGATATTACTTTATTTTAACACCATATCTTCAAAAGTTACTCATAATACAGTAATTATGGGCATTCAGTGTTCTGACACCAGTACGCCCACCAGAGTGACCTTCTCTACCCCATTTTTCCAACCACCCCCCTCCATGCCTGACCCCTTAGCAGCCCCTAAGTTTATTTTATATTGTTTATTACAAATAAATGGCTAATAAAATTATCAAAAATGCTACAGTAAAAAAATGTGAAAATTGTTATATTTCATCATGTGGTCATTAAGTTTTTTTTGGTGAAGGTTTACTGAGCTATTCATTGCTAGTTGAATCTTCTATTTTATTGTCTTAATTGAACTTAGTTGGCTTCTTTGTTACTTTGTCATCTAATTTGGTGTACCTCTTTGGGGCCATACCACGCAGTACTCAGAGCTAACTCCTGTCTCTGAGCTCAGGAATCTCTTCTGGTGGTGCTCAGAAGCTACGTAGGGTACCAGGATTAAACTTAGTTGGATGTATTCAAGGTACACTCCATACCCACTGTACTATCTCTTTAACTCTTCAGTATTTTCTTATAAAAATCTTTTATATCGTATTGCCTAGAAAAGTGTGGCAGCATTTCCTCCAACAAATGGATGTTGGCATATTAAACTAATAAATGGATATACTCTAAGTGAAATTAGTTATATTACTGGAATAGCACTAAAAAGAATTAATAAAGTCAAACTTCGAATTTGTTAAGTTCAAATAATCACATAAATATTTTACGTCTATTTCCCACAAAATCAGAGTACTAAAGAGTAGATAGTTTACAGTTATTTGGAAGGGCTAAACTTTGTAATATAAATAACTTAAGCTCCAGGAAAATTAAAATTTTTAAATATGTGTAAGACAAATTCTTCATTACTATACTACTTATTTGGTTGCAGTTTGTGTGTGTAAAGTACAGACCCTCATTGAATAATGTGACAAAACAGTCTACAGATACAGGTAGTGAAGAGTAAAAGAAAGACCTGTCGATTTTAAAATATGATGATAAATATTTGAATTTTAGATGTTTTTATGTTACTATCCTTAATTTGCATAATATATTTGACCTTCCCAAATCTCTTTTCCCAAATTGGAATGTCAATAATATATTTCTATTTGAGTCCTGTGGATAGTATTCTCAATGTTTGTAAAACAATATGATAATACACTGAAATTTATACATATGGCGAACAATATTTAAGGCTACTATTCAGGTAGCCTTTAAATATTTGTACGTTAATCATATTATTTCTAGATGAGAAGATTTTGAGGAATTTGATCTAAAAACCTTTCACTTCCAAAATATTTTTACAATTTCTACAACGGATGGACTTTCTCTAAGGTAAAACCTTCTTTTTGCATTCATCTTTGATTCCATCCTTGACAATTCATTTCTACTCTTGAGAAGTATTTTTCTCTTCTTCCTGCCAATGGTGGTATGGCCCATTATATTTGTCCTTTGAATTATTTCAAGATCATTAAATTTGGTAGAACAATTGTTTCCACCTAGAATAACTTATATGCCTTTATTCAGAGATATTGTAGATTCCTTTGTCATTTTTCC